>NC_139352.1:118045431-118082931 GCF_055883805.1 Amblyomma maculatum | reverse complement strand
TTCTAGCGATGAGAAAGAGTGGATGAATTTGGGGGCTTCAATCCGGACGTGGCGGCCGCAGTTTGCTTTTCGCACAGCGAAACAGCTATGCCTGCTCTCGTTGTCGAAAAGACAGAAACCACCAAATTTGATCATGAATACTGGGGTGACTGCGCATTTCTTTTTTAAGTATTTTTACCAGTGACGTCTGTCTCAAGCCGGAAAAATGACGTTACTTCCGCAGTACCCTCACGCAGTACCCGACCCAGGAAGTCAGTTATTCTCCGTCCCGCGACTCGACGCGTACATTGAATTTCATTGTGCTTGGAGCCGACAGGTGGTCTGTATACGCACTCTCATAGATCCGGTCCTGCAAGCAGTTAATTCACGCATTGGAGTGTGACCGATAAAAAAAAAAGAGGAAACCTGCAGGAGGGTTGCTCCTTCTTAGGTTGCAGGTTGGCCCTTCGTTCGGAGGCATAACCCCATTTCCTCCGATGTGCGTAGCTCGAACAAAAGTTGAGGAAATCGGGTCAAGTAGGCTTCTTACCCGAAAAAACTGCATGTCTTCTCTAAACGCGCTTTTCTTCAATGAACTAATTCATAGCGAGTACCTAGAATTGTTTATTTTTGTTTGTTTTACAAAGCAAACAAAGGTGATTGGGTCCGAAGCAAACCTGGTGAGTGCAAAATGAGAGCGACAGTGGGCATCAGCGACAATTCTGGGTATACACCGAAAGTTTTATTAACGTATTTCTTGAAAGCCAGCTTTAGCTACAAATCAAGACCTTGAAGTTCTCCCCAAATTTATTTTTTACGACCTCGAAGGGGGAAGGGGGCAAGGTTGAGGATTATTTCCTCGTACAAGCGGCACTTGATGCATGCGCATTCTCCTTTTCTTTCCTTCTATTAGCGCTGCTAATCACGTTTCCTCGAACTTGCCGTGTGACTATCAATTTCAATTGACAGTGGCTTTGCGTAAGAATCGCAACAAGCCGCCGGGGTACAACTAGGGCGATACTGAGGACTCGATAATAAAGCTGGCCCCTCTCTTCAATATCTTTTGAATTCTCCGACATCTTTCCCAGTTTCCTGTGTGTTTCCGGAGCTTTAGCGTTTTCCTCGCTGTACCAACATTGGTTCGAGCTCTTCCATTCAATTCATAATCTGATGTAATACCTTTGTTTTGTCACATATCGCCGATTCGATTTACATTTCATCGTGTATGCCTTTTTAAGCCTTATTGATTTTTAACCCGCTGGAGTGGTGCAGTGGTTAGAGCGCTTGACTACTGTGCCCAATGATGCGGGGTGGAATCCCAGTCTCAGCGGCAGCTTTTCGATCGAGGCGGAAAGCTAGACGCCCATGCTGTGCGATGTCAGTGCACGTTAAAGAGTCTCCGGTAGTCGAATATTCCAGGGCGCTCCACTACGGCGTCTCTCATGGCCTGAGTCGTCCCATAAAATAAACCAAATCAATGGTGTTTTATTCTTCTTCATTCATTGTTTTCTTGTGCCTCATGTTCACCGGGTTCGAGCAGCTAGAGGACGTGGATCTGGAGCTGTGTGTAAGTGACAGCCCCGAGAGAACTGCAACTGTCGTTTCCGCATCTCGCAGGCATTGACAAGGGACGAAGGACCGGGTCTACTTAATATGAGGCGCGAATTAAATGAGGCAGAGCCCGTGGTGGATAAGTGTCGTGCAATAAATTGTTTATTTACCCGCTAACACAGGAATGGCATCGGCATCACTACAAAAGTTTGCCTATGGCTTTCTTACCTTATTAACTGGACACAAAATTTCCGCCAAATCTTAACACAAGTATAAAATCCATTAGAGGGCAGCAATGCACTGCCCTGCCAGCTTTCATGATTTTAGCGCCTGCGCCATAGGGAGAGAGCGTGAGTAGCAAATTCAATTGGCAAACAATCGCCCGTGTCACCCCTGTATATTCTATTAAACAATATTTAACTATGAAACAAAGATACTGAGAATATTTGCGTGCTTTGAAGCAATTAACATATCTAAGCGTACACTACTTGAATACGCAGCATGCCTTAGGTGCAACCGCATAACAGTGACTGGTAAGCAAGTAGTGACGCTACGCGCGGTGACACTGAACGGCCCCTGACAATACGCCAAGCTGAATGTTGCTAGCACAGTAATACCATGTGTGGCAACATATAAGTCCACATGCACTGTACGACAGTAAAAACAAATTATACATAATGGACACTATTATATTAATCACAGCGGACTTCGGTCTCTGAATCTCTCGTTGCATGTATAGTGTCAATAGGCGGTGCAATGAAGTGAAAACTCAACTGAAAACTACAGAGAAATTGCAGTAGTAACCGTTCTCTAACGGTCTTTTTTCTAACAGTACTTTCCACGGGTCATAGCCTTCCGCGGGCAAGCAAGCATCACCGCAGTCCCTACCACTGTCAACAGCGTTACCACAGAATATGCGCACATGCTCGAGCGTTGCCGAATATACCGAACAATAACTTCTTACTGCTATGCCACAAGCCCTCGAAACGAAAATCCGAGGCTACGAGGTGGGTGATGAGGATGGGGAGGTGACGGAGAAAGAGCGGGAGGTGAACGTGGGAGCTGCTCCGTGATGAGGGATGTTGGACCCTTGTCGATAAATCTAGCCGGGCATCGCCGCCTGTGGCGTACACAAGCTGGCCTGGCACGCCAAATATTTTTCTTTTCGACGTGGAACATTGCTGTTTTTTACTTTTCCGCTGACAACTGTTGTTCTTTGCTCGCGTTCTATTAGCTGTTTACAGCAACCTGAGTCATTCTTGGCGTGGTGCTTCTACGGGAAGCTGCAGTCTAAGCGGCGCTTTGTTATACGCTAAACTCGTCTACGCCACCTCGTTCATCCGTGTAAGCGTATATGATGGTGGTGTTTATGGCCCCTTAGTTTTACACCTTCTAAGAAGGTCGAGAAACTGCCGCTGTTATTTGTGGAAAACAGCTTGAAATATACCTGGGGTATTTCATCCTTCTTAACTAATTATGGGGTTCGTTCGTAGTAGCCGCAGCTGTGGTGGTGTAGTGGTTAGGGCACTCGACTACTGTGCCCAAGGATGTGGGATCGAATTCCAGGCGCAGCGGCCGCTTATTGACGGAGGCAAAAAGAAAGCGCTCTTGTTTTCTGCAATATCAGTGCTCGTTAAAGAACCCCAGGTGATTCAAATTTCCGGCTGCCCTCCACTAATGCCGTTATGACTTCCTGAGTCGCTTTTGGAGGTTAAACACTGTAAAGGAAACCAAACCTTGATAACGTGTTATATAGCTATCTACAGGTATTTTCAGCTTGAAAATAATAGTATCATCATCATCATCATCACCATCATCATCATCAGCCTGACTATACCCACTGCAGGGCGAAGGCCTCTCCCATATTTCTCCACTTAACCCGGTTCTGTGCTAGCTGCATCCACTTGACTCCCGCGAACTTCTTAATCTCATCCACCCACATAACTTTCTGCCGCCCCCTGCTACGCTTTCCTTCCTTTGGAATCGAGTTTGTTACCCTAAGCGACCATCGGTTATCCTCTCTTCGCACTACATGTCCTGCCCATGTCCATTTCTTCTTCTTAATTTCCACTAGAATGTCGGTAACTTGAGTTATTTCTCTGACCCACTCTGCACGCTTCCTATCTCTTAATGTTACCCCTACCATTTTTCGTTCCATAGCCCTCTGGGTTGTCCTCAACTTAAGTAGAACTCTCTTGGTTAGCCTCCACGTTTCAGCCCCATAGGTGAGTACAGGCAAGATGTAACTGTTGTATACTTTCCTCTTGAGCGATACCGGTAAGCTGCTAGTCATAATCTGCGAGTGCTTGCCAAATGCGTTCCATCCCAATCTTATTCTTCTTGTTAGTTCCTTTTCATTGTCCGGATCTGCGGTTACTACCTGTCCTAAGTAGACATATTCGCCTACTACTTCCAGTACTTCGCTACCTAATGTAAACTGCTGTTCTTTCCCTAGGCTATTGAACATTACCTTAGTCTTCTGCATATTGATTTTCAAGCCTACCTATCTACTTTTCCTGTCTAGGTCATCAATAATTATTTGCAGTTCATCCCCCGAGTTGCTTAGCAAGGCAATCTCATCAGCAAATCGCAGATTACTTAGGTAATCTCCATAGATTACTGAAGTATTCTCCAATAGTATATTAGCGCGCAAGAACAATTTTTGTTGATGCTGTGCAAGGTTGTGCGTGCCTATTATTCAAAGCCAAAATACACAGCATCTGTATTGTTCTTGTGTTCTTCGGCTCTGACGTATGCCTCCTAGCGCCATTAATTTGCAAGCGTCCCACCAATAGGATGAACATTCAGCAGAATAGCACGTTGGAGTGCTTTTCGGGTGCCCTGGCGCTCATGCAAGATTTTGAGAAGCTATACCGATATCTCCTTTCACCTTCTAGATACTTGGTATACTGAAGACACTGACACTCAAGGACCATGTTATTATATTTTCGAGAATCTCGCTTCCCTGCATATTTTGGGCAACTACACATAGATGCTTTTAGTGCTATACTCGATAAAGAAACATCTCACCCTAATGGAAGTGGGTAAAATACAGAAGAAAAATTGTGAGTAAAAAGAACCCCACTGCCCTCCTGGACGCCAACCGGTGCGCATGCTGTTCGGAATGGTTCAAAGCTACGGATGAGGAGGGAGGGGGGGTGGACGGGGAGGCGTCTCAGTTTTCCTCCAGACAGAATATTAAACAACCATTTCTTGCCAGTAGCACTAGCAATAATTGCGCACATTTGATGCTAGCGACAGAACTTTCCAATTGCTTTATCATGACAGATAAAGCACGAGACAAGAAAAGTGCCTGTCCGATCATTTGCCATAATTAAGAGCTTGATCTGCAAGAAGTGCTTATAAACCTTTCATATGCCGAGGTGAGATCAACATAGAGTGCATCACTCGCTTAGTTCGGTCATTACTGCGTGCACAAGATAAACAAAAACAGGATACAGACGGGTTCCACGGCCAGGCACGAAAGTTTAATGCACCCTGTGGCGGTCCGTGGTAGCCTTGAACTCAGACTGGCTTGCATTAAGCGCCCTACTATAATCAGACAAACTTAGGAAAAAGACGCACACTATATATTTTCCCAGATTGTGGCAAGCTCTCCAAGAGATGGGAGTTCCAATTCACCTCATCTGTCTCCTCAGGAACCTGTATGAAGGGCATGAGGCCACAGTCAGAACTGGGCATGGTCTTACTGATTGGTTTCCAATTGAGAAAGGAGTGAGGCAAGGCTGCATACTGTCGCCCTGCCTATTTAACTTATATCCAGAGTGCATCATGAGGAAGGCTGATCTGGACGAGTCTTCAGCTGGAGTGAAGATTGCTGGAAAACGTATCAACAACCTTAGATATGCGGATGATACCACTTTAATGGCAGAAAGTGAAGCGGAACTCAAAAGACTTCTGATGCGCGTACAAGAAGAGAGTGAGAAAGTTTGGGCTTAAACTGAACATTAAAAAGACAAAGATCATGGCGTCTTGCCCTATCAAGTCCTGGAGCATCAAGGGACAAGAAGTGGAAGCTGTGAAAGATTTTCTCTTCTTGGGCTCCAAGATTACCTCGGAAGGAGACTGCAGCCATGAAATTAGGAGACGCCTGCTTCTGGGAAAGAGAGCAATGGTTAGCCTTGACCGCCTAGTAAAGAGCAGAGACATTAGCCTGCCAACCAAGATCTGTATAACTCGTGCTATGGTCTTTCCAGTTGTGATGTATGGATGCGAGAGTTGGACTGTGAAAAAGGCTGACCGCCGAAGAATTGACGCGTTTGAATTGCGGTGCTGGCGAAGACTCTTGAGAGTTCCTTGGACTGCCAGAAGATCAAATCAGTCAATATTGTCGACCATAAATCCTGACTGCTCATTGGAGGGTCAAATTCTAAAGTTAAAGCTTAGCTACTTTGGTCATCTGATGAGAAGAGAGGAGTCGCTGGAGAAAGATTTGATATTGGGAAAGGTTGACGGTCGCCGGAGAAGGGGTAGGCAGTGAACGCGATGGTTAGATGGCATCCTCGAGGCACTGCAGATGAAGTTATGTGATGTTAGGAAGATAGTGAGAGACCGGAAAGTGTGGCGTGACATGGTCAATAGGGTCACGAAGAGTCGGACACGACTGAACCACTGAACTGAACTGATATATTTTTCTCGCACTATAACTCAAAAAAGAAATAGCGACAGGTCGAAGTGAACTCAACACTATACCCAAACGGCCGTGTTGGTGAAACATAGTGAAGGGAAAACAGTGCAAAAGACAAACGCAGAAGCAGAACCACAGGACGAGCGCTGACTCACAATTGAGTTTATTCAGGTAAAGCAACACGATGTATGAAAAAGTGTCCCACCTGTCAGGAAATGGACAAATGAAGTAAAGTGCCAAGTTCTTCTCTCAAAACGTCAGCTCCTACTCCGTTCTCGCCCGTGTTCTGGCAACGCTGACAACGCAAAACTCCAGCCGTCAGTGATTCGGGAGTAAGTTAGATGGGGGAATCTGATTCATGGTGCCAGAGGTCAGCCTTTTCCTTGCCTGTTCGTGGGAGGCGCGTAACCCATGCCAACGAAAAGCAATATACTTGCTCGGCATAGCCGCCGGTGCTGGGAGGCGTCGAATATATTGTAGCGCCTAAGTGATGTTTCAGTTTAAGGCTTAGGGACAAAACAGACGGCCCGGAGTTGCCGTATTTGAATCTCACGTTGGCTCGGAAGGAGTTGTTGCCCCGGGTTAACCATTTAGGCCGCTTTCTACGAGCTTGCAGCGTTTGTGTCCAATTTTTTTCTTTCATTATGATTTCTTTATTATAATGCAGATAATTGAGCACATTTGATGCTAGTGACAGTGCTTTTTTATGCAAATAGCCAAAATAGTAAGTGAGGTTTACTGGAAACAGATAGTAGAGCAAGTTCACGACTTTTTCGGGCTCACAGATTTCAATACTTGTAATAATGTCAACATTATTTTTCTCCCCTTGTAGCATCATGTGCATCTTCAAAACAGAAAAGCATTTCACAATATCCATAGAGGGACATTTCACAAATTTGGGCATTACATCATACATTTTCATACTTCTTTAGGATTTTGGGTTATATAGATACACACAGTCAAGACAGAGGTTCACGGGAAACGGTAACACAAAGAAGGGGCGCCATGGCAGAGGACAATCTGTTTCATGAAAAATTGTGCCACTTCGGAGGATGTTGCACGTGGCAATATTTTACATGCGTGGCTAAATCATATACGTATTGACGTATTTAAGTAGTATACAGGTTACTCTTGATCTCTCGACATTCAGTGCGGTAAAAAAAAAAGTATGCAAAATAGATATGATAAGTTTTTGTTTAGACAACTGACGTACTGATTCTGTTTTGTTTCACCTATGTTTTGGTTCCATAGAGGGCTATGGAACGAAAAAAAAATGGTAGAGATAACATTAAGAGATATAGGAAGCGTGCAAACTGGGTCAGAGAAATAACTCATGTTACTGACATTCCTGGTGAAAATCAAGAAGAAATGGGCATGGGCAGGACATTGGCAGTGCGAAGAGAGGATAACCGATGGTCGCTTAGGGTAACAAACTAAATTACAGAGGAAGGAAAGCGTAGCAGGGGGTGGCAGAACGTTAGGTGGGCGGATGAGGTTAAGAAGTTCACAGAGGTCAGGTGGATGTAGCTAGCACAGGACCGGGCTAATTGGAGGAATATGGGAGAGGCCTTCGCCCTGCAGTGGTTACAGTCAGCTGATGATGAAAAATGCGCGGAATATAACCAGCCCTTATACATAGCATTCATTGATTACGAAAAAGCATTTGACTCAGTTGAAACCTCGGCGGTGATGCACGCATTGCGAAATCAGGGGGTAGACGAGCCGTACGTGAAAGTGCTGGAAGATATATATAGTGGCTGCACAGCAACCATAGTTCTGCATAAAGAAAGTAACAAAATTCCCATAAAGAAAGGTGTTAGGCAAGGAGACACAATCTCCCCAGTACTATTCACAGCTTGTTTAGAGGAAGTATTCAGAGACTTGGAATGGGAGCAGTTAGGGATAAGGCTAGATGAAGAATACCTCAGTAATCTGCGATTTGCTGATGACATTGCCTTGCTAAGCAACTCGGGAGATGAACTGCAAATAATGATTGATGACCTAGACAGGAAAAGTAGAAAGGTAGGCTTGAAAATCAATATGCAGAAGACTAAGGTAATGTTCAACAGCCTCGGGAAGGAACAGGAGTTTACATTAGGTAGCGAAATACTGGAAGTAGTAGGCGAATATATCTACTTAGGACAGGTAGTAACCGCAGATCCGGACCATGAAAAGGAAATAACAAGAAGAATAAGATTGGGATGGAGCGCATTTGGAGTCGCAGATTATGACTAGCAGCTTACCGGTATCGCTCAAGAGGAAAGTATACAACAGTTGCATCTTGCCTGCACTCACCTATGGGGCTGAAACGTGGAGGCTAACCAAGAGAGTTCTACTTAAGTTGAGGACAACCCAGAGGGCTATGGAACGAAAAATGGTAGGGGTAACATTAAGAGATAGAAAGCGTGCAGAGTGGGTCAGAGAAATAACTCAAGTTAACGACATTCTAGTGGAAATTAAGAAGAAGAAATGGACATGGGCAGGACATGTAGTGCGAAGAGAGGATAACCGATGGTCGCTGAGGGTAACAAACTGGATTCCAAGGGAAGGAAAGCGTAGCAGGGGGCGGCAGAAAGTCAGGTGGGCGGATGAGATTAAGAAGTTCGCAGGGGTCAAGTGGATGCAGCTAGCAGAGAACCGGGTTAAGTGGAGAGATATGGGAGAGGCCTTCGCCCTGCAGTGGGTATAATCAGGCTGATGATGATGATGATGATGATGATGATGATGATGATGATGATGATGATGATGATTTTGATTTACTTTTGACCTCCGTGATAAGCGTATACACTCCTGAGCTGCGCACAGGCTCGAGCCGACCAATGAAAAGCGACCCTTTATTATTGTGTCGACAGAACCGACAACTAACGAAACACTTCGGAGGGTAATAGGCTCGAAATAAGTCGGTCATATTTCGATGGTGGCGACCAAACGCAATTGGCATAGCGATGAAATATGTAATCGCTTTCTGGAACATTGTAATACTGGTCGGTGTCTTTTGCAGGCTATTGCACCTAAGCCTGAGTCGTTCTTACGACTGCAGTCGCTGACTTGAAACTATTACAACTTCTGTGATGGGGTTGTTGTGGGGCCGTTTTCTGCGAGCGCCATACCATGGAAACACACAAATAAATTTACACTGCATAGCAAAATGGTAACCGCCTCGGATGGTGGCTTTGTTGTTCAATCAGCGCTTAGTTTCGATAGGATTTACAAATGGCTATCTGCCACGCTGTCTGACCATCTTCGGAGTTCGAAATAGCGGTTCATTGATTCCTTTCACCAATTCATTGTCCCCTTTGACAGATCACGAGCACATAACTCGGCCCATGTGAACTGGCTTCCTTTTTGAACAGTTGAACAACCTTTTACCGGCAGGAGGAGGAGGAAGAAGATGAGGAGGAAAATCTGGGAGGTTAACCAGTAAAAGCAACCGGTTTGCTACCCTGCACTGGGGGAAGGGGATGAGTGGATATAAAAGTTGTGAGAGAGGGATAGTTGAAGTTAGTATAGTCACATAACAGACACGCCACATCACATAACGTCACAGTCATGTCATAGAAAACTCATTGTCTTTAGATTAGGCCTGTGGTTCTCATAAAGCGGAGCAGTGCCTGGGAGGCCTTCACCGCAGACGATCGCCGTGGCCAGGGACCTAAAATCTTAGTTTCCCTCCGCTTTCCACCTGGCCTACCCCGACGCGAAGAAACTTTACTGTGCCGCCTGTGGGTTGGTGTAGCATTCACTGGCAGCGATATCTATGCATGTACGGGGCCTAATTGCGAACTGGCCAAGAACATTCATTCGTTGAAAGAAACGGACCAGACACATAGGGAGGGCGACGAAGAAGCGAATGCTCACACAACAGCTCTCTACGGGGCTGAGAATCTCAATTTCTGCATTGACCGGATGCTTCGTCATTATGCCCATGTGAATACCTATGCAGAGCGGACGCCCTCTTCCCTGCCCACCACTAAAAATATTCTCTATGCCTTTCCTCTGTTCTGATATTTCCGTCTTCCTGTATCCTTAGCTGCCTGTGAGAGATAACGGAGAAGTAATTAAGCGGTTCCGATATCAATTATACGTCACCAAAGGATGCGAAAGGTAGGGCTTTCTGAGCGGACCTTTTTTTAGAAATCTCACGACTGAAACACCCTACCCCCCCTCCCCGTTCCCCCGCAAGTGCTTGAATCACAGCAATTTTATGTCTTTCCGCGTTCTAGGCGCCACGTTCGTCGTTTCGAGAGAAAAAGTCGCAAGGGGATATGCGTGATATGCACACACGCAAGGGGATATGCGTGAGCGTAAATACAGATTAAAGCACACTTTCAGAATGAAGCACATCTCTCAGCGACAATATTTCTGGATTCAGTAGAATGAATATCATTGGTTTATACCATCCATCCATCATTACTGTCTCCATAACCAGCGTTATTGGGAGGTTAGCATGCTTTATAAATGCAAATAGTAAGCATGCGCTCTACACCTAGGTCGACATCTCTCGCAGCGTAAAATAGTACCACTGCCCTCCATTTCTTGGATGGTAAGAGTAGAATAAGACAAGATCGATTTAGAATATAAATAGTGGCACTATTAAAAAAGGCCGAATTCTGATGCGGCAAATCAACGTATACTATCAAGCAAGGTTTTGGCAGAATAATTTTCTTTTTTTTTTTTTCACGCAGGATACAACTGCAAAGTCAAAGCTTCTTGCAAAGCCAATAATTTCTTTTTTTCACAGGTGAGTCCGTGCGAATAGATGAGCTCACTGGCTTCGCAGCAGAACATTACATAGAACAGAATCCAGCAAGCCCAGTAGCGCACTTAAGTCGCCTTACTTATAGAAATGTTCATTGGAGTTCATTGCCTGGCTCCGTTATGAGTTCTACATTTCGTTGCTTAGCACCGTTTCTTATTTGCCGTTTCTATTGGTCAAGTTCGTAGAACTCAAAATTTGGGGTCAAGGAACAAAATTTCGGCCTGGCCGCTCAAATTCCGAATTCACCGTATTGTTGACCATATTCACTACGTCAGCCATTAATTTTGGTCAATGTCGGAGAAAACAAAAAATTTCGGGGCACCTGTGGGCAAAATTTTGGGAATGAACCATATACGTTTGGAGGTCACCACTGAATTGTGTGTGAGATTAGACATGGATCTTGGTCAGATTCTCAAAGGGTAAAATTTTGGGAATCCAGGTTTCTAGAATTTGAGCGTAGCCCATCCCAACTTGAGAGGCGCCATTGAATTGGTCCCACTCGAATCAGGTTAGGTATAACTTTTGATCGAATTCGGAAGAGGGTAAAATTTTGGAGAATGCTCCTCCAATTAGGATGCCACGTTCGAGCAGGCCACACGCAAAAGTGCTTACCAATTTTCGTCTAATTAAGGTTATTTGCGCGGACACTCTGATGACAGACTCTGTCCACACACTGTGACAACACAAGTTAGTGACGCCCCTCAGCAGTAAAGGAATGATTTCGCATTACGGCCAATTCTCGATATAACAAACCCGGATAATCGAATTATTGCCTTCATCGAATTTTCAGAATATTGCCTTGGAAATCCCCTTTAGAAGTATAGTGGAATTCAGCGCAGAAAGTCAGGCGATTTCATGTTCGTTCATGATGAAAACAATGACGCAAAAGAAGCACGAAGAACGAAGGGCGTGGAACCGGCATGGCTGAAGCATTGCCGCTCACATTTTTCTTGTTGCTTTTCCAGAAACATGGCATCTCAGCTTTGAAGCAATGTTGCGGTTGAGCCGTTTCATGTGTATAGCCTACGAGTTCATCCTTTTCGTCTAAGATATGCATCGGCGGATCAAGGAACGCAACTTCGCCTGCAGCTATCAAGGACGATTCGACGAGCAGCGCCGCTGACTTCGACAGATGTGCCATACCGGTCTATGAACACTGGTGCAGTGATTGCCTTATTGATAGCCTAGGAATACCGTGATCTGGCAGTCACCCAGAGGGGCGTGGAACCGGCATGGCTGAAGCATTGCTGCTCACGTTTTTCTTGTTGCTTTTGCAGGTTAGTAAGAAAAACTTGCACTGTTTTCGCGCGCATTTTGTTTTGCCGGCTCCACTCCAAGTGTTTTTTGCTTGTCTCAGAGCTCACTCGCAACCGAAAGATTACTCTCGTCCTCGTTTTCGCTTATTGCATCGCATTTCCTTTTATCTGTTGCTGCTACGTCTATGTGGCGATGTTGAGCCTAGCCCAGGTCCGTCTACAGCAGAAACTCTGCAAATGCTCCTAGATGGCTAAGATACGATTAAGGCCAAGTTGAGTCAAGTTGAACGTAAGAGGGCCATGAATGATCTCGGCAGCCGTATTGCATCGATATAATCAAGAATAGCGAGTCCTGATGAAATGAACTGTGCAGTTGATGAATGGAAAAACCAATTTGAAGAACAGCAGCTAATGTTGAGTTCAGTAATGGCGAAGGTTGAGCATCTGGAGAACCAGAGGAGGCGTTGCAATTTGATTTTCTTTGGATTCGAGGATACAAAGCCAAACGAGTCAAGTGAGGACTCAGGAGAATGCGTAATTGACGTGTGTAAATCGAAAGTCGGTATTCAATCCGTAAGACTAGAAATTGCTCACAGGTTAGGCAGATTCAAGTCCGGTAACAACCGTCCTTTAATAGCGATTTTCGCCTCATACGCTGACAAGCAGAAGGTTTTAAAGAGGGCTTATAAATTAAAAGGAAACGATGTCAGTATTTCAGAGGATTTTTCTGGCGAAGTGCGTGGAAAGAGAAAGGTTCTATGGCACTTCGCGAAGTCACGAGAACGAAGTGGCGACAAAATCAGCCTCAGGTATGACGCTCTTATTATAAACGGAAAGAAGTACTTGTTTGATGATAATACGAATGAGGCCGTACCGGTAGTAGGTGATAAGGCCGGTGCTACAAAGGAGGTAGTACCGGTCGAGTGACGGTGTCGGCGCAATGCAACGGCTTTTTTCTTTCTTGTGATTAACTGCAGTAGCATTAAAAACAGCGTTGATGAATTTGCAGCACTAGTTGATATGGTGAAGCCGTCTGTTATTCTCGGCACCGAACCATGGTTAGCAAATGAAATTGCTGATGGTGAAGTATTCTCAGATCGCTTTAAATGTTATAGAAAGGACACACTTGCATGGAGGAGGTGTATTTATTCTTGTTGATGCTACAATTTCTTTTTACCAAATAAATGTTACCGATGAATGTGAAGCTGTATGGTGTAGACTGGCGCTGAATAACAAGAAATTTATAACTGTGTGTTCGTTCTACCGCCCGCCTGATTCATCCGTTGATGTGTTTGCGCAGCTGGCGGTGACAGTTGACGCAATTCAAACAGATTTTATGGTGATCGGAGGTGATTTCAATCTGCCTAGTATTAATTGAACTCATCAACCTCACTTCCAATCCTATACGAACCGCTCCTGCCAAGAACTGATGAACTTTATGCGTTGCGTCCAACGGTTTTGGAACCGACACGTGGGGATCACATCCTAGATTTGTTGTTCACAAACCCACCTGAATTCGTCAATTCCACTCAGGTGCTACCTGGAATAAGCGATCACAGTGCTCTGCTTTGTGAAATGAATGTTCAACATGTAAGGAGCGCTAGTACAGCAAATAGGCGAGTATATAGCTATGAAAAAGCAAACGTAAGTGCGATAAACAAAAAGTTGAGTGAGTACTGAATGGTCTTTGAAACTTATGCCAATAACATTGGAGGGGTTGAACTATGGTCTAGATTTAAGGATAAGATGTTTGAACTGAGGCAGTGCTTCGTTTCGGCATGGATATTAACGAAAAGGAGGAGTAAAAGCAAACCATGGTTTACTCGGGAGCTACGCAGTCTTACGCGCGAAAGGCAACGTGTTTACGTTAAATTTAAAGGCAATCCGACACGTGAGGATTGGTTCAAGCTACAGGAAATTGCCGAAAGAATGAAAGTTGCTGTGGCAGCTGCAAGGAATTCATTTGGCATTTCAATGGAGTCGAAATTAAAAGAAAATGCAAAGGAATTTTGGAAACATGTAAAGAGAAATAGAAAAGACTCTGTAACTATACCACCTCTTGTGCCTGGTCACACCTTTGTTGATGATGACGCAGAAAAAGCTGAGTTCTTTATTAAGTACTTAAGCTTTGTTTTCAGCTCTGAAATCGAACATGCTGATATGAATGCCCTGGATTTCCACCCAGTGGTGAGTGTTATGGATGATGTTGTATATAGTATATAGTAACGGTATATAGTCTCTGTTGCAGAATCTGAAGATTGCCAACTCGACAAACTGTGTGCTGAGTTGGTCGCACCCTACTTAAAGATCATTTTTGAAAAATCGCTTGAGGAATCCTGTCTTCCAGGTGACGGAAAAATTGCAAGCATTGTGCCAATTTACAAATCTGGTGCTCGCAACACTGTATTAAATTATAGACCAGTATCAATGACCTCAGTTGCATGCAAGACACTCGAACATATTTTGTACACCAGTATAGCAGCATATATGGACACATATTCATTTTTTATTCCTCGTCCGCATGATTTGCGAAGGGGCCTATCGTGTACTGCGCAGCTGACTGAATTTGCGCACGATCTGGCAGGGGCAGTGGACAGGCGACTTAAGGTCTTTGATACCGTGACGCATTCTTTACTAATTCGAAAAATGTCATTTTACAATATTAGCCGTAAAGTAATATTATGGGTAAAAGATTACATATGTTTACTGCAGCAGTTTGTGGTTGTGAACGGCGCCGAGTCTCAAAGAGTGCAGGCTGTGTCTCGCGTTCCCCAGGGCTCTGTGTTGGGGCCTCTATTTTTCTTGCTGTACGTGAAAACCATTTGTGACGAAATAGTATCCCAAATGCGGTTATTTGCTGATGACTGCGTTCTTTATATTGTTGTCACTAGTTATCGAGATGTTGAAATGTTTCAGGAAGACTTGAACAGAATCTCAGAGTGGTGCGGTAAATGGAATATGAATTTGAATTTGTCCAAAACTGTTCATATGAAGTTTACAAGAAGGAAAAGCCCTGATGTGCACTCATATTAGGAGCACAATGGTAGAACAGGTATTTGAATTTAAATATCTAGGCGTTTATTTTACTCCTGAATTGAGCTGGCGCCGTCACGTCGATTATGTCTCTGCTAAAGCATGCAGAAACTTGGAACTTATTCACCGAAATGCAAACACGTTTTAAACTGTTATGTAGGGACATTTTATTCAAGACTTCTGTCAGGTCGATTCTGGACTACGCGTGCACTGTCTGGGACCCGCCTACTGCTAGAGATAAAGATAAGTTGGAGAGGGTGCAGAACATTGCCTCTCGCTTAGTGTCTGGCACACGCGGGGCTAATTACAGTGCATCGCGTATGAAGGATGCACTCAACTGGGAATTGCTTGACACGCGCCGAAAGAAGTTACGTCTGAAGCTATTTCATGCTGTTTATTATTCAACTGTTCGGGTTGAACGTGAAAAGTATGTGCAGGAGCCTTTTTATAGATCTAACCGTGTTGACCATGTTTTTAATGTCCATGAATTCGCGGTAAAAACTGAATTGTTCTAAATGTATTTTTTTCGGAGAACAATTACGGAATGGAACATACTGCCGAGCGATGTTGTGAGTGTGACATCAAATGATGCCTTTTTGTTTTGAAGTTTTAGATGTACATGGCGAACGGCCCTGCCTTTTGTTTTCTTTTTTTTCCCTCTTTCTTTGTCTTTATGCTTGTAACTCTCCCTGCGAGCAGATGTGTCATGTGTACTTCTTTTTGTACATTCCCTAGCCCCCCCCCCCCCCCGCCCCACTGTAATGCCTTGGCGCTGTGGGTTTCTTAATAAATAAATAAAAAAAAAGGGTGACGCAGAGAGGCGCTAACCGCAACTCTCCAAGTGTGTTGCGAGTTAGCGCCTGCCTGCGTCACCCTTCCCGTCCTTCGTGTTCCTTTTGAGCTATTGTTTTCATCATGATAGTGTAAGTTGTATTTATTTTGAACTTCCTTAGCTAAACATTCAATATATCTAAAACAAACCAAATAAATATTCATATTTTCCGCGAATTGTCTTTCAAAATGAAAATTTTTGAAACGCCCTTGCCAACATTATGTAAATCTGACTCCATATTCTGCCAACCAGCTGTTCATTCACTGTTTTAATTCAAATGCCCTATTGTTATTGACGCTGTGAATTATATTTTTCTTCAATTTTTACCCATCCTGCTTGGATCATATCAGATCAGCAGTATCGTGTAAATAAAAAAAAAAATAAGTAAAAATTTCGAACTTCGCGCTGTGCCCATGAGGGGCGCTTCTCCTAATGGTGCCCCTGGATCACATTTCGCGCTTTAAGCAGAGATGGCTGCGCAGCCTCAGCTGCTTGCTGACAGCTTTAAACGCTGTAGACCGCGACTCCGAAGAACGTTATCTTCGATCTGGCACGCTTGTTAAAAGCGACTCTTCTGCTATGCGGAGAAGCCAAAGTTCGCTGCTCTTGTCCTGCGGCAAAGCCAGCCTTGCTTATCGAAGTCTTGAGGCGGCTCTAGCGTGGCCTGCTTCAGTACTGAAGGAGAAGAGGAAATCACTTGTACCTTTTTGAGCTAAGTTATCATTACGTTTATACTTTACCAAGAGCCAAGTTAAATCGTTTACGATACGCACTGGCTTCTCAAAAAGCACCGTTTACAGCAGGTTTGATGTCCAACCCCAAGGGCACTTGCGCCACGCTCCGCAAATACGCTTGACCTTATAGCCCGATCTGTCCTTATAAAACATTGAGAGTACTCGCGTCCGCGGAGTGACACGTTGCGTGTCGCCCTCTCTTTCCAACTCTTGGCGCGAAGTGACGGTCGACGCGCACATGCGCTTGTACAACTCTCGAGAAGCTGTGCTCGCAGCGAGCAGGTAAAGTGACGGCGCGCGTATCGCAGCACAAAGCGTGCCGCAGAGTGTGTACACCGGATGCACACTTCTGGGCTATAGAAGCTCATCTGCTGACATATTTTATATATAGAATTATGCGTATATAGAAATATTTCAAGATCCTATAGGAGTTCGATATAACAGATATATCCGAATACGTCCTAAAGAGAACAAAGTACAGGAGCACAGAGTCGGTCACGCTTGTTTAAAGCGCTTGAACGGTGGACTGCAGTTTTGTTAGTGTCAATGAATTTGTGTCTTTTCGGTTCGTATGACTTTGTGACTACGCTAGAGCACAGATAGAGAGCACCTGACTTGGATTTTAAATTTAATTTGCCCATACAGCACCTCTCTAGTGCTCTAAACAAGTATAATAAACTCCGTGCGCTATGTCTGCGACTTCGCAGGAAGCCAGCAGTCGTCTCTGCATTGACCACAAAGTCAAAATCACCGTAGATTTCCGTGACTGACACGTAGCAAAGAGCGCGACCTGACAGTCTTTAGAAACTCAAAGGAAAAAGGAGAAAATAAGTCGCACGCATTAGGTTTGCACAATAGTTTAAATCAACAGGAAATGCGTTAAGTCGTATTCCATATAGCTGTGAAGGTTGGTGCGGGAAACTGTGGCGATAACGAAAGAATTAACAATGAAGAGACGTTATGAGGGGGGTAGCGCAGAGGACCGCCGTCATTAGTCGCCCTGAAGGCTCAGCAGGACGCTTTGACATAGTTGGCTGCTTCCAATTTCTCACTGTTGCGAGAAGCAAACGCGTTTGGAAACGTTGTACGATGACATTGCCCGAAGGAAATCGCAGACAATTACTCAAAACTACGGATCGAGAAATCTCCACTAATGGTTCTTCAAAACATGGCAGTACTCTGGATACGCATGGGGAAGTTCAGCGTGAGAGCCACCGCCACAATTGGTATTCGTTCAGACCTTGAAACGTGCCGATTACCCCGTTTGTTGTTTTGTTTTTTTCAGCTCTCGATGGCATTGCTTTAGCTGCATGAAAAAAAAAACACAAAAAAAACAGAGAAAATCTGTTCTCGCTTTAGTCGCTGTGCTGTCCCATGAGCTTTTGAAACCGGCTAAAGCATATTCTACAAAGCTAAGCCGCCACCTGAAGTTCTTTGCGAGGTATATAAGCGCGGAAATTAAGAAGCAATGGACCGAAATTTACGCTTATGACTTCCTGCACAGCTGCGTACTTCACCTATATATTCATCTCTTCTTTGCTTTATGAATTTATTTTATTTTGTACTTATTTCTTTCGTTCTCTGTTTGGCCATTACTCTGTTCGCTCTTTAAGATTTTCTTGCAACTTGTACTTGTTTGCACTCCTAGCAACCATCGATCGTTTCATTTCCTCTTTTCGAATCCGCACAGCAGCGCGGAAGAGGAGCCAAGGATCAAGTATTTACAACGCCCGGGCGTACACAATAAGCGAGCAAAACATAAAATTAACAATGCCGGGCGTTCGAAACATTTGTGCGCTTCCACTTCCGTTGTTACGCCAGTCGACAGAAGCTAGCAAGGATGGCGCCACGCAGAATCAAAGGCAGAGGGTGCACAAACAGCCGAGCACTGGGAGGTCGCACAGTTGGAGTCATTTACAACTGGGCGCCTTCTAATGGCTGCATCGCCATACGCAGACGCGCACATATCTTCAAAGGGTCAGGAGCAAAGTTACCGAAAAGGAAGGGGTGCGCTGGGCGAGCATCCAAAAGACGGCGGAAGAAGCGACTGCTCCGTCGCGGCACAATGGATTCATGCACTGTAATTCAGTACGTGCATTCACTGCACGGCTGAAGAAAAGATGCAAGCAGAAAAAGGGGTGGAATGATGGTGACAGAGGGAGAGGAGGAACGGGTCAGCGAATGATAAATGCGAGCTTCGTCCGGGTCATACATCACGACGCGCATTCCTTTGATTTGCGTAGCCCCGTCTCTTCATTCAGCGCGTCATTCTCTGCGTTCCCCTTTCAACCCCTTCCCCGTTGCTATAACGGAATGAAAGCACACTGTCAGAAGTAGATGTGAGTGTATAGAGCGCGCACGAAATCTTAGGCTTTGTACTCATTTAGCGCAAACCTACAAACAAACAAGCGAACCAAGTAGGAATGCATGTACAGTCTTTGTCAAAAGTGCCCAAGGGGTCTGGTTCCTTCCCAGTTTTTTTGCCCAAGGGGTGTGGTTCTGAGCCACTTCGTGCGGCCTGTAATGGATCTCTAGTGTTTCCTATTATCTTGATGGTAAGAAGATTTTTTGCCCTACCCACTTCAATGGGAGGGACCTCCACTAATGCTAAATCGCGCCACTACACGGCTCGGAAGCAGACCCCCCGGGCTGCTTCCTTTTTGACAAAGGCTGTACATAGTTTGACAAATGAAATAAACAGTTCTAGAAGCAGCAATAAAAGTTTTTCCGCATAACGGATCAACCGACTGTATACGAGAGAAGGAAGTAAAAACGAGACCCGGAGCTACTCTTTTCTCCCCAAACTGTGCAGCGTGCTGAGAGTTGCCTTGTCGAGTTAGGAAATCTTCAAGACGACCCTAAAGGGGTTACTGCGGTCCTAACAAACAGGACCCCGTTGCTTCGCTATCGGTGCATTGTGGTTTTTCTAGTGGCCTCAGTTTCCAACTGGCGCTCATCCATTTCATTCATTCATTTAAGCTGAGATATCAGAAAGCTTTATAAGAGTACGCTTACCAAGTCATCATAACGAATGGACAATTATTTCTGTGCCAAGTGGTAGCTGGCCAAAGTAATAACCTCAGAGGTGCTACATCGTTTTCATGAATGGATATATGGCTTCGTTTTCTGTTCTTCTTTTTTTTTTTTTTTTTTTTTGGGGGGGGGGGGGTATGAAAGTTGCACTGGTAGAACGAACAAGATTGCGAGCACAGGATTCCTGACCGAAGTCGTAGCTGAAACATTTGCGACTAGCGTCTAGTTTTCACATGTAAAAAAAGAAAAGTAAGAAGCGAAGCGAAAAATAAGAAGGAAATAAAGGAAAAAAAAAAAGGGGAGATGGAAAAGAGACGGTAGGAAAGGAAAGAAAGCCACGAACAGAGAAGGAAAAGAAAGTCAGGCGGAAAGGAAGTACGAGAGAAATTATAAATTGAAGACGGTAGCAATGACCAGCAAACGATAAATAGATAGAAAGAGAGGAAGAAAGGAAACAAGCGACGAGCAACTTTATACTTACAACGAAACGCGAACGTAGCATTGAATATCTAGGAGCGCGGGAAGCAACCGGAGTTGCAAACAATGCACCGTGATTGCAAAAGAACTTAGGGCAGAAAGAAAGCAGTGAAGTGGAAAAGGTCGTATATATGAGAGCATAAGGAAAAAAACGAAGAAAGCCCGGAAGTGAATGCGCACGCGTCAAAAGGAGCCATCTTATGCGCCGACCGATGCAAATGGGAGAAGCTTGCACGGAACTGCTCGGAAGTTCTCGCTATCACTACTGCGTGCGCCACTACGAAGACTTTTGATCAGCCCGTCCGGGATTCCGGAGAGGCAGGGAAGCAAGCTTTCCGGTTCACTGAACGGAGGCCAAACCCATATTCGGCGAATCAAGGGGCACTCCTGCGACGGGAGAAAATACACTGCGAGGGCGACAACATATATGTTCTGCATAGGAGTCCCTATAGGGAACCCAAGCTCAAGTTTTGCCGCGCGATGGCAGCTCCGCATTCCTGGCATGGTGGCGAAATGTGAAACGATGGGACGTCGCCGGAGCGGACGCTCCGCTAGCTTCCTGTGCACGTGCGGCGATCGAGTTGTGCCTGGCGGTTATTTGGCGATACAAAAACGCTTCCGCTGATGCGAAACGGAGGTACTAAGTAGCTTTCTGTCATGGGTAGCCACAATAGTAGGCGAAGCGCCAAAAGACGAGGCTCACGTGTGGAACTTTGTAGATTTCATTGGAAGCGTTTCCACAAGACCTGTTTTCCAACCGCATGACAGCATTCTGAGAAGGCTCGCGTTATTTGTGGAAACGAAAAGGGTCAATTTTCCCTTCTCCATAAACTCAGAAATGTTCGACAGTTGACAAAGACGTCTTAGAGAGGCATCAAAAGAGTACAATGGTTTAACACCATCTATACGAAGTGAAGGGGATGAGGATTATCCTGCTCTTCGCTCCGCGCGTGTCTTGCTTTCCGATTTTTTGTGCTCTCCCTGCTTTGCGAGTGCTCTGAAAGCAACCAAATCAACAGATATCCAGCGTGCGACGTCCGCGATCGACAATGATGTGTGAATGTGCCCTACGAACAAGAAAATATCTAGGAACGAAGCCTTTTTTTTGTGTGTGTGTGTGTGTGTGTGTGTGTGTGTGTGTGTGTGTGTGTGTGTGTGTGTGTGTGTGTGTGTGTGTGTGTGTGTGTGTGTGTGTGTGTGTGTGTGTGTGTGTGTGTGTGTGTGTGTGTGTGTGTGTGTGTGTGTGTGTGTGTGTGTGTGTGTGTGTGTGTGTGTGTGTGTGTGTGTGTGTGTGTGTGTGTGTGTGTGTGTGTGTGTGTGTGTGTGTGTGTGTGTGTGTGTGTGTGTGTGTGTGTGTGTG
Source organism: Amblyomma maculatum (assembly GCF_055883805.1). Taxonomy (NCBI): domain Eukaryota; kingdom Metazoa; phylum Arthropoda; class Arachnida; order Ixodida; family Ixodidae; genus Amblyomma; species Amblyomma maculatum. The sequence goes on along the minus strand of NC_139352.1, from coordinate 118,061,269 downwards.
TGTGTGTGTGTGTGTGTGTGTGTGTGTGTGTGTGTGTGTGTGTGTGTGTGTGTGTGTGTGTGTGTGTGTGTGTGTGTGTGTGTGTGTGTGTGTGTGTGTGTGTGTGTGTGTGTGTGTGTGTGTGTGTGTGTGTGTGTGTGTGTGTGTGTGTGTGTGTGTGTGTGTGTGTGTGTGTGTGTGTGTGTGTGTGTGTGTGTGTGTGTGTGTGTGTGTGTGTGTGTGTGTGTGTGTGTGTGTGTGTGTGTGTGTGTGTGTGTGTGTGTGTGTGTGTGTGTGTGTGTGTGTGTGTGTGTGTGTGTGTGTGTGTGTGTGTGTGTGTGTGTGTGTGTGTGTGTGTGTGTGTGTGTGTGTGTGTGTGTGTGTGTGTGTGTGTGTGTGTGTGTGTGTGTGTGTGTGTGTGTGTGTGTGTGTGTGTGTGTGTGTGTGTGTGTGTGTGTGTGTGTGTGTGTGTGTGTGTGTGTGTGTGTGTGTGTGTGTGTGTGTGTGTGTGTGTGTGTGTGTGTGTGTGTGTGTGTGTGTGTGTGTGTGTGTGTGTGTGTGTGTGTGTGTGTGTGTGTGTGTGTGTGTGTGTGTGTGTGTGTGTGTGTGTGTGTGTGTGTGTGTGTGTGTGTGTGTGTGTGTGTGTGTGTGTGTGTGTGTGTGTGTGTGTGTGTGTGTGTGTGTGTGTGTGTGTGTGTGTGTGTGTGTGTGTGTGTGTGTGTGTGTGTGTGTGTGTGTGTGTGTGTGTGTGTGTGTGTGTGTGTGTGTGTGTGTGTGTGTGTGTGTGTGTGTGTGTGTGTGTGTGTGTGTGTGTGTGTGTGTGTGTGTGTGTGTGTGTGTGCGTGCGTGCATGCGTGCGTGCGGGGGGGGGGGCATGCTTGGCTGAGCCGTTTTTACAGATTTCCGCACATTGGCCAATAAGTGAACCAACATTATTATTATTCGTAACAAAAATATGTTGGAAGTGCAATACAAAAGGGATCCTAGTCATGGCTCCATTGACACTACTCGCACGGAGCACCCTATTCGCGTCGCAGGTTTCGTAAATGCAAACAATTATAAATGAAGCACAACCATTTAGTAAGAACCGAAATAAAGCACGATTGTAGCACAAGCAAGGCGCCCGTGTGCTGTGCGATGTCAGTGCACGTTAAAGAACCCCAGGTGGTCGAAATTTCCGGAGTCCTCCACTACGGCGTCTCTCATAGCCTGAGTTGCTTTGGGACGTTAAACCCCACAAACCAACCAACCACCATTGTAGTACAAGCTTGGATTTCACCTTCCTTCCGAGCTAGCGAGCCGGTTATGTCGCGTGCAGCGCGCGGAGCACGCATGTGCTTTTGAGACTGCTAGTGTTCGTGCCGTTGAAGAAACATCTCCTTCGGACTATAGCTTATTCTTCTACTGCGGAATTTGCTTTAGTAACGTCGTAAAAATAAAAACAAAACCGTAAATATATATCATGCTACAGGCCAAAACGATGATCGACAAGCGAGCAGCTTTATTTCAGAGTACTGATAATACTTCCGCAGTTTTTAAACATATTATAATGTAGCGTGTGCAACAGCAGCCGCTAGGCGGCTAAAAAGTTAAATTGGTTCACAGGAAGGGAAAGGCGCAGTAACTGTCACACTTGCTCTGTGGACACCCGAACCGCGCCGTAAGGGAAGGGAGGGAGGTGGGAATGAAAGTGGAAAGAGAGAAAGAGGAGCCGTAGTGGAGGGCTACGGAGTAATTTCGACCACCTGGGGATCTTTAACGTGCGCTGACATCGCACAGCACACGGACGCCACTTCGTTTCGCCTCCATCGAAACGCAGCCGCCGAGGTCGGGTTCGAACCCGGGAACTCCGGCACAGTAGTCGAGCGTCTTACCACTGCACCACCCCGGCGGGGCAACGCTAGGCGGCTGCTCATCGAGATTTTTGTGCGCGGACTCGAAGAAGTGGCCCCGTGGCGTTCGATGAGAAGAAGCTGAAGTCGGCTGCTGTCACTCGGTGCTCTGGACTTGCTCTCCTGAGCCTGCTAGATCAACCCCCTATTAAAAACCAACCTTCTGGTTACAGGCCTAAACGGCTACGTAACAATATACGACAATATAGTTACATAGCTGACTTACCTCGAGATAAACTTCCTACGTTTTCGCTAACGTAGGAAACGCATTCACAATCAATATTTACACATCGCTGTCTGTCGTCTGCTCTACAGTGCAGATGTGAATAAAAATTTTCTCGCCTATAATTACGTTTCCTCCATGGAAATACGCGGCAGGTTGTCCAATCATCAAGACGGAATGCAGACGTCATGTCGCGATGCGCCTGCGGGGGCGCGTCCTCGTTCGAGAGAAAGCGCGCGGCACACGTTGCGAAGGCAGCGAGCCGAGCCGGCGGCGTCCCAGTGTATGTTTTTCTGCCACAGATGGCGTTGCCCATCAGGAGCCGCAGCGCCGCCCAGCGATGCTTTGGGAGCCTATACTGCGATAAAAATAGGTGCAAATATCAACTCGCATTATGCGCAGCATGCTTTGATGCGGAGGGACGCGAGTTTGATTTCCTTCGTGGTCGTGCAATTACAAAATTTTGTTTACCGGATTTTTTCGGCTAAGCGGCCGACAGACTAAAACATGCATCATGTAAAATACCTTCCTCTTTTAAAGGAACACGAGAAAAAAGCGAAGCTTGCTCGCCTCAATTGAATACAACTCCTAATTACTAAAAGGTTGCTTGTAATAAATACAAAGTTCTCCTGAGGTAGAAATGAACAGAAACGGTAAATCGCGAGTCGCTGCCAGAATCAGGTATCGCAAGAAAATGCGTCATACTCGCAATGTATTTGGAAGGAGCGGACGCAAGTGTATTAGCATTATTCTTGCACGTGAGAATTACACGTGTGAAACAGTATTCTGGTGATGGAACAGCGCAAAGGACGGGACACAGTAACACGAGGAAGCACAAAAACAAGGCGCTGTACAAGATAAACAATAATGGAAGATGAAGTGGAAGCGCAATAGCAGTTAAATCTATAAAACCTAAAATGCGAGGCGTAGAGGGCCTTGGCGAGAACCGGACACAACAAAAAACATTAAAACTGAACAACAGAACCAACTGAATTATGCCTAAAACAGATAAAATCTTATCAATGTAACGTTACGACGTGTAAAGGGCCTATAGGTGAAAAAAACATTTAAACTGTTAAAAGGTATTAATAGAGCGAAGAGACAGGCGATGAACATTTTTCTGATGTGCACATACTGGTACTACGCGCCCAGAGGTAAAACCCGCTCCTTTCATATTATTCTGCCCACTCGAAGTTAACCAAGCGAGGCATCATCAGGTTGCGTTTTCTCAATGCCGTTCAAAAACAAGTGAACATCGGCGCTATGATAGTTTTCTCAAGCAGGTCGGGCGGCTCCTTGCCGCGGGCCACCCTCTGCCCCTCCTGATATCAGAGGCTAGCAGCATGATCAAGAAACGTTCAGCGGCTCCAAAACAGAGCGACAGCAAAAGAGTCGTCGCTTTGCCGTATACCTTCATCACATCAGCCACGGTTTAAGGAAGGTTGTTAAACGCGCAGGCGTTCACGTTGTTTTCTCCGCGTCAAACAAGCTTGCCTCGCTCTGTAGGAGAGTCAACAATTAGCCTTTTCACAGTGGCTGTGGGCAGACGCACAGCAATCCCCACGTTTCTTGTGCCTCCGGTGTTATCTATTCTGTGCCCCTGTCCCGCGGGAGGCAATACATCGGTCAAACGGGTACATGCATTAATAGCACGCTGCAAGAGCATAACAATAATGTCGGCAACACTGTAATTTGCGGAAATGTGGCCAATCACTGCAAAAAATGTGAAAAGAAAACTTGCGCTCGTATATTAGATAAATGTTCGATTATCGGTAAAGGACGAGATCGTGTGTCTAGGGAGATAATCGAAGCCATCCAAAACCGTCGGGCCAAGGACCGCTGTGTTAGCACACCATCATTCTGCTTATCGGAGACAGAATTGAAATTCCTGAGTGCCTCTGGGCATGCATTGGGAAGGTTCTCTAATCCATTCTTAGCGTTTTATTGTTCATCGCCTGTCCCTTCGCTCTATGAATACCTTTTACCGGTTTTAATGTTTTTTCACCAGTAGGCCCTTTACGCCCCGTAACGTTACATTTTTAAGATTTTGCCATCTTTTGGGTACCTTCAATTGCTTCTGCCATTCATTTTTAGTATGTTGTGTTCTCACCAAGGCCCTGTACGCCTCGCCTTTTACTTTTTATAGGTTTTACTGGTTTCCAGTTCATCTACCATTATTGTTTGTCTATTGTTTTTTTATTCTTTGTCTATTGTTTGTCTTGTGTTCTCAGCGCCTTGTATTTGTGCTCCCTCGTGCCACTGGGTCCCGTCCCTTGTGCTGTTCCATCACCATGCGAAACCAACTAGCCCGCCAACTCCCTCTTATAAAGCTCTATTCATTTGATATCACGCAAACAAGACGACGAAAAGGCGACCTGAATGTAGGAACCCCAAAACCTGTATATCGTGACGCCACATATTTCCAGTGACGTTTCGGTGTGTTTCCGTGCATTTCCAATTCTTACATGCATGCCTTTACAGGCGCATATAAAAATTGCAACTACGCGAGCATCCAAAAATGATTTCCATTGATAACTGCGGATCAGCAGGGACAGCGAAGTCCTTTGGACGAAGTCCAGGTCTCAATAAGCGCCTCCCCATTGAGAAATACGATATAAACTGCGACAGTAAAGCCTACGACAGTACATACCGTGACGCCACCTCTCGACAGCCCCGCGTGACGCACTAAGTGGGACAAAGCGTGTTGAACTGCTGCAGTGCGATTATTTCCTAGACAGTTTAGTTGTGCGCTAATTCTAAATTCACATATTTATTGATTTAAACTTCGGTTTGGATCCGTTTAAGCTTAATTTGAGGCCTTATGCCCAGCCATTCAGCAAGACAGCACTTATCGAGTCAGCGAACGCCGAAGCGTGGGCCCGGCCGATGACTATACTTAGTTTACTGTCCTGTTTGCTTCTTGCTCTTCGTCCTCGTCTTTACCGCTGTTAATTCATCATGTCACCGTACCAACTTGCCCAGATGCCTCTTCTATTAAAGTTTGGTTGGTCGAAGACGCGATCCGGCCAGCATTGTTGCTACCATTATGGAAGGACCTGAAGCTTCACAGAACTAGTGAGCAGTAAGCAGCCAGTGAGTCTCAGTTATAAGAATTCTCTTCTCTAGGAAGTGGAGCTGCCAGGCGCCTGACAGATGCTGACAGCCTTCAAATAGCGCCGGTGGAAGCGACACCGTTCACCTGCTCCCTTGAACGTAATAGAACAGATAAGTTGGAGAGTTCGGAAGGAATGGATTAATTTGTATAGCAAGTATGAAGTAGTGCATTTCACGCAGCGAATTCTTGCGCACTGATTACCGTCATTAGCAATCTTTGTTCGGGAATGCAGATTTGCTTTCCCCGCGCAAAGTAGTTTGGCTCACGAATGCCCCAGCACATCACATGTAGTGCTCTCCCCTTTATTCATGTACCCTATAATTTGAAATTACTACCGCACTGTGGACGCTGCTGAGACCACTGCTGTGGCTGCAGAATCTGTAGTTCACTTCAGTGAAACTTTCTTGTCAACGCCTTCGTTGAAAGAATGCGCCTTGGCTTTCGCACCATCGTTCCTTGTTCTGGGAGCGCACTGCTCCGTGAAGAAGCCAGAATCTTTTTTTTTTTTTTCCAGCAATAGTTCTTCCTTAGCTTCACAAGTCGATTAGCGCAAATTAAAACGTCGTGCGTCGTTCCTTCTGCCGCTGCACACCGAACGGTTTAGCGCGAACTCTCTGGACAAAATCATGCTCACTTAGATTCCCCATAACATGAGAATGACCACTCGCTTCTTTGCTCATTCGAATAAGGAAGGTTCTGTGAGCTTATTTTTCGAGTATCAATGGGAGTTTCGCTGCGTACGGACGCGTATAGGAGCAATAACGAACCATGGCAACAGCTGAAATAAACTTCAGCAGCCTCAGCAACTATTCAACCTCAAAATGTGCAATGCTGGCGTTCGTTATCAAGCAAGACTGCAGAAAAAGAAATGCGACTATTAGCTTTTAAAACACACAAATTGAGTCGAGCGCCTTCACCAGCAGCAGTAAGAGGAGTCACTTGATCCCACTTGCTCCCCTTGGTCGACGCTGGTGCTGTTCGTTCCAGTGGTGGCGCTCGTGCCCAATACTATGTCATTATGCAGGAAGCGCCTTCATGAAGCCCGTTGAAGCTTTCATTAAGACGGGTTCGATATTAGTGGGTGGCTCTGGATGCTGGGGAACAAAACGCGCGGAAACCGAAACACGCCGAAACGGCACTGCCAGCCTGTGGCGCCGCGATGTGCAGTTTTTTGGGGGGTTAGAACGCTGAGGTTGCCTTTTTTGGCTTATTTTTTACGTGATAAAGTTGAGCTGTTCATTCATTGTTCTATTATGTGCAATTCAGAGAGCATCCAGCCATGGGTACTGAAATAATCTAAACGCCGAAGGTAGGATGTTCTTCTCAATGCCGAGTTGTTAGAGTGGCAAGAACATTATGTTGAAATGTAATTTTGTAGCAGCAGCGGATTCACAACGCTGGTCCAACATGTCCAGGGGTTTATAGACATATGGAAATGCAGTGAGGTACCGATGGCTATGGGAAATCCGCCTAAACCTCTGTCGTCCGTGCTGTGTAGCACACCCCAAAAGAATACTACCAATCATCTATCTTACTTCAAACTGCCAATATAATATAACTGACAATTTTCTCCCTTCGCCGTCAACTGTTATAGAACTGTCCTCGCTAAGTAAAACAGATTTTCGCCTCCCACCGATATTTAGTTTGGCAGTGTCGACTGAATACCCTTTAAAGATAATAAGGACATTTGCGATGCGAAGCCTCCTTTTTAGTTCGTTAGTCAGTATCAATTTATAGCTACTTCACAAATTCATTTTCAATTATATCATGGTGTGTTGCTCATTAGTTCTCAGAAACGTTATTCTCTGCAGTTCTGGTAAGGTAGGAAAGGCAGGCTTCTTTCGCTGAGATGCGGTCGCAGTGCGGGCGGCTTGCTTGTACTAGATGCCAGACCATACGAGAATACTTCAATGTTTATTTATATTGTTGCGGACGAAGTGGGTAGTTGCACGGGCTAGGCTCGCTGGCATTCTATAAACGTCATCTCACAGTTTAACAAAATTTGAAGATGTGGTAGATGGTGCATTGCAACTTGACGAAAGTAAAAGTGCACAGGAAAACACACACTCGATAGAAGACGACACAGGACACGCGCTAACACTATTTATACATTTTATATCTCAATATATAGCAAATTTATCATATATACATTTGCTACTGTTGCCGCAATTAAATCAGATGAAGGTTAGCGCATGTCCTGTGTCGTCTTCTATCGAGGGTGTGTCTTCCTGTGCGCTTTTACCCTTCTTCAGGTCATCTCACAGTTATCGGTCATCTTCTCTGTTCTTTGGCATGCCGCGCCGTAAAAATATTACACATAATCTGCAATTGCTTCATTAGTATTCATGTAGTGCTAATTGGAATTATCTGCAATACCTAAACTAAGCCAGTGAGAGCAATTTAACATTTTCCCTGTACAAATCCACGGATGACAGTGCAACCTTCATTTACTCAGAATTTCCGGATAAGCGCAATTTTTACTTCAATGGGGAGTGGCTCCTGAACGCTTTTTTTTTTTTGCCTGTTTCCGCCATACAGTGCCACGATTTAGAAAGTCTATGTTTTTTGTTTTTTTTTTTTTGCAGCGCCTGCTCAAACTAGCGTAAAAATTTGTCGCTGCAGCATCTGATAAAAAAGCGCAATTTTAGATGCGGGCATGATGACGAAGCCACCAGTCGGACCTTTTTGCCGAGCACCTTGCCGAGGGTCGCCCTGAGTGGATAGGCTCTCCCCTTTTTCTAATTCTTTCTAGGATACTCCAGCTAGACATGCAATAATCCGCTTTTTCCTCAAAAAGCCTCTCCCCCCCCTCCCCCCCCCCCCCCCCCTGCTCTTTTCGTCAAGGTAAGAGAACGGTAGTGTACCTACCGATAAAAATACTGCCTACATGCCTAAAGTGGATCATTTGTTGCTTCCACACCTAAATCCTTTGGAGGTCTGGTACACGAGACATGCGCATAATCATCATCAACCTCACTATGTTTAGTGAAAAAGAAAAGCATCACCCAATTATTCTTCTCGCATTAGCCTCCGCCCGCTGCGGCCACTTTGTCCCTACCAACTTCCTAGTCAAATCGGCGTACTACGAACAATCTGTCGTCCCCTGGCACGCTTGCTTTCCGCCCTTCCCTTGGCGTTTTGCTGGTAAGGTGTTCAAGTGAGTATTCTAAGTAATCAGACGGTTCAAATCACAAATCCAAAGCATTCGGAGCTTACTTCAGACTCAAGTTTTAATTATATGTTTCATCTTCATTACTGCAGGCCCCTTATGGGGCCCTAACAGGTGGGCATAGAGAACATTTACGTTGAGCGCACAACACAAGGAAAGTTAGCATTGTGGCAGTAACAGGTACCCAAATAAATCCGTTAAAACTAAATATTTGAAATGCCTAACATAGGAAAAACTATATACAAGCGGCTCTTGAAGATGTTATCAATAAAAATAAACAAGCATTGTTAGCAGTGAACAACATGCATGAACCAAATAGGCGCCAAGGCGCAAAACGAAACCAGATCAGCATATGAAGAAAACTTTATATGATTGCTAAAGGAATGACACTCGATCCTATGTAGACAAATTAAGGCTACGCAAGGGCTCATGCACTCAACACAAAACGTGAAGGAAATGTGAAACGTAAAATAAATAAAGAGCCTTTTGGGGATCAGTTCCTTGCAACATCGGACTTTCCGGTTGGTTCCCAACATAAGCACAGCTGAGCGTCCTTTTGGCTTCAGCCCAGCCGCTTCGTTCGTCCGGGAGCTAATAGGCATCGCTCTTTGTTCACCCTCAGTAACATGTAGGACGCCTTCCAACCAGGGCTCATCTTTCGGCGCCCTATCATGAGTTTTTGTGACTGGCCATAGGGTTGTCTTGGCAGAAAGTACTGAACTGGGTTGTCATTACCTTCTCCAGTGGATCACATTAAGTCCGAACTCTCTATTAATGATTTTGTGGCTGGCCTTGAAGATCACAGAAGGACTTATCCTTTCGAAATAATGGCTTCGATCTTTGTAGAGAACGTTGTGAAAGTCGGCGCGTGGGTAACAAAGGAGTCTAGTTTGTTCCATTCTCGGATGGCGGCAGGAAAAAAATGTGTGCTTAAATATATCTGTATGACAGAAATATTGAGGTGAGAGCATATTTGTGGCCTCTCTGTCGAGACTGACAGGTAAATATATTTTACATATTGATGTGATAATTGTTAAACAGTTGCTATAAAAATTTCAAAAGTCCGTGCTTTGCTCTTATTGAGAGTGTTACAATACCTGAGATGGCTGCAAGATAAGTCGGATAGTCAATACACTTATATTTGCTATGAATAAACCATAATGTATTTCTTTGTATTTCTATTCTCCTTTTGTTACGCTAGCGGTTGTGGGCAAAATCCAAATACTCTGATCTTACTCTAAAACAGGTCGCATGAATGTTTTATACGTTAAGAGCTTAGTAGAGGCTGGCGCAAGCCTGATGGAGTTCTCAAAAACAGTTTACGTAATGCTGTCGAATTTTAAATTGTCAATGTGTACGTCCCATCTGAAGTCGGCGGTTGGTGCGACACCAAGATATTTATGCTGGAAGAATTTAGTACGTACAGTGCCATGAATAATTTTTATAATAATAATTGGTTCACACAAAGGGAAAAGCGCAGTATCTGTCAGCTTGTTACTGTGGGCACCTGAACCGCGCCATAAGGAAAGGAGGAAGGTGGGAGTGAAAGTTGAAAGAAAGGGGAGCCGTTGTCGGAGGCTAAGAAGTAATTTCGACCATCTGGATTGATTGATTGATAAACTTTATTGTGCAAAATTGGGGTTAGGAGTAGTGGATTAGGAAAGAGCAGTAGTCGGCAGTCCTCTGTCCAGGAGTCAGTTGGCCTCAGCAGCGGCTCTGGCCCGCTGCACCAACATGAGCTGATGCTGTGTGTCCGAGTCGGCTAGAAGGTCCTCCCACTGCTCAGGACTAGGGCTATCTATTTTAGGCATTATGGGGCCTGCCCTACATCCCCATGTTGTGTGGTATAGTGTACATACTGACACATTCGCTTTTGTATTGTGTTAGCCATATCTTGTGTACAGGGCTCTGTTTGGATAAGTGTTTGTTTGTAGGGGCCTAAGTGTAGTGGCTGGTTCTCGGCTTAGTGTGTCATGTGTAAGTGCGTACTTTCTACGCCTCTCCCTACACGCTCGTATTGTTTCCCCGTTTGTTTCTGGCGTTGTGAAAGGCTCCACCGATGGCTCCGCCGCCCGGCTAGTGAAACCTCGGACGACGGCATCTACTTTAATGTTACCCTCCTCCCCAGCGTCGGGGACCCAAACAATCGTGTGTTGCCTACTTGGGTCTGTTCTTTCTAGCCGGCCGGCTAAGAACTTGCTTGCTATGCGATGAATCCTGTTGTTTTGGAAGGCTCGACAGGCAGCTTGAGAGTCTGAGACTATCCAGTAACTGTATTGTCTTCGGTTCGCTTCCGAGATTGCTAGGGCTATTGCCACCTCTCCGCTGTGCGGATGCATTTGGTTCGTATACTTGTTCCGTATATGAGCTTGCCTCGTGAGTCAGTGACCGCGACTGCGGTCGCCTCTCTGCCTTTGTACCTCGCTGCGTATACGTACAACACAAAATGTCGTGTGTTCAGCTGTTTGTCAAGTGTTTTTGCTCTGGCATTCCTTTTGCCGTTATGATTGACAGGGTCCATATTTCTGGGCAGTGGTCTGACCTAGAATGTGTCCCTGATGTCTGGTGCGATATTTGCGGTTTCTGCGTTATTGTCATCTTTCAGGGTATAACCGAGTTTCGTAAGAAGAGCATGGCCCGTTACAGCGCGTGCCCAGATCGTCAAACTTGCTGTTAGAGACGTATGGTGGCAATCCCAGAGCCAGTTTGTATGCCTTCCTGATTAGCACGTTTATCGTGTTCCTTTCCGTCTTGGTTGTTTTAAGATATGGGAGACTGTGGGTGAGGCGTGGTGTGACGAGGGCTGTCACTGTCCGTATTGCGTCTTGTTCCTTAATCCCCCTTATTTTGTTTGTTATCCTGCTTATCATTCTAGAGATTTGGTTGGTCACAGTGGTACGACATTTGATCGTGTGATCACGCTTGCCTTCTTCTTGTAACCACAGCCCTAGTACTCTCATTTTGTCCATCTGACGAATCGAATGTCCGTTCATGATTGTGTTGATGTCCAGTGGTTTGTAGCTTCTAGAGTGTAATCTTATGTATTATGATTTCTCCGGAGAGCACTGCAATCCGCTAAAACGAGCGAAATCCTGAATTTCTTGCGCAGCGAGTTGTAACCGTTCTTCTTTTTCCCCGGTAGACCCCTTCTGGGTTCATACTGTTTGTCAGCATAGATTGCATGCTCTATGTGTTGTATATTCCTGAGTCTTTTCGCTATGCCTATCATGGCAATGTTAGACAGTATTGGAGATATAACTGATCCTCGAGGTGAGCCCTTGTTAGGGGTTTTTCTCGCTTCTGACCGTATGTTATTAATCCTAATGGGATCTTTAACGCGCGCTGACATCGCATAGCACACAGACGCCTCTTCGTTTCGCGCCTCGTATGAATGCTGTAAGGGAAACATGAGAGTTTGTTTTCTAGTTATTGTTATGTGCATGTATGTTTTTAGAATTAAGGGTCATCTGCTTTCTCTCGCGCCAGTCCACAACTGCGCCAAGCGATGGGGAAGGACCAAATTGGCCTTCAAAAGCATTGGAAAAATCTAATGGTATGATGTCAGCTTTACTGCTGATATCGATGCTAAGGGCCACGTCATGGACAACTTCAGTTACCTGATTGTCGGTAGTCCACGGCGGAATCTGTGCTAATAAGGAGATATTAATTTTTAATGCTCTATATATTCGGCTCAGTGTTTTGAGATTATGTGACCGGAAACGTAACATGCTGTGCTAGAAAATGAAGTAGGCCTGAAGTTTGATGCTCTACTAACACATCGACTTTGTAGATAGGAACTATTTTTGCCAACTTCCAGTCATCCGGTAGTTTTGAAAATAAAAGTGATTTGCGGAATATTCCGCCGAGCTATCTGCTGCACCCTTCTGCGTATCTTTATAAGCGCGTTTTGTGTGTTATCAGGCCCATTGACTTTCTTCGCATCGACGTTGAAGAAACGACTATAAATTCCGCGATTACTTATGTTTATCCTACCGATATTTGAAGTTCGGGTTGTTGCCATCCGAGCAATAACGCCGTAATCTCTCATATATACAGACTGAAAAAAAGTTGAGATATATAGGCTTCGCACTCTTTTCGTTTGCTGCCTGTTGGGTTCTGAGTTGTTTATATGGCGGAAATGGTTCCAGAGCGTGTGCGCGGATTCTTAGTAAAAAAAGTCAGGCAGTCTAACAATAATGTTGCATTCGGTTGAGATCTTCATTTTATCCTTAAAGCTACTAGCGAAGCCGAAGTTCTCACTTCTATCATGGTTACTGCATTTGATCTTAATAGAGTATCGAATCATTTTCACTTTGCGTTTTGCATGAATTGCTTCGCGTGATCCATGGATCCTTTATTTCTTGGCCGCTTGTTTTTTTGAAGGGACATTTATGCATATACAGTACAATGTAATTTACTTGAAAAGATAGTTTACGTCTGTGTCTGCTTTAGATGCTCCTTCGGAAAACATATAGAACTCGTGTGCAAGGTGGGTTAATAAACTAGCGTCGTCAGCTCTGTTAGAATTGCTTACCGCCGATTGGGAAGAACTGACTGTTAATGCAATATCGACTGGTAGCACGCATAAATATCGTTAGCCTAGCTTACAAGTCTTATGTTTAGAATGCTTTTTGCAGTGCCTACTATGCAAGTTGGACGGGAGGCTGTTCGGTGTAGGTTGAATTGTGATAAATCAATGAGTACATCTGAAACTGGAGTGGTGTGCTGCATGGTAGCAAAGTCAGTGTGAGGAAGATTATATCCCCCATGATGATTATTCTAGAGTTACGCACATGCTCTTGCATATAATCGTGGAGAGCCCTCAAGCGCTCATGCCCGGAAAAGGGGTTCCTATAAACGCTTCCCAGGGCTCACACCGTCACGTAAAGTCCTGCAAGGCACTTCCTTTTTGGCCGGAACTGCGGCAGAAACACGAAGGCAATGGTTTTCTTTATCAACAACGCAACGCCACCATCGTGGTGGCGTTGCGCTTGAGGGCTGTCCACGATTATATGCAAGAGCATGTGCGTAACTCTAGAATAATCATTATGGGGGATTTAAACTTCCTCACACTGACTTTGCTACCATGCAGCACACCACTCCAGTTTCAGATGTACTCATTGATTTATCACAATTCAACCTACACCGAACAGCCTCCCGTCCAACTTGCATAGTAGGCACTGCAAAAAGCATTCTAAACATAAGACTTGTAAGCGAGGCTAACGATATTTATGCGTGCTACCAGTCGATATTGCATTAAAAGTCAGTTCTTCCCAATCGGCGGTAAGCAATTCTAACAGAGCTGACGACGCTAGTTTATTAACCCACCTTGCACACGAGTTCTATATGTTTTCCGAAGGAGCATCTAAAGCAGACACAGACGTAAACTATCTTTTCAAGTAAATTACATTGTACTGTATATGCATAAATGTCCCTTCAAAAAAACAAGCGGCCAAAAAATAAAGGATCCATGGATCACGCGAAGCAATTCATGCAAAACGCAAAGTGAAAATGATTCGATACTCTATTAAGATCAAATGCAGTAACCATGATAGAAGTGAGAACTTCGGCTTCGCTAGTAGCTTTAAGGATAAAATGAAGATCTCAACCGAATGCAACATTATTGTTAGACTGCCTGACTTTTTTTACTAAGAATCCGCGCACACGCTCTGGAACCATTTCCGCCATATAAACAACTCAGAACCCAACAGGCAGCAAACGAAAAGAGTGCGAAGCCTATATATCTCAACTTTTTTTCAGTCTGTATTTATGAGAGATTACGGCGTTATTGCTCGGATGGCAACAACCCGAACTTCAAATATCGGTAGGATAAACATAAGTAATCGCGGAATTTACAGTCGTTTCTTCAATGTCGATGCGAAGAAAGTCACTGAGTAATTTGGCGGGACGATTTCTTTACTGCCAATGACAGTCCAAAGTCACGTTTCTGTGAAGGCCATAATATCTGGACGTTGGTCAATGAGAACAATTTTGTGTCGGTTAATTCTTTTCAAATACGCTTCTGGCATTTATGTTGAACAACGTTGTTTTCTTTTATTGCGCTCTTATTGTCATTCGCGGGCTGGTTACATTTTCGTTTTGGCTTTCCGGGACAGTTATTGTGTCGTTTTTTTTCCCAACAGCACTTTTTTCCGCCATGTCAATGTCCGAGAGAAACGCTTATTCTTAATGTACAATTCGAATTCAAATTCATATAACTTTTTTTGTGGGCAAGAAGGGATCAGCCACAGAAACCTACCGGTCACGGTAGGTTGACTAGGGGCTACCCCTACATTTCATATTTTGTTGGCATTGTCATTGCTCGGCTTCGCACTGTCAAAGAGTTTTTTGTAATGTCTTAATTTTCCGCGAGAAATCTTCGCCGATCGAGAGACATGAATTTTTAGGCTCAAAAACTGTTTTCAGTATTGACACTTTGTCTCTGTAATCTAAAGGTTAGAAAATTATGTGCATAATTTTGTTATCAGCTGGTTGCCCCAAATACTGCTTACGCTAGATAGACACCGTGTCGAGTTTAAGTTTGCCCTGATCATCTTTGTTCACCCTTTATTCAAGCGTTGGTCTCTTCCTCTTCCTCAGATAGGCCGTATACCATTAATTATGACTTTCTTCTTTGGTTGTTCAGGTCATCTATTTTTCTTCAAGCCTTTATATGGCATTGGCATACCTTAGCGACCTGTTCCTAGCAGGAAGTGACCAGTTTTTCTAGTCTCGCCAGACCATCGAGTTTGTTGTCTATGGTCGCCAGACGTTTCTCTTTTATTTCTGTTGTTTTCAAGGCAATATCTTGAAGCTGTTTAAGTATCTGACCCGTGTCTGACCCAGGATTGACTTCTATCTCACCTCACAACAGTAGTTAATGTGCTCATAAATTTTCTCCTAAGAAGGAATCAATACAGTGTTGCAATGCAACCTGAATTATCGCACGAATAAGGTAACATTTTTGACTGAGTGGATTGTTTGAAGCATCTCGGCACATGATTTGTAGCAGCGCACTGTGTATCGTTTTCTACCTGACTTCAGTGTTCTGCGCTGGTATACCGTTCATTGAAATGTACCAAATTGCCCCAGCTAACGCCTTCACACAAACATCCATGCTTACTACGGAACAAAAAACATACTGGCTGGCGTGACTCATTTTTCCGAATTATTTAAGACCACTGGAAGCTACAAACCTCTATAGAATTGCTAGCTTTTCCCCCAAGTCGCAAGAGTGATAGATTAGTGAACAAATACCATGAAACGAACGAGTAAGACTTCACGAAAAACAGGGCTGAAGGAATACACATGTACAAACAAGGCGCCTCAGACAAGGTGCCTGTGCCTCCAACAAGGTGCATTCAGTGGCGTGTTTCGCGCAGTTTTACTTAATTGTTTGCTTAATATGAGCCAACTAGCCCATCACATTGTCTTACTAAATACCATGACCTCAGAGTTGC
>NC_139352.1:117677931-118040431 GCF_055883805.1 Amblyomma maculatum | reverse complement strand
TATCTTCTTAACATCACATAGCTTCATCTGCAATGCCTCGAGAATGCCATCTAACCATCGCGTTCGTTGCCTACCCCTTCTCCGGCGACCCTCAACCTTTCCCAACATCAAATCTTTCTCCAGCGACTCCTCTCTTCTCATCAGATGACCAAAGTAGCTGAGCTTTAACTTTAGAATTTGACCCTCCAATGAGCAGTCAGGGTTTATGGTCGACAATATCGACTGATTTGATCTTCTGGCAGTCCAAGGAACTCTTAAGAGTCTTCGCCAGCACCACAATTCAAACGCGTCAATTCTTCGGCGGTCAGCCTTTTTCACAGTCCAACTCTCGCATCCATACATCACAACTGGAAAGACCATAGCACGGGTTATACGGATCTTGGTTGGCAGACTAATGTCTCTGCTCTTTACTAGGCGGTCAAGGCTAACCATTGCTCTCTTTCCCAGAAGCAGGCGTCTCCTAATTTCATGGCTGCAGTCTCCTTCCGAGGTAATCTTGGCTCCCAAGAACAGAAAATCTGTCACAGCTTCCACTTCTTGTCTCGTAATTGAGCTCGAGCAGCAGGAGCAGCGGCCAGACACGTCCGCACTCTTTCGAAGCTGCGAAAGAGTGCGGACGTGTCTGGCCGCTGCTCCTGCTGCTCGAGTTTGGCACGCGCTCGGGTTCTATCGGCGCTTGCCCGCAGCCTATTTCCAGGCTGCGAGGCCTAATTCATTTTCTCATTTTTTGCAGACGCAGCTGCCTGCCTGACTTTTCGGCTGCATTCAGAGTCCCGACGGCGGTTCCCGCCGGCGCTCCGCAAGGTCGCCCGGCGGTTTTTGAGCCGCATTTGACGGCGCCGGACTTAGACTGTGCCCGCTACCGCCGGCACTTGACTTCACCGCCGGTCGGTCGCGCTGTTCGTGCGACTGACTGGCGCACATTCTTGTTGAAGCGGCGACCTTCGCCCGCGGCCCTCCCGGTCCGCTGGCGAAAATTTTTCGCCGCATCAAGTGACATTTCCCCTTGTGCTGCGCCGGCTGCCGATAGGCCTTTTCGGGCTCAGCCGTGCGCAGCCTATTGTCCTACTTCTCCTTCGCCAACGTCATGCCGGCGAAAAGACCATCCACGTCGGCCTCGCAGTCATCGGAGGAGGCGAGGGCGATACATTCTGTGTCGCCCTCCAATTCTCCTCCGTCGCGGGGGCCCACTACACCAGCCCGGAGTCCTGGCTCGGCGTTTTCTGACGGCGGCGACGCTGTCATCGCCGCGGTCGCGGAGCGGCAGCCGCCCGCTTCACCGCGGGCCGGCGCCGAGTCCCGCGATTCAGGTGAGCGGCCCGGTGTCGCGTCGGACGCCGTCGCCGAGCGGTCGCCCGCGGGGACTGCCGCCTCGAACGAGCCGCCTCCTCGAGACGAGGCGATCAACAACGAAACATCGGCGGACGAGCCGCCGCTCACCGAGCGGCTCGAGCTCGGTTTTGCGGCGATGCCCGCTTTCGAAGACGTGGCGAAAATCCAGGACGAGCTGACGCGCCTCGTCAACGCGCCTGAGAGCAAGCTGGCGCTTGCTCTCCGCTCGTCAATTACAAGACTTTTCGGCGGTGTCGTGGCGCGCTGCGCCCAGTACCAGGCGCTGGCGTCCGATGCTCGGGGCCGCGCCGAGGTGCTCCGCGAGATGTGGGCGGCCGAAAGGAGGGAGTCGTCTAGTCTCCGCGACCGCCTCTCAAGGGCGGAGGAGCGCCTTCGGGCGGCTGCGGCGTCCGGGTCGCCTGCGACACCGTCGTTTGCGAACATCCTGAGGACGTCGCCCGGACGGCTCCCGGAGTCGTCGTCGGCCGCGCGTCCATCTCCGGCCGACCAGCGTCCTCGGGATCTAGACAGGCAGGTTACCAACCACGTTGCCTTTCTCACATCCACCTCGCCAACTCTAACTGCGGCGCAGGTGATTCAAACATTAAAACAAAATATAACACCAGAGGAAGAAGGAATAGGGCCCGTCACCCTCAGGCCTACGAGCGCGGGGGTGACGGTCCTCGCCGCCGACAGATCGACGATTAACAACCTAAAAAATGCAGTAGAGAGAAATGAAACAACTAGAACGCTACTCGCGATAAGAATAGCTGAGCGCCGTCGGCCACATATTAGGGTCTGGGGTGTGGACCCCGACGTGGCCGACGACGACCTCGTATCGAACATAGTTTCAAAGAACAGAGATTTAAATCTCAACCAGCAGGACATTTCTAGAAAATACACGTTTAAAGCGCGAAACGGTACAAAAACCCATGTATTAAGCGTAGACGCTGGTGCCTATAAAAAGATCATGGATAAAGGTAAACTGAACATCGGATGGTCCTCTGCAAGGTTGGCAGAGGACCTTCACGTGCCTATGTGCACGTTTTGCGCCGCATATGGGCACTCGCGTCGCAACTGCCGCGCGGCCACTGATGCGAGCAGAGCGACCTGTACGCGCTGCGCGGGGCCGCACGCGGCGACCGACTGCGCCGTCACTGAGGGCGGCGCCTCGGTTGCGTGCGCTGTGTGCCGCCGCGCTGGTCGCGGGGGTCCGCCGCACAGCGCCGGCTCGAGCGAGTGCCCTGTATTGGCCGCAAGATTGGCGCGATTGCGCCAAAGAACCGATTATGGAACTTGACGAAAAAGGGCCGCCGCGGTCGAGGGAGCAGAGAACCGTGCTTCTTTTTCTTCTATCTAAAATTACAAAGGGCCCCAAGTGGTCCACTCAAATTCTTCTTCTTCTTTCAAATTACATTGTTCGACGAGCGAGTAAAACAAACAATTCTAATAATTATACCATTCAGTTATTTCCGCAATACACTAATAAGACTTCTTCAACACATCTTTTACTTTCTTCTAAAAATTATAAACCTCGCTCTACTATTATTATTTCTGCCACACGGTTCTCTGCTTCCCTCGACGGGCGTTTGCCATCTACAGGCCCTACGCTGCCGGTGCAAAGGGGAGCCATGCTTGTGTTAGCTTTCAAAAAATTTCACAAATATTTTCTAAACCTTTTCTCTTTTCTTTTAACATTAACATTTCGTTACGCCCACCCGATGGATATTTTTACAACTCCCATGTCCCTTCTTTATTTATTATTTACTCATTTCTTTTCCAATAACTTCTTTTTCCAAAAATCTTTAGATGACAGCACTGGGTGCGCTTTTTCACCTCCTTTTCTTCTTCCTTCAAACAAATTCCAAGCTTGTTCAATAATTGGGAATTTCGAAGCATGGCTCTCCTTTCCAAGGCAGCGCTTTCCAAGCCAAGTATTTTGTTCACGGCGGTTGCGGCGGATTTTTCGGAATCATTTCTCGACGAACGCCGTCCGGAGTTCACATATTTATACTCCAAAAATAAGGCCCCTCAATTCCGAGGGGCACTTCTATTCCACATTGTTTTTTTTTTTTTTTTTCCATTCGCCAATTGGTATTTTTTTTTTTTTTTCTTCTTTCTTCCCGGACGGCGTTCCATGTTCCACCAAAGAATTATTTTTCCCAGGTGTGGTCCGCAACAATTTTCTCCAGACAGTGGTCCAAAAAATTGGTTACATTCATTGCATTTTTTTTGTTTCTTTCTTTTCTTTTCACAAATTTTAATATGTATATACACAAATAATCAGCCCACACCTTTCGGCTAGTTGGTCGGTAATTTGAGCTACATAATAAAATATTCCTGACCAATAAGCACACAGGGAACAAGCTGAGAGCAGAAGACCAAAAATTACCTGAAGAATACCATTTTGTAATTAAATGTTACTTCATATTCAGTCATTGTAGTTTCACCAGAGTATCCAAGTGCGCGCAGTAAGTAGCCATCGTGCCGGGCCTTTAGGCTGCAGTTGGCTTCGCATTCTCTCATGAACATACATCCCGTTTTTCAATTGCACAAAGCACACTTCCTGCTCTGTTCAGCACTCTCTGTTTTCAAACAGAGCAACTGTGAATTTATGCGCAGAGTTTGACGGGCAGTATTAACCCTTGGCTGAAGTCCACAGGTTATCATTTTTTTAATTTTCTGCTCTCCAGTTTTTATGCGTGGTTGCAGCACGTCAGGTGTCTTATGTTCATCAAACCCCGCTGGTCACGATGGTAAAGTTATGTCTCTCGTTGTCCAGTGTTGCATTTATTACCTAAACGAGGGGGGAGGGCGGGTTGGATATCAGCTAAGATTGATCGCCTAAGACCTGAGATAAATTTTTATATGAACAAAGAAATAAAGAAATGACCTGACGGTGGATGCGAACATCCTGCAAAGGGAATTTTCCTTAATGGTTTTGTCATTACTGCGTTTCCATGTGGTACTCTAGTTTCCCTTCTTTTCAATTACGCCGTACTCCGACGCCTGCACTCTCGTCGGTTCAATTTATCTTTGTTGTTGTGTTTTTTTTTAAACACCTGTAACCGTTATTTGCCCATTTTCGTTTCACCCTGCTGCTGTACACGCCTTAAGGGGGCCGAGGACAACTCAAGCCGCAGACACGGCTATTCCCTCAGCCTCCTTCCACTTCTTTGGGGTGAATAAAATATCCATGATTGATTGATTGTGATTTACCATTGCTGGTTTATTTGAATGTGACGAAGCAATAGATTTTTCTTTCACATGTTTGCTGCCCTCAGCCTTTCACAATGTTATTTGCAATGAATGTCTTACTTGAATGCTTACCGCTGTGATTTCGGCTTGTTCATGACTGCGGGCAGTAATACTGCATATGCACCGAATGGGGGATGGTTATCTAGTGAAAATATACTTGCAGAGGTAGCAAATGCTAAAAAGGATCATGCAGTCCCTCCTGCTGGAAAGAACCGCTGAAGCCATGTCATGGGTTGTCACTTGTCTCGAAGGCGACGCATACTCGCAGCAGATGATGAATGTCCGCTCCGACTTATCTGGGTATAAACCAAGCTTCTTCCCTGTACGCACTCCTATAATTGTGTTCCCGTTTCGTGTAATGTATATGTAGAAATAACTTTGTGAAAATTTACGCCTGCAGTAAGCAGCTTTTAATTTAACAATGCAAATAAAGAAACATCTGAAGCAATAATACTGCGTCATTGACTGCTAGGCTAACAAAATACGTTAGAGCATTGAAATGACATAATGGGTATGCATCTAATTAAACAATGTTACGAGCATTTGTTTTGAAACATATTTTTCTCCTACAGCCTCTCCCTCAAGGGAAGTAGGGGAAGGCAGTGCCGTAAACTGCAGTACCTCTTGGAAGACACGTAATTAATTCGGCCACGCTGGTCCCAGGTGTCAGAACGCAGTCAGGCGGAGACGGAGCAAGCCGTGTTTTATGGTTCCAGCCTGCACAATAGCCGTCTTCGCCTCCACTGTGCCCTCATATTGAAGTGGCCCTGCCCAATTCGCTGCCTTTCCCGTGTAATTGTGGCTTGGCCACAGAGAAAGCCAATCTCCGGGGAGCTCGGAGGTTCACTGCCGTAGAAACTATCGGCAGGGCGGCAGCAAGTCAAAGCCGTCGCCGTGTATCGTTCACAACATGAAGTTAGAAACCCTTCTAAACTAGGATATTAGCACATCATTCAGAAATCCGAACTGCACAATATGTCTAATTTTCAAGGCATGCGAAGGGTTTCCGGCAAACTGGGTCTGTTGGGTTCCTAATTTCTCATTATAACTAATAAAAAGGTGATATGTTGTTTCCTCGTAAATTTCAGAGCTGTGTCGTTTGTCATGAGCCCATTGCACCCATTGCATTTTGGCAGCTTCGCTATGAGCGAAGGTGCAGGCTACACTTTCACTCCACCCGCTTTACAGCCCTCGCCGCGAATCATCGGGCGTCTGGAAGTTTCGTCAAATAACGGAATGCCGGATAAAAGCTCCCCCGAAGAAGGGGCCAATAATAGAGCGCACCAGTGCGTCACCGCTCAGCGTATATGTGTGCGGTACCAGCCCCCCACCTGTCTACCTTGCTACGGACATTCCTGCCGGGCTTGCTTGAGAGTCGAGCAAAGGTAGGCAGACATGTACAACAAGTTATGCTTAAGCTTCAGCTCTAAGGGCATGACGACATAACTTTAATTAGAGCGCTCTAGCACATCGTTGCCATGTTTCCCGCTCACATGGCTAGGTTGGCGACATCTGCGCATGCGCGTCTTTTACCATGGCGTGAGCATTTTGCGGGCCTGTTTTAACATTTCGCAGAGTTAGATGGCCCGCTAGATGATTAGGGACTCTAGCAGTTGTCTCTTGTGCGTCGTCCTCGTTGGTTTCTTTTTAAGGCTGCTTTGTGAGGTTTAACGTCCCAAGGAGACTCAGGCTATGAGAGACGCCTTAGTGGAGGACTCCGGAAATGTCGACCATCTGGGGGCTCTTAAACGGGCACTGACATCGCACAGCACACGGGCGCCTTGTTTTTGGCCTTCATCGAAAAGTGACCACCGAAGCCGGTATTCGATTACGCATCCTTGGGCAACACGGCGGGGCTGGTCTCTCTTTAAATCGCTAAGAAAAGAATTCCAGCAAGCCGTTATCAATTAGTCCAGTTTAATGTTTTGAAGCCAAAAACTCTCTCAAAGCTAGCTACAAGCTCATAAAGACCACATCTTTCTTTCCACTGCAGGCACTATCTCTACAAACTTACCATCTCTCTTTTTTTCCCTCGTCGTAAATCACACAAGTCCAATGGGTTACTTTTATTTAATGCCTTGCTTCTTTCTTCCTGTCTATGGGGGGGTTTTTCTGTTCATCAGAACTAGACGAATTCCTCACGATAACAAAGGCAAATGAACAAAGGGCACAAAACCTCGAGTAAACAGCACAGCACTCACCGAATACTGTCTCGTAATGATGACAATAGAGACCTTCAGGTTAGCGCTACAGCTTAAAGCTACTGCCTACCGCTACCGCGCGAGCGTCAGCATGCAAGCGCTGATCACCCCGATGGCGACAGATGGCGCCACGTTACTGTCAAATTATGGTGATAGTAGCCGCGGGGCTAAACGATGTCCTAAATGGTGACGCTGCAAGAGTGGTGGAAAGTTCAGCAAAGGGAGTTGACGATATCAGGGCGATAACACAGCAAGCGCAGACAGTTATATGCGCAGCACCGGAGGTGCTATAAGAAAGAACCGGAAAACTTGAGAAGGACGTGGTGACAGTTAATCAGGACATAAGAAAGATAAGCCTGGAGAAGCGTTTCGAAGTGGTTGAGGTAAACAGGGAGTTGCATAAAGCAGGTTTTGGTAGGGCTTTTCAGAAAGATGGCATTCATTTTAACAGAAGGGTGGCAGCAGAGATCGGCTGGCGCCTGGCAGGCAGGGCTGTAGCTTTTTTACGGGGTCCGCGAGGACTCGGTGCACAGAGGTAGTTAGAAGTGAAGCAGAGGAAAGTGTAATAATGGCGGCTGAGCCCCAAAAAATGGCAAGGAGGAGGTCGAGAAAGACACATAGGATCAGCTACATAAACATGCAAGGAGGTGGAAAAAGAGCGAAATGGCTAGAGATAGAACAGCAGTTGAAGGACGGCAAAATAGGTGTGTACGCTATTTGCAAGACTAATCTCGGGGATCTAGAAGATCAGCCGTTTATAGAAGGCTACGTCTGGGAAGGGTGCAACAGAAGAAGAACGAAAAAAAAAAGGGTGGAGGGGTAGGTATGTTGATACACCAGGGAACAAGTTGGCAAAGATTTAAAACATCTTGTAAAGAACATATCAGGGTATCAGGAACAATTGCCGGCATAAGCACATGGCTAGGGGTAGTTTATTTAAGAACAGGACACCAAAGCAGGCAAGAAAACAAGGATCTTGTTGAATGTCTCAGTGACGATATAAGCCATTTTGGAGACGGGGCCAATATTATTATGCTGGGGGACATGAACGGCCACATCGACGATCTGGATGGTTACTCGAATTGTAACGGGAAGCTAATGCTAGATTTCTGTGAGTGACACGATCTAGTTATAGTAAATAGAGAAACGAAATGTGAAAGCCAAATCACGCGAGAATTTCCGCAACAGGCAGACGACCATTGACTACTGTCTAATGTCGCAGGAAATTTATAGCAAGATCACAAAAAAGGAAATAGACGAAGAAGGGGAGTGTAGTCTGGGAAGTGATCATAAACGTATTAGTCTGCAGATGGGGCCCTTGATGAAAAGACAAATGGAACTTAGACAAGAAGTAAACACAAAATTAAACGACGATCAAAAAGCGCAGATTGCAGCAGACATAGAGGAAGCAATAGAGAAAAGCCCCATGGAAGACTGGGATTATGAACAGGTAGAACTACTCATAAGGAGGAAAATTCAGGAGGTTAAAGTAGCAAACCGCTGGAATGGAAAGAGGAAGCCACGGAGCTGGTGGAATAAGGAAATCGGGGAAGCTATTGAACAACGACGGGCTGCTTCAAGGGAACACCGAGTGGGAAAGAAACACAGGTATCTCGGGAAGAAATCGACCAAAGATGGGAGTCATATCGAGAAAAGAAACTTGAGGCACAGGCCCTCGTCCAAAGTAAAATAAGGCAGTCCACCGATCGCTGGATGGCTGACATACACGATGCCTCTAGAGGCGGAGCAAGAAAGCTGGCTAGGGAAGAAGAATCAAAGAAAGCAAGATCGAATTCAAGATAACGAGGGAAATTGTTTCAAGGGAGACAACGCAGTGAACTACATTACATCAGTTATAGCCGAGTCATTTAAGAGCGACGATAGGTTAATCTCCGTAAATCAAGAAGCAACACAAGGTAGCAGAATACAAAGCAGCTTAGAACTGACCAATCTAAACTGGAAAAAGGCAGAAAAAAATATTCCTAAAAACACATCTACAGGAATAGATGGAATTCCGATCAAGCTGATTAATGAACTTGGTCCAAAAAGTAAGGAAACGTTCTTAAAAGCTTTGGAAACAGTCATAGCGAATAAACAAATTCCGGGCAGGTGGCGGCAGAGTAAATAGAATTTGATTTATAAAGGGAAAGGAGAAAGGATGCACATAAAATCCTGCAGGCCGATTACCATAACATCTGTTTTGTACAGGTTGGCCATGCAGGGGGTGAAATTAAAGGTGCAAGCACGGGTAGAAAGGAACAAGATACTCGGAGAACTTCTGAACGGCTTTAGAAATGGTAGGCGCTTAGATGATAGCCTGTTCGGGCTTACCCAATGCATCGAAATATCTAGAGTGACAATAGACCTTTGTAATTGGCTTTCCTGGACATAAACGGGGCGTAAGAACACGTAAACAGGGAACTCCTGTGGAACATATTAAAAGAAGAAGGTATCGGTTATGAGATAATAGAGTTCCTACAAGAAATATACCGGGATAACAAAGTAGAAATTACATGGGAAGAAATAAGAAGTACGGAAGATGTCAAAGTATGCAAAGGATAAAGACAAGGCTGTCCTCTATCACCGCTGCAGTTCATGCTTTATATGATAAACCTGGAACGGTGGATACAAGATAGTAACTTAGGTTTTAACCTGTCATATAGATTAGGTGGAAACGCGGTAGAGCAGCGCTTCCCCGGTTTGATGTATGCAGACGACATTGTGCTGCTTGCTGAGAGTCTGGAAGAATTGCAAACTCTAGTTAAGTATTGCGGAGACAAAGTGTACGCTCTAGGCTTCAGTTTTAGCGCAGTTAAGTCGGGTCTGATGATTTTCAACTGCTCAACTGTTCAGGGTCTTAAAATACAAGGCCATGAAATACCCAGAGTAGCAGAATACAAATCTCTGGGATATGTGTAAACGAAGCATTGGCATACATTGGAAAACATGAGCAATCACTTAAGGCCAAAGGGCGAAGAAATGCCGGGATAATCAAGCATAGGGCACTGTGGGGATACAACAGGTATGAGGTTTTGAGGGGTATTTAGAAAGGATTTATGGTGCCCGGACTTACTTTCGGAAATGCGGTTTTGTGCCTAAAATCAGAAGTACAGTCGACATTAGAAATATATCAGAGGGCCGTTGGACGATTAGCACTAGGTGCATACGGCAAAACCACAAATGAGACGGTACAGGGAGATATAGGCTGGGCATCCTTCGAAGTACGGGAAGCTTAGAGTAAAATATTATATGAGGAACGCCTGAGGAAATTGGACAGTAACAGATGGGCAGCTAAAGAATTTAAAAGCCTGTACTTAAAAAGCGTTGACTCACAATGGAGGAAATGAACTAGGAAAATAACTAGTAAGTATGCTAGTAACAAGAACGGACAAATAAAGAGCATTAAGCAACAGGTGAAAAACACTGAAGGTAAAAATTGGATAAATTCGATGGAAAAGAAACAAAGTGTGGAATTATACCGAAAGTGGAAAATGCAAATCAGGAAGGAAGCTTTCTTTGATAACTCAAGAGGCAGTGCCCTACTTTTTGAAGCTAGATCAGAGTGCCTTAGAACGCGCAGCTACAAAAAGAAATTTACCAATGAAGATGACGCATGTGCTGTATGTGGTAACTCCAGTGAAACAACTGTCCACATTATACTCGAATGCAATGGTATCCATCCGGAAGTTGATGCAGGCGCAATCACTGTTTCTGAAGTTCTGGGGTTTAGAGATACCAGTGGCCGGGTGAAGAAACCGGCGATGGAAACTGGCAAAGAAACGACTGGAAGATTGGTGGCTTAAAAGCAGAGAAGTGACATACTGTTAGTAATGTAGAGACAAAAATTTAATAAATAGAATGATGGTTTAGGTAAACAATCGAAATCAATAATTAAGATATAGGGAGAAAAATGAGCATGATAGCTACTGCTACCACCCCGTTTCAAAGGGGACGCTCTTATATTCCATCCATCTATCCATCCATTTCAGCGGACGCCGCACGAGGGGACCAATCAGCGCGTGCTGTGCTGACGGTGCGCGGTAGCGGTAGACGGCCGCGGTAAGCGGCAGCGTCAAACTAAATGTCTCTAATACCGTGGACTACAAACGAACAGACAGGTGTATAGTATTGGAATCAATTCTTTATTTGGCGTACTTGCGCAAACAAAAAAAGAGCAATGCAACTCGGCGGTAAAGACAGCACCAAATGTTCCTGCTGGCCGTCGAACAAAGCATGCCCGTTGCGTTTTCTTTTTTTGTTTTTTTTTTCTTTATTTGCGCTAAACAACTCTACACGAACAGTTGGTTGGACCCATAGCCTTTACGGCTAGTAATGGGTCCAAATGATAAACAAGTACAATGTTACTGCAGACCTTGTACAGAAAAACTTCAAAATTAACACACACAATCAATTTATTCCGACAGTTCCGTGAAAATTAGATAGTGTTTTAAAGATGCCGAAAAGTTATTTTTTTCCTCAACTTCAGTTGGGACTTCATTCCACACATGGGCACCACTATATTCTAGGAGTCTCCGGCCGTACATATTATAAGGTGGTAAATTAAATAGGTTGTTAGTTGCAGCTCTTGTTTGTTTCATTGGTAGTCTAAATAAACTAAGGGGCAGGGGGTTGTTAGATTTTACTACAGTGTTTACTATTTCAGCTATCTTCAGTTTATATGCCATTGATAGCGGTAAGATGCGAAGCGGCTAAAAAGTGGCCTACTGGGGTATGTACTATTTGAATAAGTTATTATACGAATAGCTCGTTTTTGAAGGCAGGAAACAGGATATAGGTATGTTTTATACTATGTACCACCCCATGTTTCCAGACAATAGGACAACTGACTGTGCCCAAAGGCGAAATACAGGATGCGTATAACTGGAAGACCAAAGCAGTCCCTGGCCCTTAGTAAAACATGACAACCAAAGGCTAATTTGGAGCAAATGTTATTAATTTGTTCTTTCCAGTGCATATCTGCCGTGAACAGGACACCAAGATACTTGTATTGGGGTACCCTCAGCAGATTCGTGTTGTCGATAGTTAGAGATATAGGTTCGTAGTTCATGTTCTTTCTGCGCGAGTGAAATACGGTGCACTTTATTTTCTCAGTATTAAGGGTTAGCCGATTACTTTTAAACCACTGCGAAACTTGATTAAGCTCTTCATTAAGTACCTTTAAATTTTCTGCTGTAAAATGTAATGCGGTGTCATCAGCATATATTACAGCTTTTGAATATTTCAACGTTGATGGAAGATCATTAATATACAGGGAAAAGAATAGCGGCCCCAGCACGGAACCTTGCGACGCACCTAGATTAATGCTTTGCGGTAGTGAGGGTAAATTGTTCACGACAACATATTGTTTCCGTCCTGAAAAATAACTCTTAATTAGATCACAAATTTTCCCTCTGAAACCGTAGGCTTCCAATTTTTGTTGCAGTATTGTGTGATCAACCGTATCAAATGCTTTTGATATGCCTAAATGTACTACTATGGCCAGTTTGCTATTATGCAGTGCAGTATTTATGAGTTGTGTGAGAACAAGAACTGCGGTTGACGTTGACCTTTGCGGCCTAAAGCCGTGCTGATTATGACATATAATGTTATACTACTTACCTAGAAAACGTATACGTTTACAAAGCGCCTTTTCAAAACTGTATTAACTGCATTTAACACCGATATTGGTCTATAGTTTCGCAAATCAGATCGCTCACCGCCTTTATAAATAGGTACAACCTTTGCAACCTTCAGTTCGTCAGGTTATATCCCATCTGCCAATGAGTGGTTAAAGATATGCAGTAGATGGATTGCTAGTATATCAATGTTGTTTTTTATCAGTCTAACGGGTTTTGCATCAGGTCATGCCGCCTTGCCGGCTGAAAGGCTGCCGACTGCAGTGATTATTTCTTCTATTTCGATGTCAGGCAGAGCAAACGTGTTGTTAACACGCTCCGGCATCTGCGCCGTAGGTGCGTCAGCATGAATCTGTGCGGCAACCGTAGGCCCAATGAAAGTAAAATAGGTATAAATCATTCAGCGGTGTCTTCGTCAACTGTCTCAGGAAGTGTTGCTGCACTGGATCGCAGGCCGATTGCGTTGTTCCCTATGTCCCAAATTTTGTTTTGTATTTCCATGCGCATGTTGC
Source organism: Amblyomma maculatum (assembly GCF_055883805.1). Classification (NCBI taxonomy): domain Eukaryota; kingdom Metazoa; phylum Arthropoda; class Arachnida; order Ixodida; family Ixodidae; genus Amblyomma; species Amblyomma maculatum. The sequence continues at coordinate 118,027,492 of NC_139352.1, read as the reverse complement.
ATCAGGGATGAATAATATTCCTTTTTTGTTTTCCTCATGAGAGATACTGACAAGTTCCTGCAACGCTTAAACTGGGTTAGGTAGTACTCGTTTGATCTCAACTGCTTCCATTTGTGATACCATTTGTCCTTATCTTTTAACACGGCTAATATTTCAGTATTCATTCAAGGACACGTTGGCTGGCTGTATTTATTAGTGTACGGCAGAGAGCTCTGTTCGATGGCATTTTTAAGGATATCTAAAAAACGTTCTTACACTCAATATTCACGTTTTCAGCACACATCGTAGTGAAGTCGGTTTGTTGTAATATCTCACGTAGTGCTACATAGTTTATTTTACTACGAATTTTACACTGTGTTGACTGCAGTTGAGGAGGTAGGTCTTTTTCTATTATAAGAAAAATAGGTGAATGGTCGGCTACCACTTCAGCGCAGGTACCAGCCAGCGCTCACTTCGTCAGCGCTCACTTAAAAGTGGACGAGGATCGGTCTCCATAACCGCCCAAAGGAACGTGGAAATGTCTGAAGAAATACGGGAACAGTTGTGCTTCGCTGCTATGACTTGAAACAAATTTCTGCACATCTCACGCAGTAAAGACCGCGTCCCGCGACAAAGCGGGAAATAAAACCATGTCCCGCGACAACAAGCGTTAAAGCCGCGTCCAGCTATAACGAGCGTGAAGAATATCGTTCCGCCGGTTACAATCACAGTGATAAGGCCACGTTTTGGCGACTGTTGAAAACAACGACAAACAAAACTCTCAATGGTTCGCAGGAAAATTCTGGCTGTGCAAGAAAAGCAACTGATAGATTCTGAGGACCACACTCTCACGAAGAGCTTAGTGGTCTTCGTAATAAAGTAAGTTGCTATGAAACAAGGTCTCATCTTGAGGATAAGATATTTCGAAACATTGGTACGGACAAACCAGGAGTGAATGGTGATTCTCTGAAGAGCATACACAGAGTTGGCAAGAAAAATGATAATCGATTCGTCCGATTTACAACCATAACGGAAAAAATAGCCGTTCTTGTGAATGGCCACAACCTGACAGATTCCGGATTGTCAATATATGAAGAGTTCTCGCTGGCAACGTTAAAAGTAAGAAAATATCTATGGCAATCCTCTAGGAGAGAGAAAATCCCGGGGAAAACGTGAAGTTCTTTCACAACAAACCGAATGTAAATGGTATCATTTATATATGAGACGAGCAGAACGACTGCACGTTATTGCTGCGCAAAGGAGGCACCGACTTTCAGGCTTGATGAACCGATAGCACCACACGTGTTGCAGGAAACTCTATGCCGCTGATATGCTTGAACGCACAACGCCTGTACAAAAACTAATACCGTCTAGCATACATACTTTGTTGGGCGAGTTGGTAAATATTCAGTGTTAATAAAACAGCGGAAATAGGAAGACATAGGGCAAGATAAAAGGAAGCTACAAGACAAGCGCTGACCTACAACTCAGCCTCAGCTTTTACTCCAAGGCCCAGACAAAAAAAAATGTGACGAAAACGAAGCTTTTAGTTGAAACATCCCTGAGTTCATCTGCTAAACAAGCAGTCACTCAAAAAAAAAAAAAAAACTCTTCTTGAAAGAGCAAGAGAAGTCTTAATGACGCATTTGATGTTTTTTGAAATGAAATATTCTTCTACCATTTCTCTCGCCAGCTTTATCGTTGTGCCGATATAAAAATCTAATGTGAACAAATAGGGGGGTACACTTCTTCTGCTTCCTCATTGTCTTAAAAGATTGGCAATTGGAGGCAAGAAAAGTTTTGTCCTTGCCACTTTCCAAGTTGTTTCGGTCTCTTGTTCATACACCGCCCTGTCTGTTCTATATAACAGCCTACACAAGTGAGCAGAAACCTGTACACAACACCGGTCTTGCAGCTGACAAGTGGGGCTCTATGTTTAACACCACATCCCTGCTCCCTAGATTCTTGTTCTCATTGAATAGCACGGCAGATCTTCATCTTGAGCGGGGCGGTCAATGCAACATCTACACAATACCTCTTGTGAACATTCTTGAGGCCATGTAAAATCTTATGCACTTATGGTACCACCGCAACTTTGCTCTTCTTCTCACCCAAACTGGGCAGGGATTGCTGCCTGTTCGTTTTTTTTAGGCTCTTCAGGGGCCGGATTACGCACCGCTCTCAAACGGATCGCTCTCAAAATCGCTCTCAAAGGCCTATGTCCTATTGGTCAGTTCTGCGTCACGAGTGGACGTCATGAGACGTCATGAACACAAAAGAAACGATGACGTTGAGCACCTAAATATGGCCGCCAATTGAGAGCGTTTTTTTGAGAGCGACAGAAGCAGTCTCAAACGTTTGAGAGTGAAAATGGCGGCCGCGTAAATTGCGATGCGCCGCTTTGAGGCATTGTATCGGCGATCCACAGCGAAGAATGAAGCACGAGGACGCGTTTGACTTGCTGGACAAGTTGCTCCGGCTCTGTTCAACTCGGGAACAAGCAGAAAATGTAGTGACTACGCGACGATTGCCGACGAACATCGATGAACGGCGGCTTGCGGGCGAGTGCGTCGTCACCGCGGCGGCAAGCGCACCGCCTTTTTTTGCTACCGGAGGCTTTCAACCACGATTATACCGTGCTTCCAACGTACGTAGGGAATGTAACATCGTTTGCATGACGCAGTGCGTCGGTAGCGGAAGCCATCGGGCGGAACGATGATTGCCGTCAAGGATACGGAAACAAGTTGCTAGGCAAGGGGTTCTACGCACATTGTGAACATCACAATAGTGAGTAGATTTTGTTATTGACTGCGTGTGTTTGCCGAAGAGTTCTGAAGATCATAGTAAACTTGTATTGTGCCTGCTTTATCTCAGATCTGCGAAGCGAACACGCGCATTTCGTGACCCTGGCTGCCCCGCCGGACCAACGCCTCCTCCACGGCGCGTTCGTCTAGCGTTTGTGAATGCGCCGTAAAAACGCCTGCCTGCTTCTTTTCATTTCATCCTTCTGTCGACTATATATGCGCGGATCAAAGGCGTCCAAAATAAAGTTGTAAGTTCAATGCAGTTGTGTGTGTCCCTAGTCTTGTCCTTGTCTGCCAGCGCTGCGACACCATGTTTGATAGCGGCACTCCTGTGCACCGAAAGGTGATCGAAGGTCTGCTGAACACCTGCGTCTTTTTCCTGGTTAAGCTCTAAAAACCCGTGTTGGTCATCGAACGATATTGATTAGGCTTGATTATACGCATTGATGTGTGCAATACCACTTGTTGTAAGTCGGCTTCTCTGCAAGGCGTTTTTTCCAACCAAAAGGTCTCATTTCCACTCGTGCATTGTTTTTTAACAGTTGTCTTCAAAATGACCTAGCGAGAGCTGTCTAAAGGGTTCTGTATACATGCCCTTTATATGTAAAGTACAAGGTGAAGAGACTATTGATTGTCCAGCGCGCTTTGCTCCTCGATGACTGGTTTCGGGCCATTTGTCACGCTCGCTGCCTGCGACACATTCGCGGCTTGAAAGTGAATGCGCCGTAAAAACGCCTGCTTCTTTTCATGTCTGTAAAGACCGGGAGTCTTTTCTGAGGACAACACTTTTTTTTTTTTTGAAAACAAGCCTTGCAGGGAGAGACTGACTTAGATTTCGGCTTCGGCAAGAGATATATTTCCTGAATATGCTGAGACGGGCTATATGCCAAAGAATGCATGTTGCAGTGAAATTTTGTTCATGGCAAAAACAATAGGAGACAAATGTTTATAGTGATTAAATTTATTTGCTGCCTAAGAAACCGGGGTGCTTCGGTTATGCAGGTAATCATCACTACCAAGTTACAAGGCTGTCCTTACAATGATGCTTGTCTAAACAGCATTGGCACACGTTGTAAGCATTCCTGCGAATGTTTACGATTCTGGCTGTGGGCTACTTAGTATGGATCTTCAATTGAGTGCTAAAGCATGCTCAAAAGCTGTTGAGATTAGCAAAAGATGGGCCTAAGTGGATGTCATATTTTGGTTACCCATGAGACGGCAACTACCCACTGAAGTCATCTCTGATTACACCAGCGCCAAGCCATCCCAGTCCCAGCTCGCTGTCCCTTCTCTGCTACCATCTTGCAGCCTAGTACAGTTGGCGGTGGTCACTGTGGTGTAAGCATGCTTAAACTGAAAAGTGCAGTATTACAGCAAGACAGTAAATAATGTTCATGATGCTGATTGTAATCAGAAAATACTACCAACAAAGATCTTTTTTTTTTTTTTTTTACTGCCACTTATATTCAGTAGAAACACTTATTTCTTGGCAGCAGCATTTCACTCGAGTGTTTTTACTGCAAAAGAGGCAGCATATAGAGAAGCACATGTACCTTGATATACACTGACCATACAACATTGACATGTACATTCGAGAATAAATTACTACGCCCAAAGAAGCCATTTCATTGCATATTGAAGCTACCTTTACAAATAGGTACTGCATGCATGGTGCAGTATACAAAATGCTTATATATCAGATATAACAAATCCAGCTGGATGATAGACTGTTAGACGTCTTGCTCTCTGCTGTATCAGCTGCTAGGAGAAGAGTGCATTTTACTTGGCTTCAGTGCCCAGAATGACTGCTGAATGACAAAAATCTTAGTGACAAAATAACTGCAATCATAACAAATGCATTGCTGGGGCTATGTGTGAATAAAGGTTATTTTACACTAATAAAACGTGCAACACTGTCAAGGATAATGCTAAACAGCTTGAAGACAGTAGAGGAAGCTAAACTATAAGCATCCAATAAATGAATACGCCATAAATGTGTGATATACACATTTTGCACAGCTACTTTTGTCATTGGAATTTATTTTCTAAGTCTTTTCAACAAATAATTAAAAAAGTTCATCTTCTGTTCAAAGTGATATTTTAATAGAAAAGGCTTGTACATAATTCACACAATATTGAAAGAGAATGCGTAATGTGTGTAAAATGAACATAGTGATACTTAGCTGTATTCGCTGTTCGTGATGAGGATGAAGTGCAACAGACTCCGAGAAGACGACGACGCTGAGTGTTGTGAAATCGGTGCCCTCATCAACGTTAGTTGTGCGGACAGCTTTGGGACTGTAAATCTTCCACGTAACATCTCTTGGTGGAGGTGCTGGGTAGAAGGGAGGCCCATATTCGCAACCTCTTGGCGAACAACAGCCTTAATAAGTGATATGGTAGCCAGGGTGTTGTCGGGTGTATGCGACAGCGAGGTCGCGGGAGTCATTGCCTCAAGCTCTTGGCGGACAATGCGTGTCAAAGTGCTGTCGTTCGCAGGCGATCGAGGAGTCGGGATATCGATACAGGAGGAGCTAGCAGCCGTGTTCGGCAGCCGGTCGAAACGGTGATATATGCGCCTCTGTTTCGCCTGCTCGAAACGTCGGCACACCTGCAGCACAGAGTCCACGGTTGAACAATCCCTGCACGACAGGAGGTTGAAGGCATCGTCGGCAATGCCTTTTACTATATGGCCGACTTTATTCTCCTCAGGCATGCCTTGGTTGACTTTGCGGCATAGAGACAGGACGTCTTGGATGTAAGTGAGATATGACTCCGTAGACGTTTGGGCCCGAGAGGCGAGCGCTTTTTTGGCGGCAATGTGGCGGCCAATAGGCTTTCCGAAAAGGTCGTGCAGCTTTTGTTTGCAAATATCCCAAGATGTTAGCTCGTCTTCGTGGGTTTCAAACCACACCCGCGCGGTCCCAGCCAAGTAAAATATTACATTCGCGAGCATGAGTGTGGCATCCCACCTGTTGTGCTTGCTCACGCGCTCGTATAGGGCTAGCCAGTCGTCCACGTCGACGTCGTCGGTCCCGCAGAAGGTTCCGGGGTCACGGGGGTGGGCCATTACAACAGCAGGGGCGGCGGCTGTAGAGGTAGAGGCGTCGGTAGTCATCGTGGTGGTTCCGATGTGGCGGCCGCTGCGGAGATCCAGCTTGTGACAGGGGATCGAATAGATTAACCTCCACCAAGAGATGTTACGTGGAGGAATATTTTGAAACACTAAAGACTCTTTGATGGATATAAAGGCACTTGAAAGCTAGTTGTCATAGTGCGATCGCAGAAATTGAGTCGATTTCCAGCTCAGCGTATCAGGCATCACATGCATGATACGCTTGCTTTTCCTGCCGACAGTGTGGACACCGTCTAGCACGAACAGAAACTATGACACCGTCAGAGAGGCCTTGCAACAATGTGCGACCAACACCATCACTCTTACCGCTGCGCGAAATGCAACATACTAGACATCCCTGCTCAGGCCTACCTTTATCGCCTCTAAACTGAGGTCTGGTAGAACAAACTCATTCTCGCCTCGGTGACAGTAAAAAAAGAAAAAAAAAGATAAAAAAATGCTTTCTTTCTTTTGAACGAACCAAAACGGAGCGTAAATGTCGGTTTCTGTACCTCACACAGAACAACATCAGCAACTGAACATGAACGGAATGAAGCAGCAGCAGCATCAATCGCAATATGAAGAACCGAGACCAATGTGCCTGAAACCAACTGGTTGCGAAACACAGCAGCGAGTCACTGTGGCTTGCACGACAAGTCAGTGGTGGAGGATCGTGCGTCGGATCTCGTTTCCCGCACTGCAGTCACGAGCTCTTGCATAGCGGCTGCCACCTACTTTACTGATATTGTCAGCTTCCATCTATCGGCAGAAGTAATAGTGTAGCTTTCATTTTCCTTTTGTATTTTCCAAAGAAACAACACTAGATCACATGGCTACCGCTCGTTGCCCTTGCCATCGCTGGTAAGCACTGATGGAAAACACTCTTCAGCAAGCTATTTTCGTGACAAACACTTTCACCAAGCTGTTCACTGCAGATTCGTAGCCTTTACTGCTTTCAGTCAGATTTTTCCGGCAAATAACAACATCCGCAGAGGACCTCGATTTTAAACTACGCGTAAAAAGCAGCAACTAGACGGGAAGATCAGCTGTTTCTTTGCAGGCTGCCATGTTCACGCCTCGCTGTCGTCAGCTGACGCTCGCGGCGAAAATCGTTACCTAGGAGCACATTTAATTGTAATACTGAAAATGCTTCTATATTTAGCTGCCGTATTATAGCTTCGAACAATGTTTCTTAGGTAGACAGAACATTTATACTTTTATTCGCTGCGTTTTCACGAAAAATGTTTGCACACGGCCCCTTTATCGTGCAAATAAAAGTTTCCGGGGCGGGGCTTTGCTATTAAGCACCCTAGCCTGCTTGTAATTGGCTAAAGCCGTGATGCCGTCACACTTAACATGTCTGAGCCTCGTCATTTTGACGTCACGCACTCAAACTTGAGAGCGATTTTGAGAGCGGTGCGTAATCCGGCCCCAGTAGACAAGAACAGGCCTCATTAACAACGAAATCTCAATAACAGTCTTTGCCATTCTTGTCAACTGCCATTCAAAACTGCTACCCATGCCGTGGTAGTAAGGCTTCTTTAACGCATTAAGCAAGCATGTGTTGATCATGCCATTTTTTACTGATTTAGAATGTCCCTAACTAGAACACAACAGGGCCTTACCAATATCGGGTTGTAATCCCTACAAACACGATCCTGCCCGAACTGAATCGACAAGTCCAAAACCTTCAAATGATCGTCCTCTGGTTCTTCAACAGTAAACTCCAGTGCAGATCCACACTCAGTAAAAACTTCAATGATGTCTCTCACTCGTTGATCGAATCCTTTACGGCCTGTGATTACTAGAAAGTCATCCACATACCTGAAGGTGGAGTGATGGAGGCCCGTTAAGTTCTCCTACAGGTTTTGTACACCTCCACATAGTGTTGCACCTGTCCTGAGTGACATCTTCTTAATGTACGTGGACAGAGACCTGCAGGAGAACTTTAGGGGCCTCCATCACTCCACCTTCAGGTATGTGGATGACGTTTTAGAATGCGCAGACGGTAAAATATTCGATCAGCGAATGAGAAATATCACTGAAGTTATTACTGAGAGGATCCGGGCTGGAAGGAAGGAAGGAAGGAAGGAAGGAAGGAAGGAAGGAAGGAAGGAAGGAAGGAAGGAAGGAAGGAAGGAAGGAAGGAAGGAAGGAAGGAAGGAAGGAAGGAAGGAAGGAAGGAAGGAAGGAAGGAAGGAAGGAAGGAAGGAAGGAAGGAAGGAAGGAAGGAAGGAAGGAAGGAAGGAAGGAAGGAAGGAAGGAAGGAAGGAAGGAAGGAAGGAAGGAAGGAAGGAAGGAAGGAAGGAAGGAAGGAAGGAAGGAAGGAAGGAAGGAAGGAAGGAAGGAAGGAAGGAAGGAAGGAAGGAAGGAAGGAAGGAAGGAAGGAAGGAAGGAAGGAAGGAAGGAAGGAAGGAAGGAAGGAAGGAAGGAAGGAAGGAAGGAAGGAAGGAAGGAAGGAAGGAAGGAAGGAAGGAAGGAAGGAAGGAAGGAAGGAAGGAAGGAAGGAAGGAAGGAAGGAAGGTGGGTGAGGAGGAGTGAAGTCAGGGAGATTAAACGGTAAATGAAATCGGTTTCCTACCCTGCACTGAGGGAAGGGGGTGAGTGGATATAGAAGTAATGGGTAAGAGAGGGATGGGTGAAGTCAGTATAGTCACATCACAGCCATATCACGTCACATCAAGTCAGAGTCATCGAACTTATCATTACAGCAAAATCACAGCCTATCAATCAGGCCCGGGGTTTTCATGAAGCGGAGCAGTGCCTGGGAGGCCTTCACCACTGACGATCGCCGCGGCCAGAGACCTAGTATTTTGATTTTATTCAGTGGGCGTCCATCTAGACGCTCCAGCGCACGGCAGACACACTGTCTTCCCGCACTGTTTGCGGGGCACTCACAAAAAATGTGGCCTACAGTCTTGTCACACCCGCAGGTTGCACGTGCAGGGCTATTTGCGATACCTTTCACAAACAAAGAGTTTGTGAACGCTACCCCAAACCACCAGTCGGCACAGCAAAGTTTCTTCACGTCGGATTAGGCCGGGTTGGAGCTTCAGATCAGGATGCAGGTATTTTAATTTGGAGTTCGCGAACCGGTTACAATTTCACAAAGCGAGCTTGAGCTTCCGCGCAGGTGCGCGAAACCTACCAACGGCGTCTGCGATGTATAGGGTATAAACAAATAATCGCTTTCTTGGTAGGCGGTTCGCGCGACCTCGTCCTCACGGAGATTGTCCGCTATGCTGCTGTGTCCTGGAAACCACTGATAGATGATATCGTGTCCTTTATTTATGGTATAATAATGAAGTTCTAGTATTTCCACGACGAGTTGCTCATGGGCTCCGCGGCGAAGAGCCGCTTGTAAGGCTTGGAAGGCTGCTTTCGTATCTGTGAAAAGACCACTGATGGGGACTCTGCAGACTAATATGCCTAATTGCTACACAAAGTGTGGTTAGCTCTGCGGCTTTCGAAGAGGTCAGGTGAATTGTTTTAACTTTTCTTTCTGTAGTCTGGGCTGGTGTTTACTGTCAAAGAACCAGTGGACGATCGTTTGCAGTTTTTGGATTTGTTGATTCATGCAGTTCGGGAAGAATCATGTTTGTTGGGATTACAACCTCAGATCGGTGAAGCCCTTGCTAAGTTCTAGTTAGGGACATTCCAAATTAGTAAAAAATGGGATGATCAACACATGCGTGCTCAATGCGGTAAAGAAGCCTTGCTACCACGGCATGTGAAGCAGTTTTGAACGGCAATTGACAAGAATGACAAAGGCCGGTTATTGGGATTCCGTTATTAATGAAGCCTGTTCCCGTCTACGTAAGAGCCTAAAAAGAACGAACAGGCTGCAATCCTTGCCCACTGTTGGTGAGAAGAAGAGGAAAGTTCAGGTGGTTCCGGTGAAACCAACACGCATCACTGCATCATCGTCATCCTTACTTGACTTGTACATTATAAATTCATTTATTGGAAATGTACAATCAGAAACACTAAGCTGCGATGAAAGTGATCATCTCCCAATATTTTTGTTCTTATACAACAAAACCGCTCAGAATAAACGAGTAGAACAAAAAAATGCATAGCTTTATATCTCCTGAAACACTAGAAAATTTCAGGGAAACAATTGTCCAAACTAACTGGGTGGATATTTTTCACATTTCAGACGCTAACACCGCATACGATAAATTTATATCCAGGCTTCAAGCATTTCATTCTGGTTGCTTTCCTTTTAGAAGCCACCATAAACCCAAAACAGCTCAAAACGATGAATTACCCGGGATTTAATTAGAAAAATACGCAAGAAGAATAACATGTACCAATAATTCCTTAAAACACGCAATTCGAATAAGTGGCTACAGTACAAAGCATTTCATAATAAACTGAATAGCGAAAAACAGAAATCTAAAAGAGAATAATATCACTGTATTGTTCACGCAGATTCCCTTCAGAGGAGTGATAAGGTATGGAAGAAATTAAACGAAATACTAAATGCAAGAAAAGTACCACCCTCATTGATAACCTCGTCACAGACGGCAAAGTCACGCAAGGCTCGGAGCTAGCAGACCGTTTTACCGACTTTTTCATTGAAATAGAAAAAGGCCAGTGCCATAATGAGCTGCTCGCATTCCAATCACGCCTAATAGCATGTTTTTTCAACCTACCTGTCCTACCGAAATAAGTTTTTTCTTTCACAGCCTTAAAAACAGTCGTAGCACAGACGCAGACAGCCTAGAAGTCAGGCCCATTAAGCATGTGATCGATCTTATTTCACCGTTGCTAGTTCATATATATAATATTGCCCTATCGAGTGGTCTTTTCCCAAAGAATATGCAGTTAGCACATGTTACACTAATATACAAGGAAGGGGACAAAAACATAAGTAACTACCGTCCAATATCTATTCTACCAATATTTTCTAAAGGTCTGGAAAAAATTATTAATAACCGAATTGAAACGTTTTCCCCAAAACACGAGTTAATAGCGGAATACAAGTACGGCTTCAGGAAACGACAGTCTACTGAAGGATCATTGCTGACCCAAAAGAAAAATAATTTAGGGAATATCGAAAAGAAACTGATGACTTTAGGAATCTGCTTAGATTTCAGTAAGGCCTTTGCGTTAATCACGACCTGTTAATATATAAATTAGAACAATATGGTTTCCGCGGAACATGCTCGCAACTCATCCGATCATATTTATCCTCACTCTCTCAATACGTCTAGATTAATGAACACAAATCCCATATAAGGTCCATAAAATCTGGGGTACAACAAGGTAGCTTTCTGGGCCCTGTCCTTTTTTTATTTTGTATTAATGATTTGGTGCTAATTGATAAATCGTGTGGCTTTGTTATCTATGCTGGTGACTGTAATATATTTTTTACCGGAAGCGATCTGAAATGTATTTTACCCGATGCAGGCTCAGTTTGTTTTAAAGTACAAAAATGGGCCCAAATAATAACTTCTTATTAAATAAGTCAAAAACAAAATGCGTTCTATTTCGCGCACTAAGTAAATCATTTGAAGTATCTGAGAGCATTATTGTTGGTCATGTTTATTGATACTGCGAAATCTGTGAAAACACTTGGCGTTGTTTTTTCTGAATACATCTTCTGAACTGGTGGGTATCCTGAATAGAAATCGCCACTAATTTCCAGCAAAAATTAGAAAGCTTTGTATAACGCCTTGTTCGAGTCCCATATTAACTACTGCACCCTGGTATGGAGAGAAATCACTTCACAAGATTTGAACTGACTATTCTTGTTGCAAAAAAAAAAAAAAAAAAGCCGTTCGAGCAATAGAAAATGTACCGTTTCATGATCATACTGAAATTCTTTTCCAGAAAAATAGAACAGTAAAAGCTGACAATATTTACAAGTACAAACTCATAAGAAATGACTCTAGAGCGGTACATGGAAAGCTCGATTCTTTTCTCACTCTAGCCAATCTGCAGAAACAGAATTATACTTACACTCACCGCCATCAACTGCTATGGAAAAATTCTTTCTCGCAAACTATGGCCGTCAACGAATTGCACACGCACTTTCAAACACACTAAACTGCTTCACAAAGCGAACATAACCCTAACGGAACTGAGCAAAAAGCATATCTTAGAAATATTTCTGTAAACAGCTTGCCTCAAAGATTAAAAAATGTGTTTCTATCCTGTATTTTTTTCTCATTGAGAATCAGCTTATGATATTTATTTTACTTATTGCATAATATTCAATGTGTATTTTGCGTACAATAATATATTACTTGTATTTTGCATCTGTATATAACATTGTAATGAATTTTATTTTCTACAGTCATTGAAGAAAATGTTGTACCAAACAGTGTGTCACTGTTGCCTGGGTGGCCGGAGCGTTGTCAAGCTGCTGCTGTGCAGCGTTTTCTCCCATCCCCTTTTTTCGCCATGCATTCCTTCCTTGGTGAAAATAAAATTTGTGCGAAAAAATATTCTTAAAAACGTGAGCAAAAATATTGGCTGACTTTTCGTCGTATGATTTCTAAAATATCTAGTCAGACGTTGTGTCTCATGACTGCCGTGTTGTGCGCGATGTACCTGCATTGAAGAAACGAAACCCATCAGAAATTTAAGGGGAAATGAAGAGATTTTAGACTTCAATTTAATTAAAGGAGTAGAATGTGTGAAGGCTAAGGTTAATTTAAACCAAGCCATTTTGCGCTAGGATTTAAATTCACAACGTAATCTCTAAATAAAACAATTTCGGCATTCACGTTTTTCCGCTGTAAACTGTGACAAGTGAGGACACCAGTCATGACGTCATCTCTAGAGGTGATGCATTTCCAAAAAGGAAACGTTTGCTCTGAGGAAGAAGACCAACGCCAACTAAGGTAAAGGTCGCGAGTAGTAGTTTGGCGGCATCGGGTGGCTCGCAGAAAGAATTGGGCAGAACAAGTTTAAACTCTAAATTTCACCCATAATGACGTCATTGTCTAGTTTCAGCCCGCTGCTGCAGTGCCGTGAGGAGGAGCCTGAGAATTGATGAAAATTTAATAGTAGATTACTTCGAAACCTTATATGGCAGCGCGAAACCATTTTGTGAGCGTAATCTACACCTTTCTTATATTCTAATGCGCGCATCTCTTGAAATTGCCAAAAAAGCCTTTCAGCTTCTCTTTACCAATTACCGACCAAAATTCCTTACTTCTGTACCTTGCAAGTTAATCGAGCATATTGTCCACAAATATCTAAACATTTTTAAACACGAATTATACAAATAATAAACGGCAGCATGGCTTCAGGCGACGTCTTTGACTACTATGCCACTAATAAATACCGCATACATCTAAACAAAACACTCGACGGCGGATTGGTTTGGTTTGTGCGGCTTAACGTCCCAAAGCAACTGAGACTATGAGAGACGCCGTAGTATAGATCTCCAGAAATTTCTAAAACCTGGAGCTTTTTAGCGGACACTGACATCGCACAGCACATGGGCGCCTTGCTTTTCACCTCCATGGAAAAACGGCCACCGAGGCCGGCATTCCATACCGCATTCTTGAGAACAGTAGTCGAGCGCCGCAACCACCGCACCACCGGTGGGGGCACTCTTTAAGCATTTTTCCAAAGCTCTCTACAGGTACCTCACATTAGGCTAAAACCTAAATTGGAAGCATTAGGCATTCCTTCCTACATTATCGCTCGGCTTCCTTCTTATTTGCACGATCGAAAACAATATGTGGAAATGGAAAGGGACTGCTCCCACCGCCTAGACGTTTACTCAATCCCAGCACAGGTCTCAGTCTTACGACCTGTTTCGTTCAATATTTACATTGAGGATCTGACAATTGTTTTGAAATCAAGCAGAGCAGCCAGGTTTGTTTTTAAAACCATAAACTCGGTATCCGGCCATTGTAACTTGTTCTAATTGCGAACTTGCAGCTTCTTGCACATTGCTGCAGTAAAAAAAATATGACAGTTATATAACATCTGTACTATGTGCTAACAATTTCAGCAAAATGAAATTTACGTATGCTATCGGGGACAACATAATTAGACAGGAAAATTAATGCCGGCGCTGACCCTAACATCTGATCCTAAATGGTCATCCCATATCTCCAATATATGCTCCTCTGAAAACAAAAGGCTAGCATTCTTAAAAAACTAAATTACGCCATTTTTCAAGAGCAATTGGCTTGAATTGTTTGGGCTTGAATTGGGAGCAATTGTTTGACCTTCACTTGAATATTTCAACATAGTATGGGACCCACACACTGCAATCAACATTGACAAATTATAAAGAATCCAAAGATTAGCACCAAGACTTATGAAAAGCGACGGGATTCTCCGATAGCCATGGTACAGCAAACCACTGGCTGGAAGTACTCGAGTACTCGAGCCACTGGCTGGAAGAATTAATGTCCGTCTACGTTTTTTGTCTTATTTCCAAAATCTAGGCATTCAGCCACATGACTACATTGAAAGAAACGCAGTCAGATCTCCCAGACATGAACACACAATACCTGATTGAAATCAACTAAAGATTCACCTCTCCTTTATTCAATGTCACTAGACATTTTTGTGAGCAGCCATCATCCTGTGTGCCTTGCACAGACACGCTCGTAAGAGTTTTTTCACTCGGGACTGAGTTCCAAACCGCTTGCAAACACGGTGGCTCGAACCACCTCTCCAAGCAGTGTTCTATACTAGTGCGCAGCGGGGTTAGCGAGGCCTCTTCCAAGCACAAAATCCTGTGAAGGCCGGGCGCCAGGACGGGGGATGCTTGTACCCATTCTTAACGGTGGGTGTCCAGTGGTGGGTTTCAAACCAACCACCACCCGTAGCCAAGACTTACACTTTAGGACTATAAACTATTATTATCAGCATTAAAGACATTAATAAAAATATTGTGTGCTTCCTCGTTTTTGTGGCTGTGATTGCAACGTGCTATTCCACACACTGTACCCCCTCTGTAACCTGGACTAGTGTTATTGTAATTCACTGTGTAGAATAATTTTGACCGAATATTGTTGCTGATCCCAATGAGTAGTTCTTATTAACTGCTTGGACCGTTTTGGTCCGCTAGCTTCAGTTCGATGGACATAAGATGATCGGACTGGTAATTTTAGACGGACTGTATTTTTCGGAGAAAGGCTCGACCGTAACATAAAAAGGATGAAGAAGTTACTGCTGCAAAAAAAATTTCAGACGACTACGTTACTTCATACTGCGAAACTTCAGCGCAGCTCATCAGCTGTTTCACATTTCGATAGATTGAGGCAAAGATTTCGAGCAAGACATGTATGTACAATTACAGGCAACGTTTTAAATTGTTTCACAGATATTCCTTCAAGAAACACTATAATAATTGCTTCACAGGAAAGCAAAGGCGCAGTATCTGTCATACTTTCTGTGCACGCCTGAACCGCGTCGTAGAGGAATGGAGGAAGGGGGGAGTGAAAGTGGAAAGGAGACATAGGAGCTGTAGTCGAGGGCTACGGAGTAATTTCAAGCACCTGGGAATCTTTAATGTACACTGACATCGCACACTCCACTAACAGTTCTCAACTGTTTTTAACTGTCATGAAGGAAGCTTTGTGGTCGTACGAAGCCTTCCACTACGGCACCTCTTTCTCTTTTTTTTCACTGCCACCTGTCTCCTTTTCTTTACAGCTCGGTGATGGTGTCCGCGCAGAGATTTAACAAATACTGTGCCTTTTCTTTGATGCCAACCAATTTTAAAAGCCGCTGATGCCTGCTGTACTGCCGATCGTCTCCATCAATTTCCCCACACACGAGGTGAGAGAGATGGGTCGGAGGTTGTCCGTGTCGACTTGTTTCCCGGCTTTGGGAATTAAGGTGACGAGAGCCGTCTTCCATTCATTGGGAAGGGGGGGTTTCCCTTGTCCAGATCGCATTGATATAGTCAAGAAGGCACTGGTGCGCCGTGTTATGGAGGTTCGCCTTGTCCCTGCCCTTGACGGTGACCTTGTCCCTGCCCGGCGCAGTGCCCTTCTTCATTTTGGCCAGACTGGCCCGCAGATCGTGGAGCCGGAATGGGTTATCCATCTCCGAGTTTTCCCTGCCTGCATAGGAATAGGCTGATCCGCGGGGGTTCTAAATTGTGCACAGGCAGCGATCGCGTAGCGCCACTGCTAGCTGCATTGTGTTTCCTTGGAATGAGTGCATGGCTTTATGTAGATGTTTTTGCGTTTTCGTGCGTGTCTGTATTGGATTGATGAGTACCTTGAACAACACAACACTTTCGCGGACACCACGTTCGGATTTCGCCCACACAGATCTGCACAGGATGTCCTGCTGCAACTCGACCGCGAAATATTGAACCCCATCACGTGCACAAGAAACGACAAAATCATCCTCGCCCTGGATCTCAAAGGGGCGTTCGACAATGTAACACACGAGGTCATACTCACGCACCTGAGTCAAAAGCACTGTGGTACGAACACTTTCAACTACATCAAACAATTTCTCACAGACAGACTGTCTTGTATCCGAATACAGGATGAAGAACACGGACCTTTTTTGCTCGGCACGAGGGGCACTCCGCAAGGCGCAGTGCTGTCCCCTCTGCTATTCAACGTTGCAATGATGCGCTTACCTGCTCTGTTGGGTGCGGTCGAAGGGGTGCAACACGCGCTGTACGCAAGACAACACCCTTTGGGCCACGCAAGGGCGTCTGGGTGACATGGAGACCAGCCTGCAAACGGCTACTAGCATAGTTGACCGCTCACCGCAGAAATCTGAATTCATGCATCTGCGCCCCCCGCGCTCATGCTCGACTCGAATCACTCTCACCTTGCAAAGCGGTTCTATTCAAGAATCTAAGGAAATCAGAGTTCTTGGACTCTTTATACACAACCAGAGACAATACGACACAATACTCGCCAAGCTCCGGCAGGTGGTGGACCAGGTGGGCCGCATGGTCCGCCGGGTTTCCAACAAGAGCGGTGGGTTACGATGCAAGGACACCTTGCGGCTGGCGAACGCATTCGTGACCAGTCGAATCTTGTATTCGACTCCCTACCTCCACCTGTGGAAACAGGAGGAGGATACTTTAGAAGTTATCCTCCGTAAAATCATGAAACGAGCACTGGACCTCCCGGTCTCCACCTCTACCAGCTGTCTCATGGCGCTGGGTATGGTGAATACTTTCAAGGAGCTTCGGGAGGCCCACCTCACCAATCAGTACACGCGTTTAACAAAGACAGAGTCGGGTCGCCGTCTTCTTGCCCGACTTCACATCCAACACACCCACTTCACAGAGGAGAGATGTCGCATTCCCGAAAAATGGAGACGCGCCCTCCATGTCGGCCTCTCCCCGCCATGTCCAAAGAGGACCATAATGATCGGCGCCTGGCACGGGCGGAAGCCTTGGACCGTCATTATGGAAGCGAACCAGGAGTTTTCTATGTGGACGTCTCCGGCCCGAACCCTAGGGTTTGGTACACAGCCGCGGTCATCCACAAGGACAAAACAGTAGATGGCCTTTCGTTCAAGGCCCAGTCACCAACCCACGCAAAAGAGGTTGCCATCGCTCTCGCAGCCTCTGACTCCTCCTCCAAATACATCAGAACCGATTCGCGAGGGGCTTGTCGGAACGTCCAGCAATGGTGGACTGCTCCCCTAGCTTACCGCATATACCAAAATTCTAGTCGAGATTCGGATCCCGCGTATCGATCTCTCGTTTGGGCTCCAAGTCCCCAAGGTCTCCCAGGGAATGAGGCAGCCGACGCCGCCGCCCGTGCGCTCTCTCTCCAGGCATTTCCTACGGGGCCCGACGCGGACCAGGATTTTGATTTCAGCTGAGTTTACAAATTTAAAGAAATGTGTGAATATTACAGATCCACGCACCAAACTCTTCCCACCCCGTGCAAAGGGCTGGGGAAGGCTAACGAGCGGGTGCTCCTGCGCCTGCTGAACAAACCAATGTTGTGCCCGGCTACTCTAAAACATTTTGATCCGCTATTCGACGGGCTGTGCTCGTACTGTGGGGAGGTGTCTGACACCTACCACATGGTGTGGTCTGCCAAAAAATCTCATCTTTTCCCCCTATCCCCCCCCCCCCCCCCCGAGAGAACTGGGAGGCGACCCTATCCTGCTGCCGCGCCCTAGAGGCCCAAAAGGTCTTAGCGCAGCGCGCCCGGGCTGCGGCAAACGCCAATGGAGTGCCTGTCTAGGCATCCCACCTAGTGTGTATACCTCTATGTAATATATAAATGACCACCACACCACCTGTACTGCGTCTATATATATATGCTCTGCGGTGCGGCGTTCGAGGAAGCGCCAAATGACAGGTGCCGCACGGACTCCTGGATCAGACACCCGGTGGCGTCAGCTTCGTATATACGTGATTCTCCTGGTGACGTCATAACAAGTCATGACGTCATGACCCGGATGCAATGTCGTTATCACTTCCGGTTATTAGACATGGCCGGATTCCGGTCATGACATCACGGCCGATGACTTCACCATGTTACGAGGCCAACGGCGACGACAACGTGCAACGCAGGAATGGGCGCCAAAGAGCTGCGCTTTTAAAATAGAAGATTGTGTGCATGATATATTTCCTGTTTGGCGTCTTGCCAAAATAATTTACATGCTTTCATTGACTTGGACATTTGATATAATTTGCGTTTATTGACCAACAGAAACAAGGTAACTAAAGGGCTACGTACGCTTCTAGATGACAGCCGGAAAGTTCTATTTATTTATTCAATACTGCAGGCCTTTACGACCCAAGACGGAGGAGCATACAAATAACATCAGTGTACAGAATGAAGATAGCAAATAATTTCAAAACACTTGTTTTTTGGGCAATAGGATATCAGCAAAACAAGGACTAAACAAAATGCAAACCGAGCTCTTCATCAGGGAAAGTCATGGACATAAACAAGGAGAAGGAAGGCATATAATGAAATATCCAAAAATGAAATGTCAAACATGCAGCAAGAAAAAAAAACACGATCAGTTCGGGCAACCAGAAAGCAGACAAGGAAAACATTTGAGATCAGCAATTCAAGGTTACAATGGAATCAATGTTGGTTAGAAGAGGCCGAGGTAAGTTGTTGCAATCTTTTATTGTGCGAGGAAAAAAGCAATATTTAAAAACATTAGTTCTGGTGCTGTATGGCGTTAGAGAGTCGTCGTGTGGATGTCGGGTTCGGCGTGCCGTAAGTGGTGTTATGTACGGGTCAGGAGTTAGAGCAAGAAGGTTATTTTTAAGAAGGAACATGAATTTTAAGCGCTGAACGTTTCGTCTTAGATCCAGTGCCGGTATTCCATGTTGTTTCATTAGTGCTGTCGGGGAATCAGTTGTACGGTACTTAGAAAAAATAAACCTGACTGCCTTACGCTGGATTCTCTCGAGAGCGTCAATGTTAGTGTTGGTATACGGGTACCATATACAACGCATGCGCATTCAAGTTTCGGCCTTATTAATGATGTAGTATATGCTAAACGTTTAGTTTCGGCGGGGGCGTATTTTAATTTATGACGGAGAAGGCAAAGTTTCTGAAAGGCTGTGTCACATACGTAAGTTATGTGAGTGTTCCTGTTTAGGCTATTTGGTTAATATTAGTAGCGGACGAGCATACTGACGCCACATTCGTCTCCAAAGCGGAATGGAAGAAGCAGTCTTTCTAGCCGGGGAGCCTTTTTTTGTAGCCGCCGTCGGTGACGCACGCCTCTTGTAGCGCAGCGGTGACCCCTCAGGGCTTGTAAAAATCTGTGCGGCGTACCCGGTGTCCATAGCGTGTAGTGACAACAGCAGGCTGCGATGTTGTGGATGGACGCCTGTGGGTGCACTGGTATTTCCTGGTTTGACGGAATCGATGTAGGCTGGCTTCAGCTGATCGACAGAGACGTGGACGTCTCCGTTAACGCGCAGGGTGAAGGTTTTGTCGACGCGACAGAGAACTAGATAAGGTCCGTTGTAAGGTGGCTGGAAAGGCTTGCGGACGGTGTCGTCGCGGAGAAACATGTGCGTGCACGTTGCCAGTTCCTTGAGAACAAAAGGGGCAGTCTTACAGTGGTGAACTGCAGGTGACGGGCGGAGGGCAGCGATCGTGCGTCGGAGTCGGGCAACGAAATCGGTGGGATCGGACGTCGCGGCGCTGGACAATTCGCCTGGGAGATGGAGTGGTTCCCATAGACGAGCTCTGCGGGTGTAGCTTGAATGTCCAATTTGAAGGTGGCGCGGAGATCCAGGGCGACGGTTGGGATGGCTTCGAGCCAGGTTGCGTGCGGGTGACGCATGATGGCTTCTTTTAACTGTCGGTGGAATTGCTGAATCATCCAGTTGGCGCACTGGTGGTAGATGGTGGTCCTCTTGTAAAGCCATCAAGGCAATACGCAAAAAAGGACAACACAGAGACAACGACAAGCCGAGCGCAAACTAACAACTAGTTATTCAGAAGTTTAACCTCGAAATTTAGAACAAATAAGCACATGTGCATCGGAAAGACCCACAGCATGCCTGATAAACGCGAACCACCGACATACCCTACAGAACAGATTTCAACAAGGCAGACTTGCTTCTTTATAAGTCGATAGACGTATCGCTGACAGAATTGTGCGCTTTGTTTATAGAAAAAAAACATATTTCACGCGCTACTGCGCTGCTGCCCCGGCCAAAAATCTTAATCTCAATCAGTCGCGGCCGGCACTTGCAGTCTCTGCAATGTTCGGTCAGATTTGTACTACATTCTTTATCCTTCCTTAATTGTTATTCTTAGTTATCCTTCCTTAGTTATTCCTTACTTGTTAGTTTGCGCTCGTCTTGTCGTTGCCTCTGTTTTTGTGTTGACCTTTTTTGCGCATAGCCTAGATGGCTTTACAAGATTCATGCCAACTAACCCGAAAACACTTCTTGTTGGTGGTGGTCCTCGAGCGCTCGAAACCGATGGTCAGCCCGAGCATTCTGAAAAGGTGCGATTCAAACTGTCGTCCTTGGTCGGTGGTGACGCGGATAGCGGGCCCGAAACAAACAATCCAGCCGGCGAAGAAGGCCGAGGCGACGTCTTTCGCGGTGATTCCCTCTAAGGGCCATACCTCAGGCCATAAGAGTATACCTATCGATGGCGGTGAGGCAGTGCGATCCAGCTGGAGGAAAGGGTCCTATGATATCAAGGTGGATGTGTTGAAACCGACCAGAGGGTTGGGGGAATACTCCGAGTGGTGAAATGGCATGCATGGTGACTTTAGCGTGCTGGCATTGAATGCAGGAGCGCGCCCAGGTGCGGCAATCTCGCTGCATGGAGGGCCAGACATAGCGGTCGGCCACTAGGCGTGTAGAGGCGCGTATGCCGGGATGGCTGAGATTATGCAGCTGGTTGAAGAGGCCACGGCGATGAGAAAGGGGCACGTAAGGCCTGCTACGGGCTGTTGACATGTCGCAGTATATAGTCGTTGTCGATCTAGGTATGGAGACTTGTTGCAGCTGTAGTGAGGACTCGCCATTAAGAAGTTCTCACAGTTCGACGTCCATAATGTGAACCTCGGTCTGCTGTTATCTGCGAAGAGCTTTATCAGCTCTTTGCAGATAACAGCCGACGCACGTTAAAGCGCGTCGGCGACCGCGTTGCCCTTCCCGCTGACATGTCGGATGTCGGGGGTAAACTGGGTAATGAACGAGAGCTGGTTCTGCTGGACCGGCGGGAGTTTGTCGCGGCGTTGAGGGAAGGCGTAGGTCAGAGGTTTGTGTTCGGTGTAGATAGTGCAGTGCTGTGCTTCGAGAATGTGGCGAAGGTGTTGAACTACCAGAAGTTCTCTGTAGTAAGCTGGCGAACTCGACGGGGCGGGGGCCGTGGTTTCATTCGTGGGACTAGCCGCAGAAGGGTCGTTTTCCGTGCTTGGAGTTTCTTCGAGAAGAACGCCAGGGGATGTCAGGTACTGTCTACGCATTGCATAAGGGCGGCGCCCACGGCGAAGTTAGAGGCATTCGTGAAGAGCCCCAAGAGAGCGTCTGGCACCGGATGGGAGAAAATTGGGGCGGTGCAGAGAGCAGCTTTGCATTCTTCGAAAAGTGGCGTTAAAGCTGGTGTCCACGTGACGTTGGTTTTCTCGCAGACCTGACAAGGCATCATGAAGGGGAGCCGGTAGTTGGCTGCATGTGTCAAGAAACGCCCGTAAAAGTTGAGCATGCCAAGGAAACGGCGAAGGTCTTTAGTGGTAGAGGGTTGGGCGTAATTTTGCAGGTTCGAAATGCATTGAGGCAGAGGTCGAATTCCCTCAGATGAAACTTCATGGCCGAGGAATATGACGGCTAAAGCACAGAGCATGCTCTTTGGGACGTTAACGAGTAAGCCGTGGTCACCGAGGCGTTGGAAAAGCAGACGAAGGTGCGTGTGGTGTTCGTTGGCTTTGCGGGAAAAGACTAATATGTCGTCAAGGTAGACGAAGCAGAAGTCGAGGCCGCGGACGACTTCGTCGATGAAGCGTTGAAAGGTTTGTCCAGTGTTCCTCAGGCCAAAGCGCATGAAGGGAAACTCAAATAAGGCTAAAGGGGTAATGATTGCAGTTTTCGGGACATCGTCCAGTTTGATGGGCATTTGCGTGTAGGCCTTCACCTAGCACGGAGAGAACGTGGCAGCCATAAATACGATGGGCGAAGTCCTGTATGTGGTGAACGGGGTACCTGTCCGGAATGATGCGGGCATTGAGGGCACGGTAGTCCCCCCACTGCAGCCAGCCTTCGGTCGTCTTCAGGACGAGGTGAAGTGGCGAGGCCCTTAGACCATCGGAGCGGAGGGCGATTCCCTCACGGAGCATGGCTTCGAACTCTGCTTTGGCTATGCCCATGCGGTCTGTGGCAAGGCGACGGGAGCGGCAGAAAGACGGAGCGGCCTGGGGTGGTCTGGATTTAGTGCACACGTGGCAGCTCACGTGGCAGTGCAACTCCGTGGCAACCCTCTAGGGCGCGTCAAACCGGGAAATTTGGCGAGGATGGCGTGGCACAGTGAATGATTTTCAAAACCAATTACTTTGATGCCAGGCTGGTGGGTAGGCGTTCATTGTCCTGGCGAAGAATGTCCCGTTGTAGCGTCGATGAGACGGTCGTAGCGGCAGTCCGGAAGAAGGGGTTAGTGCGCCAAAACATCTGAACAGATGATTGGCTCGATGACGTCAGCGATGACAAAATTTCAATGAAAGCCACTGCGTAGGCTTTTAAACTGAACGTGCAGGCCGAGTGAGCTGCAAGTCTTGATTGTGGACCGGTTTGCAGCGTTCTGCTCGAACAACTTAGGAGAACGGGTACCTTGAAGGAGGGCTTGTGGGTAGCAGCAGATGTCGGAACCGCTGTCGACAAGGAACCGCTGCTTTGTAATTTGATCGGTGACGAAGATGCGACAGCCTCCAGGTTGGCAGCTCGCAGCCATCTCTACGAGCCGCCGTTCGCGTTTTCCTTATGCCCAGCGGAGCAGGGTGGTCGACATTGTCGTGCTCTGTCTCCGAAGCGTCGATGGTAGTAGCACCGGCCGTCGTCCCCTGGCTGCTTCGACGGAGTGGTATTACGGTCACGGCTTTGCGGGTGACTCGTCGGCAAGTGTTGATCCAGGCGCCGTTGAAGGGAGCTAAGCTGTAGACTAATATCTTCGATACGGTGCGCAAGGTCTGTGGTGTTCAGTGGTGCGGCGACAGCCTGAACGGTGGGCGACAACTGCGGCACAGATACCTCGATGAAGCGATCTCGGCAAGTTGGTCAAGAGGTAGCGTAAGCTGAGCCTGCAGAATTGCCTGGACGTGCGGTGGAAGTCGTTGAAGCCAAAGTGCTCGCCGTAAGGAATCCTGGACTTCCATGTTGGCGGCGAAAGCACGCATGTGGCGGAGGAGCTGCAAAGGCTGGCGCTCGGCAAGTTCTGCCGACTGTAGTTGTCGCACCTTCTGGTCTTCGGAGAGTGACAAGCGGCGGGTGATTTCAGTCTTGAGGTATTCGATAAGGTTGGCCGTTGGTGGGTTGACAAGAATATCCGGGACCTCGTTGGCGTAGTGGGAATCGAGATGGGAGACGACATAATCGTTGCGGGTTCGGTCTGGCGGGATGTGTGCAAAGAAGAACTGGGCCTCGACTTGGGCGAACCACACCTTGGGTGAGTCAGGCCAAAAGGCGGAAGCTTGACAGCGACAAGGCAGACGGCGTGTGGGGGAACGTGCCGGATGCCTTCTGCGGGGGTTCTGACGTCCTCAGTGGAGCCGGCAGGATGCTGCTGCACGGAAACGTTGAATTGACCGTGCTGTTCGTCAAGCAGTTGCTGTTGCTCGTCCATGGCGATGCTTAATTTTCGTTGTCCGGGTCACCAGATGTAGGACGTCGTTTCTGTCGAAGGACGAATCCCAACATATAAACTTAACGAATGTTTATTGATAACAGTGGTAGCGGACGAGCATACTGACGCCATACTAGTCTCCGAAGCGGAATGGAAAAAGCCGTCTTTCCAGCCGGGCAGCCTGTTTTTGTAGCCGCCGTCGGTGAAGCATGCCTCGGGTGACGCAGCGGTGGCGCTGTGTTTTATCGATAAGGCAGTCCAGCGTGTGTGGCGGGTTACGCTTGGACGGATGATAACAAATCTGAGGCTACTCGGCAATATGTGCAGTGTGTGTCGCCCCACCTCATCAGCGCCTTGTAGGGACACTTTCTACTGTAAAAAAAAAAAAGATATTGCGCCACCGACGTTCCCCAGCAAGAAAATGGATTTTGCGATTTTCGGTCAAGGTCAATTCAAATGGTCGTGCAACTTGGAAGAAAACGCGTGCAGCTGCCTATTGCCAGCGGCATCAACGCGATGATGAGGGCTCATGCGAACTGTAAGGCAAATTACTAAAGCACAGAAAATAAGATCTGCCAGAACTCCAAAGAACTAGAAAGTAAACATAATATTCGGGCTCAGGAATGAATGCAGTTTTTGTTTCTTGCGTAAGAAAAAACGTGCCACATTTATAATAATATTTTAATTTGTTTCTAACGGCCTCTCTCGGCCATTTAGTATCCACTGCGTAGTTGCCCAAAGCTTAGATATGGCTCAGACAAAAGGACGGCGTGATGTTGGGCTAGTCGGTTCATGGTTATAACAAAACAAAACTGCGCGAAGGAAACGGTACAAGAAAGCACGAATACACACACACAAAACGCAGTACTTCCAACTGACTTTATTTAGCGAAAGCAGAATGCTTATAAAGGTTATCACAAAAAAACGAAGAGATAAGAAAAAGCAACGTGCGCACGGCCAAAACAGTGTCAACAAGACCACGTGTGGTTACGACCCATGGAAAGCTCGGATGTGACCACCTAAAAAGTTATTCTTTTGCCTTGAAAGAGATAAAGAAGGCGCGCTAACGCACTTATCGCCCATTTTTGAGATGAAGAAGAGGACACAGCGCTGCTGTGTCTTCCTCTTGTTCCGTCCGTCTTTGCGCTGTAATAATGAACGAAAGATGAAAAAAGCCTATATAACTTCTCTTTCGGTTTTTGTTTTAGCCTTAGAAAGGAACTTTGTTTTTTCTTTTTCCAGGAAAGGAGAACAATTTTTGGTGTCGAAGCTCTTACAATGCAAGGGCAGATTGCTGCTAGTGCCGCTGCTGATGGATCGCCTATGTTCCAAGGCGCGTTCATTAAAACAACGGCCAGTCTGGCCTATGTAGGAACGACCGCATGACAAAGGAAATTCATAAATAAGTGCGGAAACAGATTTCGTGAACTTGCTCTGGTCAAGTGGTTGATTCTTTTCTCGTACCAGTCAGTAGAGGGCACACTTTTTTCAGTTTGCAGGGTGCCGAAAAAACAACGCGAATCCCATACCTTTCCGCTACCTTCTTGATGTTATGGGAAAGGCAATGAAAATACGGCATGAGAAATGGAGGCTTGGATTCCGAGCATCCTTTTTCTTGTTCAGGTGACGATTTTAGCCTTTGAAACAGGCTTTCGCAGGTGCTGAGGAGGAGATGACGGGGATAGCCAGCAGAAAGAAGACGATCAACTTGACACTGAAAACTGGATGAAATGGTGTGGGTACAGGATTTCTGCAGGGCAGATAGGCAGGCAGACATGATGATGCCATGTTTTACTAGTTTTGAATGAGCGCTTTTAAAGGGTAGAAGACTTTTGTTAGACCTTGGGATATACGACCAGCAAACGTGGTCAGCAGTGAAGAGGAGATTTATGTCTAAAAACTGAATACGGTTGTCCCTTGTCAATTCATGAGTAAAGATCAAGCCTTGCCCCTCTGAGGAGAAGGCGGTTATAATGTTAGTGACAGCTCTGTCAAGGTCATAGTTAGAAGAATTGTCTAAAAACACTTAAAAGTCATCGACATAATTAAATACACGTGATGCAGGGTGCTTTGAAAGCTCTTTTTCTAGGCGTCTGTCTAAAAAAGCCATAAAAACGTCACACAGCACTGGAGCCACAGAAGACCCAATGCAAATTCCGGACTTTTGAACATAAAAGCGTCCGTCGTAATAGGTGGCTGGGGAACTCAAGTAAAACTTTAAAAGCTCTAAAACCTTCTCAGTACTGATGCCAGCCATATTACGGAAACCTAGTTCACCATATTCTTCCATACAATCCCTAACAGCAGTGTACATTCCCCCATGCGATACAGAATAAAAAAGATCTTGTACATCAACAGAAATGGCTGTGGAAGCGGAAGACATTCCCTGTTCCAGAGCCAGTGCCAGGTCCTTGGCGCCACAGATGAGGAACGGATCATGTCCCAGAACTTGGTTGAGGTGGCATTTAAGGAGGAGATAACAGGACGCTGCCAACTGTCTCTCTCGGACACTATCGCACGTAGCGGAGAGTCCAGCTTGTGCGTTTTGCCAGTGAAGAAAATTTTCAGAGAATCTCTGTCTGCTTTTAACACCGAGTTTTTTTACAGCGCCCAGATTCATCTTGTTCAGCAGCTTGATAGCTAGATTCCGTTGGGTCGAAGCACGGAAATCCACAGGTTTAAAATTCTTTAGCACTGCTTCTCGGGCCTTTTCTTCAAACATGCCTTGCGGCATGACAACGAAGCCGACCTCCTTGTCAGCCTCCACAATGGATAGTCCGTGCTCTTTAAGATACGAGACCGTTTTCTTCATCGGGGCTTTTGTAGAAGAAAGGTGGCTTACATTGCGTAGAAGGCAGTCAACGCTGTCACTCACGACACGTTCCCTCGTCTGATCAGTGGCGTGAGAACAGACGCGTCGCACTGTGGCAAGAAGCTCTGAACGTCCAAACTGAGGTTCGAAGCAGAACTTCGGCCCCCTCTGTAGAGTTTGCTTTACAGGCCCAAGGAGGATAACGTTTCCCAGGACAGTGACAGTGTTCTCCGTAGATGATGGGCGTCGAGAGAGAGGCGCATCCTCTGCCATAGAAACTCTGTTGTTTGAGCAGCGAGTCGAAGATATTCTTGAAGATGCCTAACCGCAACCCATTCGTCCAGTCCTTCAAAGATGACAACCTTCAGCCAGTCCGTGAAATGCCTGACTCTCCTCCAGGATTCCAATTTCATAATCTTGCATATTCGGCGAACATGTCCCGAGGAAGGACCCGGGATGCCAAAGAGCCTCTGGATTTCGGGTGGCACAATCTTTCGCTTCAAGCAGTAGCCCAAGACTCTTGACTGGCATGTAGACAGAGCAATGAGGTTGACATAGGTGGTTGCCATTTGTCCCTTGTTGATAGGAGGAGTGCTAGTGGTAGAGCCCAGAGTAGAAGAAATGTAATCCAGTAAGACGTGATGTTGGGCTAGTCGGTTCATGGTTATAACAAAACAGAACTGCGCGAAGGAAACGGGGAAAGAAGGCACGAATACACACACACACACGTGTTCTCCTTTCCTGAAAAAAAAAACAGTTCCTTTCTAAGGCTAAAACAAAACCCGAAAGAGAAGTTATCGAGGCTTTTTTCATCTCAAAAATGGGCGATAAGTGCGTTAGCGCGCCTTCTTTATCTCTTTCAAGGCAAGAGATTAACTTCTTAGATGGTCACATCCGAGCTTTCCATAGGTCGTAACCACACGTGGTCTCGTTGAAACTGTCATTGCCGTGCGCACGTTGCTTTTTCTTGTCTCTTCGTTTTTTGTGATAACCTTTACAAGCATTCTGCTTTCGCTTAATCAAGTCTGTTGCAAGTCCGCGCTTTGTGTGTGTGTATTCGTGCCTTCTTGTCCCGTTTCCTTCGCGCAGTTCTGTTTTGTTATAATCAGACCAAAGCTGTTTTGATCCGCGGAATGGGTGCGTCATCGGCCCCGGTTCAACGTTCATCGTTGTGTGCTGCGTACAGAGTGGGTTATCTGTACCAAACAGTCAGTATTTCACTCTGCTGGTTGTGGTAGAGCTTTACAGCAAGACGAACACTGTGTGTGTTCGATGAGAAACTGATTGCCGCTGCATGTGCGCATTTCCGGACGATGGGAAAATGCTGCGTCAAAGTTCGGCGGCTTAGCTCGGCCTCCCAGGCACGTCGCAAAAGTGGTGGCTTGTTTTACAGATACATGTCTGCATGAGCGGCGTATCGCTGCATGTTTTAATTGAACGGTGAAGGTGAAATTTTATTGCCCCCAAGACGCTTGTCGCATTGCGCAAAGCCTTCCGTTCCGCTCCCTTTGCTGCGTGTTTTGCTTACTGCGTCGTATTACCGCACCAACGTTCGCTGAATGTGATTTAGCTGTTATCATAGGGATGTTCCTTTTGTCAATGGGATCTTTCTCATGAACATGTTAAATGCTTAAGTTGTAAATGTGCAGCCTCATATAGACTCCTCTCAGTGGCAAATGAAGCGAGAGTAAAATAATGGAATCGTGAACAGGGCGAGATTTATTGGAGCGAAGCTATATCGTAGATATTTTCACTTCTCAGACGCATTAACTTCTAAATACTAGCAATCCCAATTTGATTTGCTTACCTAAGCTCTTACAGGTTGGTGTTCTAGCGCTAGCGTTAGTTATTCCGTTCGTTTGTTTTTTGTTCTTTGACACTGATATGTACTTTGTTTGTTAGCAAGATCTTTTACTTTCTTATAATCTGCATAGTTTTATAGTTCTGCATAAACAAAGTAACAAAATTCCCATAAAGAAAGGTGTTAGGCAAGGAGACACAATCTCCCCAGTACTATTCACAGCTTGCTTAGATGAAGTATTCAGAGATTTGGAATGGGAGTAGTTAGGGACAAGGGTAGATGGAGAATACCTCAGTAATCTGCGATTTGCTGATGACATTGCCTTGCTTAGCAACTTCGGGGATGAACTGTAAATAATGATTGGTGACCTAGACAGGAAAAGTAGAAAGGTAGGCTTGAAAATCAATATGCAGAAGACTAAGGTAATGTTCAACAGCCTCGGGAAGGAACAGCAGTTTACATTAGGTAGCGAAGCACTGGAAGTAGTCGGCGAATATGTCTACTTAGGACAGGTAGTAACCGCAGATCCGGATCATGAAAAGGAAATAACAAGAAGAATAAGATTGGGATGGAGCACATTTGGCAAGAACTCACAGATTACGACTAGCAGCTTGCCGGTATCGCTCAAGAAGAAAGTATACAACAGTTGCATCTTACCTGTACTCACCTATGGTGCTGAAACGTTGAGGCTAACCGAGAGGGTTCTACTTAAGTTGAGGACAACTCAGAGGGCTATGGAACGAAACATGGTAGGGGTAACATTAAGAGATAGGAAGCATACGGAGCGGGTCAGAGAAATAACTCAAGTTATCGACATTCTAGTGGAAATTAAGAAGAAATGGCCATGGGCAGGACATGTAGTGCGAAGAGAGGATAACCGATGGTCGCTTAGGGTAACAAACTGGATTCCAAGGGAAGGAAAGCGTAGCAGGGGGCGGCAGAAAGTTAGGTGGGCGGATGAGGTTAAGTTCGCAGGGGTCAAGTGGATGCAGCTAGCACAGAACCGGGTTAAGTGGAGAAATATGAGAGAGGCCTTCGCCCTGCAGTGGGTATAGTCAGGCTGATGATGATAATGATGAATCTCACCGCGTCTCGTTTGGAGACCTACGCTCAGGTCATTTTGTTATCACGAGGATTTCATGAAGACCGTGACGAATGAGCAGTGGTCGCTTTCCTACACTTAAAATTTTGCATTGTCGTGAAGCGTCTATGTAAGTAATCGTGAATTAATAAAGCTTGGCACAGCTTCACTCATTTATGCCCTTAGTGAAATCCCTCAAGCCATATGATTCTATCCATGTGCCGAATTCACTTGAAGGCCCTTGTTCACAAACATGCCCGAAGAAGTAATCCTCAGAATGCGTTTACATGATGCGCGACGAAAGACTAGGCTAACGATGACGGAGGCAGAACGATGCTATGATAAGGTGGTTAAAGATGCTGTAAAATTTCAGTTAACGTAAAACTTGACAGCAGAAATCCATGTCAAGTAAAGTTGGCTGAACAGTTACGGTGTCCATTTTTCTGCCTTATCCGAGCATCGTTCTGCCTCCGTCGTTGTTGGCCTTGTTTTTCGTTCATAAGTAAAAAGACAATCAAATTCCCCGCAAAAATACGTCACTGTGACGTCACAAGCAACGTCACGTATTTGTTTTGCCTCACAGTTCGCAGGAGGCGCTGGGAAACTAAAGCCTCGCTCAGAGTCGACACGTAGGCTTCTATGAGAGTTACGCTACCATACAAATTCTACCATGGTTTCGGTCCTTTGATTTATACGAAGGTATTTACGGTTTGGCATTTTGCGCGGCACAAACAAGTAAGGTTCGCTGTAAAACTTACAACGACACAAAAGTTACCGTTTTACGCAAGCTCTGTGATAAAAATGCAAAATACTGTACATGGCTGTTTGAATTAGTCAGAGCGAACATAAATTAAAGAATCAAAATTCCTGGGGATCTGGAATCTTTGGTGCAATTGTAAGTAAATTGTAAAAACATTAGCTGGGGTTTAGCTTCAGTTAAGCCCGGTAGGTTGAGAAAGCAATAATAGCATGGCTGCGCTATAATTCCGTTGCCGTTCTTCTGCCTCCTGGACGCGTCGCTGCCCCCTAATTGCATTCATTCTTACGTTCTTGACTGCTGAGTGAACACGTCGACAGAGAGCCTTCACTGTTCAAAGCATCCGTTACATTCCATTCGGAGTCGTCACCGGTTGAGGACGATTCAAGAGAAGCGCGACGCGCTCGTCTAGCTGCACATTAAGCGCGCCGTCGAGCGAGACGCTGTTCCCGTTCTTCATCTGTCTCTGTAGCCTGCTGTAGTTTCCTGGCTTCATCGAGACGGCGTGTTTATAAAAAGTTTTATTAGACATTTACATTGACGTGCGTGATGACAAAGGACCAAAACAGAAAACGTACCTGCTTAAGAACAGGAGACGCTGCTCATAACATACCTCATGCCAAGAAAACACATCACAATTTACTATTTACATTCGCGGAAAAATAATTGACTGCTAGTAATGATGATATATATAATTTCGAATGACAATGCAAATGAAATTATACACAGTGTACAATAATCTGACAAATAAATATAGGTACAAACGTATACAGTAATCGCATGCACAGTGTGTATTACAGATGTGTTTTGGGACGTATACAGCTGTGAATTCACATAAATATTTACAGTATATTACAGGCACCAAGGTGGGTTAAAAACGACCCGGACACGTCCATCCGACACGGAAACAAAAGGGCAAGACCATTTTTGAAAGAAACTCTCGCTCCCCAAGGTAGAAAAGTTCCACAGCCAGAAAGCTTACGATCTCCTTTCGTTGACGAGTCAGGACAGGAAAAAGCGCACGTCGGCGCCGGTTCGATGCGACAGCCTCACAACGTTTGCGCCACAACGCGAAAGCGCCAGCTACAAACAGCAATCGTGCAAAGCGACAGCGAGGACATCTACCATTTATCTGAAATCGGTTAATACCTAGACTTCTGAAACCGGCATGAACTGCCCTCCAAAAACACTAGCAACGACGCATTGCTGGGCCATGTGATGATTTAATTCTTGACATGGCCAGTTGGGGCACTGCGCTGTCCGTATAATGCCCCATCCTTGCAGCCGATCTCGTGTAGGCAAAACCCCCCCACTCCAAAATCCACATAAATTAACGTAAATGCCCTTTCAGAAACGACGCTGTGAGTGGTAACCAACTGTCACGAAATGGCGCACATTTTTATCAAGCCGGCGCAGCGCGAGGCCGTGCGGCGCCGCATGGAGGCTTCCACAATGTTCGAGAAAAACCTCCTTCCCAGCGCGAGAGAGCGCGTAGCTTTGTACGCGTCACCGTCGCCCTCTTTTCCATTGCCAGGGTAGGACGGTGGTTTATCAGTCTAGAATATGCCAGAGATCTCCAGAATTTTCTACGGGTCCTAGCCAATGACGACGCGCGGCTCGACGGGAGGAAAAGGGAGCGCGCTATCCAGCGAAGGTAAGTGTGTGTGCGCGCTAGCTTTGCGTGTTAACAGACAGACGCGGCGCGCCCTATTTATAGAGACCGCGCCGCTTGCGTAGTCAGTCAGTCAGCCAGTGTATGCGAATTGTTCGCTAGTGCTTCGGCTGGACTCCCGGAGATCACCTGCTGCTGGCAAGCCCACGGACCTGCGAGGGAGCGGCCCTCGTCTTGTATGGCGGCCACATCGTGACTCTCGAGGCTTCGGACTGCAACAGTGCCCGGTGAACAATTTGGTGTTTGTTGTGTGAATCTCGTGTTTGTTCTGTGTAGTAAAGCCTTTGTGTTATTGAATACCTCTGTTGTTGCATGGTTAGCGTTTGTTATTCTGTGAACCTCTTGTTTGTGCAATTTTAGTGTTTGCGTGTTTTTCTGTATCGTCTCTTGCTGTGCATAAAGTTTGTTTTGTTTGTTACTTCTGACTCCGAACCTCACTCTGGCTTGAACCAGTGACAGCTGGGCACCAAACGGCCACCCCCTTCTGTCACTACAAGGTAGTTGAATTCCGGCTGAGCTTGCCACGCAGGTCGAGGGCATCTCCTTTGTGACCGAAACAGCTACCCCCATTCACTCTAAGGGTGTCTGGGAGTGTGCGCACCGTTAAGGGCGCATCGTTAATAATTCACCTAATTATTAAAGGGTGAAACCAACAAATGGAATGCGCCCTTCGCCTACGTTCCGCAGGCACCAGTGGAAGATGTAACGTTCCTATTGACTCCACTACTCTGTTCGCCGAAATGTCTACGTCAGGACTCACATGGCTGACGTGGCGACGAAATGCCACCATAAATGAATAAAAAACAGGCATCCGGAAAGCCTGAGGTCCCCTGTTGAGCGGTATGTCAGGGACAAGTTCCCTCACACTTGTCCCTAAAAGATAGAAGGCAAGCACCCGTGCCGGGCACTCATCACCCTGCAGCAAAGGAAGAAGGAACAGAGCCAGCAGCCAACAGCATACAGGCAAAGAAGGGAAGGCAAACCCACCCTTCGAACGTGGCTGGCCGAGTGCCGCACGGCATACTAGTTCCGTGCGACCTGCCCCAAAACATTCCGTGCGACCTGCCCAAAGGGAACGAAAAATTCTCAGAGGTGGATGTGTTACATGTGCGAGGTACCATATTCGCCCACAGAATACAGTGTGGACAGGGCAGCGTTTCTCTAATATGGGTAGTTCAAGGGCACTGGCTGCAGTCACTTTTCGGCGCACCTCGTTAAAGACGGAAGTCCAAACCGAAGCTGAGATCCCACGTCTCAAAATCAATGCCAAGTATGCGGATGGAGTCGCTGTGGGTAATTGGTAGGGCACCATTAGGGCGCGCTTCTGGCCTGCCAATTAAAAAATATTTACTTTTTTTCAAAATTGAGAGCAGCCCCAGACACCTTGCCGTATGTGGCAAAAAGATGAAGGCAGCGCAGCAGGCTCGCTTCATCACGCAGATACAACGTAATGTCATCCGCGTAAGCAGCCACACACTGCGATTGACACCCTGGGAGAGGGAGGCCATGGATACCTTGGTCTGTAATTATCACCCGCAAATAAGGCTCTAAGCTGAGAGCAAACGAAAAAGTCGAGAGGGGACAACCTTGCCGGACACCGCGGGTCACAGGGAAAGGGGCAAATTCCCACCTGCCCATCGCCAGTGTATTTTGAATGCCATCATACATGCTTTTAATTAAACGTATGAAATTTCTCGGAAACTGAAAAGCGTCCAGAACGCCGAATATGTAGCCATGTCCTAGCCGGTCAAACGTTTTCTCTTGATCTAAAGAAACAATGATGCCACTACCTAAGCGCCGTTGTTTGTAATCAATAATGTCTCGAGTGGCATAGGACAACCTATGTGTTTGCCTGGCAGGAACAGAGCACACCTGATGACAACCAATAAGGGAAGCCATCACAACCCTGAAGCGCCGAACCGCAATGGCTGCGATAGCCTTATAGTCAACGTTTATAAGGGTGATTGGCCTTCATTCACTCTTCTGCACTAGATGGCCAGGATCATGTTTTGGGATCAAAATTATTCGCCGTTTCAGAAAACTGGCCGGAAAATCTAAATGCTCAAAGCATTGTCGAAGAACATTGGTCAGCGCTGGACCGACAACGTCCCAGAAACCCAAATAAAATTCCACCGGGAGCCCATCAGGCCCTGGCGCTGACCCGCGCTTCTTTGACTTTAAAGCTGTTTTTACCTCTTCTAAAGAGGGAAGTGCACAAAGCACATCATGCATCTCCGGGCTGACCAGCGGCAACCCAGCTGACATTAGATGCGTCTCTACAGCTCCTACATGAATCGTAGTATCTGAACACGCCATGCCTTTGAAGTGCGTAAAGAAACGCCTACAATCCCTAGTTTGATGAGACGCAGACTGGGGCGCTCCGCTGAACGCTAAGCTATGGATGTAAGTTCTCCGCGCAAATCGAAGAACCTCAGGATGTGCAGATCGACTACGTCTTCCACGTCAGGCCGCCGCCGAAAGGGAGGAGGCTCCAATAAGGCACTGTTACCGGCTATGTAACTCGTCCCACCAGGCGCGCATCAGAGGGGTATGTCACCTGCTCTGTGTGCGATGCGGATCTTCGCAGCCGTGTCTAGCAGTTCCTGAGATACGCTACGACATAGTGCACGACCCTCTATTGAACTGTGCATGCGAAAAATTGATTTGAGCGCGTCCATTATGGCGTGGTTGAGGTGTCCACAGAAATGAGACAGTTACCGCGCCTTTCCCTTCCTATAAATCAATCAATCAATCAGCGTGTCCAATTCATTTTCAGGACTGTCAGAAAGCGAGACGCGTAAAGGTCGCGACAAGCTCTCACGCGAACGCGAATCGTGTAGTACGCGCACATCAAAACGCCACGGACGAAATGAGCCAGTGCTAGGAAAGGAAAGGCTGAGTTTGAAAAGCCGGCGGTCAGAAGTATGAATGGGCGTCTGAGCAAAGGTCACAACATCCACAGCCGACACATACGTTGAAAGGGACTGCGGCACATATGTGCGGTGTAGCCTGCTCGCAGATGAACCACGACTCCATGTCCAGCAGAAACGCGACCCATGCATGAGCTCGTGCGCATCAAGAGCGGAAAATGCTGAACCAGGCGCTGCAGTTAACGTGTGTTCCATGTCGGTCTCCCTCGACCAGTGCCTTGAACATCTACATAAGAGTCTATAACAGAATTAAAATCGCCCACTGTTATTACATGGCGGCTGTCTAAAAAGTAAACATCCAACCCTTTAAAAAATTTATTACTAAGGCTGGAGTCTGCCGAAGCGTAAATGCACAAGATGCGCAATCTAACAGCCGAAAATAAGCAATCGAACGCTAGCACACGCTCAAACCCGTCATATTTAAGTGATGGTCACGCAAAAGGGATCTGTTCAGCACCACAATTCCTAGGCCACCCGAGCGCGAAGTGGCGAACGAAAAGAAGCACTCGAAGTGAAAATCGCGCTTAAAGGCCAATACATCAGAAAGATTTGTTTCCTGAAGACATAAGCTATCAAGGTTTGTCCTGAAAGCCAAATCTAATATTTCTGTCGGTTTTCGCTTAGTATGAATCATCTGGACGTTTAAAGAAAGAATTGTCAGTCCTAATGCCATATCGGTATCGAGTTCGGAACGCCAATAAGGTAGATGCGCTCCCTGAGGTGGCACCACGAAAGTGCTTTGCACTGACATTGAGCGGAGTTTGCGTGCCTTCCAGGAGAAGGACGGACGAAGGACGGAGTGACGGGGTGTGTCCGACACCAAGGCTGAAAAAGTTGCTGGAATCGCCCACATCCTGTTCTTGGCTCACAACCTCAGATGATTTGTTTAAGTGCTTTCCTAATGCCGGTAGCTTCTTCACGCCTTCCGTTTGCTTCTACACCTGAAAAAGGCCGAAAAAGACAGGGTCGATAGCATGATCAGAAAATGCATTATAATAGCACTACAACAACCGGCAGGTGCCTCCACGGACAGGCTAATGATGCTGGGAATACACAACACCTTAGTTGAAATAACTGAGGCAACACTACCTACACAACAAAGAAGGCTAGAGAAAACTAAGGGTGGAAGGAACATATTGAGGGAAATATACGTATACAACCAAAGGAATGCTGGTACACGATAGAGGAAATGAGAGTGGAGGTCCGGAAACGGATCCATATTCTCCCATTACCAAAGAACATGCACCCTGAATATAATAAGCAAATACGAGAGAAAAGGGCCAAAACACAGACACGGCCATTCAAGACGGGAAATTCAGGTAGATTGAATATGTAGACGCTGCATACCGCGGCAGAGGCAAAATGAATGCAGTAGTACTCAATGGCAAGCGAGAAATGGTTACAGCAGTGTCTATAAAAACAAAATCGATACAGACTGCAGAAGAGGCTGCAATAACGCTGGCTCTTGCTCGCACCGAAGCAAAATTCATAGTCAGTGACGGCAAAAGCGCAATCAGGAGCTACACCGCTGCAGTAATAGCAAAAATCGCGGGTAGAATCCTCGATCAAAAGCAAATAGAAAGAGACGTCACCCTTGTTTGGACGCCAGCCCACAAAGGCGTGCCCGGAAACGAGGCGGCACACAAACTGGCCCGAGATCTCACACACCGGGCTGGAGGAGTGCCACCGGAGCAAGGCAAACAAGAGGACCTGATTAACTATAGCGAAATAACAATGCACTACAGACTGAGCAGGAGGATCCTACCACCACCGGACTCTACGTTAGGCAAAGAGGAAGCAGTAGCATGGAGAAAGCTACAGACAAATACATACCCGAACCAAGTTCTTGTCAACCATATCTGGCCAGAAATACGATCAGACCTGTGTTCATTATGCAAGGAAAGGGGATCTCTAAATCACATAATATGGGAATGTGCAAAGTCACCAGGCAGGGATAAAAATATAACTAAAACACCCGGGAGAACGTTTTGCAAAGCTCAGACCCAAGAGCCCAAAGAGAAATTGTTCGACTGGCCGTAGATGCAGCCGGAGTTCAAGAACTACCGGCCTGCAACTAAGGCGACTGTCCCACCTTACGGGTCTTACCCCCGAAGATCGGAATAGTCACTCTGTTGGACAAATAAAAGTTCTTTCTCTCTCTCTCTTTCTCCAAGGTTCCACAAATCTTAGAAACGCCAGCAGTGGCCGGCGTCGCCATCAGCTTCATGATACGACATGCCTGCGTTCCGAGGGCACCACTGGTTTTCGATGGAGCCAAAGCCTTAGATGCCGACTGCACCTTTTTTCCGTGGACTCCACGCTTTGCCTGGACGCCGCGAACTTTAGACGTGCACGGAGGATCCGGTGACGATGTGGCAGGAGCTGCATCGATAGCAGAAGGCTCACACGATGATCCGGGGGCAACCGCGGCGTCAGCCGAGGCCGCGCAAGTAATCTTTCTGGGATGGACCAGTCGTATGCTTGTTCAACGGCACGTCATCGGTGCTGGCCGTTCCTCCCACCAGTGTACCAGGAGAGGAATTTGGTAACGTTTTTGATGCCGCGCCCTCCACAGAGTCTATTTCTGGCTTGGCAGATAGGGCCGGCACTGTAGGCTTCATGGGAGTAAGGGGAGGAAACGCACTTGCCGTTACGTCCGAGTAGGAATGGCTACCGGGCACGTCACC
Organism: Amblyomma maculatum; assembly: GCF_055883805.1. Classification (NCBI taxonomy): domain Eukaryota; kingdom Metazoa; phylum Arthropoda; class Arachnida; order Ixodida; family Ixodidae; genus Amblyomma; species Amblyomma maculatum. The sequence continues at coordinate 117,989,606 of NC_139352.1, read as the reverse complement.
GTCGAGTGGTCATCACTGCAGCGCCGCGGGGGAGCGCGCAGCCCTCACCTTGGTGACGGTGGATACAACAGCGTCCCCTAAAAGGCGCCAAACACTGCATCCGAAAGTGCTGCCACATCACCGGCAAACACACTGCATAACTTTGTAGTCAAGTTACGCGATGCCCAGTGAAGCAGACATCTACATCCGCACATACCGCGTCCCAGTGAGAACACCCTTACGGGAGGCCGTCTGGCCCGCACTGACGGACAATACTTTGCTATGCTGGCTAAGGACCTGGACGAGCGATTCGTTTGAAACCTAAGACGGCAGGAAAAGGCAGGCCTAGGTTGTAACTTGAGGTCCAACAGGTACTATTGGTATACACTCGCTGCCGATGACAAAGCAGCCGGCGTTAACAATTAGAGACATGGATGCCATGCTCTTTACTGTAACTTGAAAAGACTGGGCGCCCATATGCTGGACGCAGTAAACTTCAGGTAAACCCACTATTGAGGCCGCCGCGTCAACGACGCTTTCGGGACTGCTCCCCGGAGGGATGACTATGTCGAAGACCAGAGTCTTCGAAGAATTTCCACGGCGTTAAGGGCGCCATGGTGACGAAATCACGGGACGTCCTGAACGTGAAACACTCAGGAACGCCGTCTAAGCTCCAATCTAAACCGAAGTGGTTCCTACCTTCTCCGGTAGGGTAATTTTCTACAGGACAAGTTGAATTGCTATGGCGCGACTTTCTATTTATTAGGAATTATAGCAAGTGCCTCAACTGTTGTTGTGGCTGTAGAAAGAAGGAAAAGAAAATGCGAGGGCCTGCTAATGGCTCTGTAGCTGAGCCACCTCCGCTGCTTCGTGTGGGCAGAAGAGAAAATAGAGAAGTTGTTGTTGTGGCTGTAGGAAGAAGGAAAGAAAATGCGAGGGCCTGCTAATGGCTCTGTAGCTGAGCCACCTCCGCTGCTTCGTGTGGGCAGAAGAGAAAATAGAGAAGTTGTTGTTGTGGCTGTAGGAAGAAGGAAAAGAAAATGCACGGGCCTGCTACTGGCTATGTAGCTGAGCCACCTCCGCTGCCTCGTGCGGACAGAAGGGAAAACAAAGAAGAAAGGGAAAAGAAGAGGGAGAAAAAGACGTGCGCCGCAACAACAGCCGTCGTCCACCAACAAAGCAGTGGGGGGGTGCAGTGACGGCCTACAACAGATAAAAATCGGTGGCTGGCTAGCCCCCGCCGCAAGCGGCGTTGACCTACCGTCCCAACCCCGTAGGGCCAGGAAGTGCCACCCTTCACCACCTTTCACTGAAGAGAAAATAGAGAAGATAGAAAAGGAAGAGGGAGAGAAAGACGCGCGCCGCAACAGCCGTCGTCCACAACCGAAGCGGTGACAGGTGCAATGACGGCCTACAACACCTGTCCCAGCTCCATCAGGGCCAGCACCAGCCATCCTCCTCATCTCCTCTTCCTCAGCTGTTGTTGTTGTGGCTGTAGGAAGAAGGAAAAGAAAAATTTGGAGGACGCGCTTAAGCTTCGCCTTCAAGAGTAGAACGCGATAGCGTTTTGCACCTCGTTCGCACCGCCCACTCATTCGCTCGGTATGCTCTTGAGTCACACAAAGACATAGTTTTCATACTCAACATTTCTAAGTGCACTGTACAACTTTTTTCTAATTATTTGTTCAAACAAGTGCTTCTCACAATCTACATTATCGCACTGTGTTGTGCACACTACAACGTTTCTTGCTCCCGTGTTCCTTTAGCGTTCACACGCACTGAGTATGTCGGAGGGAGAAAGCCGGGCAGCGACGCTCCATGAACGCGGACGCGATCGTGGGGCTGACGCCTTGATGGGATCGTCCTCTATCTCGCTTGGGAGCACCACGCAGAAGCATGATTCCTCGGAAGCAGCTCGGCACACATCGCAGGCGACGCTTTCCCAGCAGAAGCGCTACGGCGCAGCGATCACGTCAGAGGCGTCCGGCATCAGACGCTGCACCTAGCAATCGCGCTGTGAGCGGAAAGAGGAGCCGCGTCGCCTAAACACCACTGTTCGAGTGACGCACGCTGGATGTTGGAAGGGGAGAGAGCGAGAAAACTTGTTAAACGCAAGGGTATTGGGGCATCCTCGCACCGGTACCCGCGCGGCCCGAAGGGGAGAAGCGGGTGAGCGAAGATAGTGATTTAAAGAAAGACTCTTGATTCTACAACCCGTGAGGATGCACGGCGAAACGTCAGGGGCGAGTGGTGCTCCACGTGTCGGGGCAGCGCCGCACATTGCGAGGAGGGGTTCTTCTGTGTTTGCCGCAAAATGGCTCTGCATGTGCGCAGAGCGCAGAAGAAATGTAGCGGAAACGTACTTCGCTACTCGTGTAACTGCGACTTCTGTAAGTAACATGCTCATAATTACCGATATATACCGCAGTATAACGTTCTACGGCACGTTTCTAAAGCAACACCGCATTCACTAGAAGTGCTTTTGTACCGCTTTCAAGCATCGAACTCGTCTTTTTTGAATTGATGTGAACTCAAAACAGGCAATAAAGAAAAAAAAAACTCGTGGCTGAGTGGTAGCGTATCCGTCTCACACTCCGGAGACCCTGGTTCGATTCCCACCTAGCCCATCTTGGAAGTTGCTTTTTATTTATGAAGTGCATACCGGGATTTATCGCTCACGGCCAACGCCGCCGACGCCGTCGACACCGGCTTTTCTGCGACACGAGCTCCTTAACGCTACCGCGTTAAAATGCACGGGCCTGCTACAAGCTCTGTAGCTGAGCCACCTCTGCTGTCTCGTGCAGACAGAAAAGAAAATAGAGAAGAAAAAAAAAAGGAAGAGGGGGAGAAAGACACGCGCCGCAACAACGGCCGTCGTCCACCACCTAAGCGGTGGTGGGTGCAATGACAGCCTACAACAAATAAAAATTCGGTGACAGGCTAGCCCCCGCCGCAAGCGGCGGTGACCGACCTGGAAGCGCGAGCATTTATATACCCGTCATTTTCCTCCTCCTCTCAACTGCGAGAGAAGAGGTGACAGCAGCGCCTCCACTCGGTAGCAGCGCGGCTCCAGCTGCAGCGCGCCGTGCCTACCGACCGCCGCCACCCGACGACTCGACTTGGTAGCCCATCTCTCGCAGCTGGTATGACGTCACAGTGACGTCATCATCGCATCCGTGACGCGCCGTGGCTACCGACTGCCGCCACCCGACGACTCGACTTGGTAGGCCATCTCTCGCAGCTGATAGGACATCACAGCCACCTGGGGTCATTAAAGGTCAGACGTTCCTACCGACCGCGGCTACGCGAAGGCCTGAAGTGGAAGTATTATTGCTTTCGCAATAACAAGTAAATTATTGATATATTACGCAGTATGAATTAATGAATGATATATCTTTATTAACTCTCACAAGGCTACAATAGCGTTCCTTTAAATATAGTACCAACGTTTAAGACCGCTGGGCGTCGTATTCAATGAAAAAAAGACCTGGGATGATCACATCTATATTATTGTAAACAAACTCTCGCAGATAATTAGATTGCTATATCGCCATCGTCACATCTCGCCTTCAAAAGCAATGCTCGCAGTTTATCATTCATTATTTAATTCTCGCCTTAGCTACTGCAATTTAGTTTGCGGTAAAACATCAGAAGAAAACTTAAGAAAGTTACATATCTTACAAAAAAGCTTTTTAAGAATACTTGAAATGTCCCTAGAACATACCACACACTAGAATGTTTTCTAAGCATAAAATACTTCCGATTACTAAACAGTATAACTTTCATTTATTCCGCGCTTTAAAACGCGAGATTACTAATAACAGGTCTTTTTTTCATAAACTGGCTAACACTGAACTCAGCTACAAAGTCTACGAAAAGGGAAACATCGATAAGTGGCATATTAAAACATACAGAACTACATACGGCTGTCAAACACTGAAAACTACGCTGCCACGTCTCCTGAATTCCCTTCATTTCAATAACATCCCACTAGAATATACCTCATACAAAAACTGCTTGATTATTTCCTACTGAACGGCACTCCATTATGAAAGTAAAAATTCCATCTGGTGATTTTATTTTGCATGTGAATAATTATATATGTGGTTTTATTTTTGTTTTTGTGACGAATACATGTCATGTGCTTATGTAATTTTCTGTGATACATGTATCGTCGTTTTCTAAATAGGATGTACTACCTTTGCTGCCAAAGTAAACGGCTGAGTGCCTGTGGCCTTGTCAAGCTGCCCAAGAGGCAGCTTTTACTGTAGGCATCTGCCACCATGAACTTTGTGGTGGTGAAATAAAGTTATTATTATTATTATTATTACTATTATTATTACATGAGTAACAAAGGAGAGAGGACGCAAGGCAAAAAGCTGCATTGTTGCAGCTTGAGAGCCACCCTGCGCCCTCTGCCGGCGTATATAGTCCAGCAGCTGATCACAACAGCAGTGGAAGAGCGCATTCGCAAGCACAAAAGAAATACGTCCACAGAATATATATATTAACATTTGCATAAAGTTATGCCTCTATTATCATTCGACATAATTGGACAAAAGATACTAGTCAACATTTTTATGTACAGGAAACGCATTTATAATCAACCGAGATACAAATCGAGTAGAATGAAGATACAAAAAGCTGTACATATATGTTCTAATCACGATGCAAAAACTATGCACATTCAAACAAAGTGTTACTAATTTATGCCGTGAAGTCTTTTCAAGTATGATGTTGTTCTTGTGCAGAATGTTGAGGTAACGGGGTAGATTGTATGCCAGTGATTGCTTACCGTATGTAGTGCGACAGAAAGGTACGGACCATGACATTTTGTTCCGTGTATTATAAGGTGGAATCGAACGAGTCAGGTTCAGACTTGACAGAAAAAACTCATTCTTAGTTGAAACAGCGGTTTTGTACACAGATATTAACTTGAATGGGAATAACTCTGAGATTTTCATGATATTGAACCTTGCAAAGTAACTCGCAGCTAAACCTCCGGTTAGCTTTAATGCAAAGCTGCACTTGCATATAAAGATGGTACATATACTTACTGATGTACACAGCCAGGAGAGTGTCTTCATATTCTGCGGTTGTTTCTGTGTATGGCACGTGTGTGGCCAACTTTCAGCAAATGTCATGGGCAGCTTGTTCATACTAAAGAAGTTTATGTACTTGTTACGTCGGAAAGTTTCCAAAACAATTACTTCTGCATTTTTCGCTGTTGCCTGTCTGAAAAGCGTCTGTTCAAAGTTTCAAGCCCTGGCTATAGCCCATGCAAGAGATAGCGGATCCCTGGCAGCCAGCATACCTGCTAACCATGACAAGGTTGAGCGGATCAATTCACATCATCATCATCATCATCATCATCATCATCAACCTGACTATACCCACTGCAGGGCGAAGGCCTCTCCAATATTTCTCCACTTAACCCGGTTCTGTGCTAGCTGCATCCACTTGACCCCTGCGAACTTCTTAACCTCATCCGTCCACCTAACTTTCTGCCGCCCCCTGCTACGCTTTCCTTCCCTTGGAATCCAGTTTGTTACCCTAAGCGACCATCGGTTGTCCTCTCTTCGCACTACATTCCTGCCCATGACCATTTCTTCTTAATTTCCACTAGAATGTCGGTAACTTGAGTTATTCCTCTGACCCACTCTGCACGCTTTCTATCTCTTAATGTTACCCCTACCATTTCTCGTTCCATAGCCCTCTGGGTTGTCCTCAACTTAAGTAGAACTCTCTTGGTTTCAGCCCCAGAGGTGAGTATACAGGTAAGATGCAACTGTTGTATACTTTCGTCTTGAGCGATACCGGTAAGCTGCTAGTCATAATCTGCGAGTGCTTGCAGCTTGCACCTCGCTGTATCATCCGTAATCATGTAATTAATATAAGTGATATTATCTGTGTTATTCGATTGTTGTAAGCTGCCTGTAACACTCGACACCATGTATTATTGTGTATGCTTTTATGCTGTAGTATAATTTGCTCACAGCCCTTCCTGTTACAATCCCTGATGGGATTCACAGTATCAAATAAAAAAAAATGCGCTCCATCCCAATCTTATTCTTCTTATTTCCTTTTCATGGTCCGGATCTGCGGTTACTACCTTTACTAGGTAGACAATTTCGCCTACTACTTCCAGTACTTCGCTACCTAATGTAAACTGCTGTTCCTTCCCGAGGCTGTTGAACATTACCTTAGTCTTCTGCATATTGATTTTCAAGCCTACCTGACTACTTTTCCTGTCTAGGTCATCGATCATTATTAGAAGTTCATCCCCCGAGTTGCTTAGCAAAGCAATGTCATCAGCAAATCGCAGATTACTGAGGTATTCTCCATCTACCCTTATCCCTAACTGCTCCCATTTCAAGTCTCTGAATGCTTCCTCTAAGCAAGCTGTGAATAGTACTGGGGAGATTGTGTCTCCTTGCCTAACACCTTTCGTTATGGGAATTGTGTTACTTTCTTTATGCAGAACTATGGTTGCTGTGCAGCCACTATATATATCTTCCAGCACTTTCACGTACGGCTCATCTACCCCCTGATTTCGCAATGCCTGCATCACCGCTGATGTTTCAACTGAGTCAAATGCTTTTTGGTAATCGATGAATGTTATGTACAAGGGCTGGTTATATTCAGAGCATTTTTCTATTACCTGATTGGTGGTAGTGATATGATCGATAGTAGAGTACCGTTTCCGAAAACCTGCTTGATCCGTTGCTTGATTGATGTCTAAAGTGGTCCTAATTCTATTAGCGATTAGATTAGTAAATACCTCATACGTAACATACCTTATACCTTATACGTGCTAGATAAACTAGCCACTCTGTGTTCGCAGTGGTGTCATTGACGGCACCGGAACCGTGGAAGAATGCAACCATTATCCTCATTCATAAGAAAGGGGACTCTAAGGACCTTAAATATTACAGACTAATCAGCTTACTGTCTGTTACGTATAAGATATTTACTAAGATAATCGGAGCAATTATTCTGCGGCAAAATATTATTAAAGCAATACTGCCTTAAGCAGATCCCGAAGATAGACGCCCATGCGCGTAATTCTAACGTGACGAACAATTGACTGCTCAGTAATCAGCTAATTGCTTTCCTTCTCCTTTCTCGGCTCAATTGCAGAGGGAAGCCCGATATCTGAAAGCGTGCACATCGGAAGCTTCAGCTCGCAGTCCGTGTGTTTGAAAGCGTCCGCATTTTGAACGCCCACACGCATAGAGAAATCGCCTTTGCGCGAAAGGCGCTAGTGGTTAGCTTGTATGCATAACCAGGTTATGCAAAATGAAGGGCTTCCAGGTCGAGAGCTAAGAGATTGTGGTGGTATACGCAGACGGTCTTAGTGCTCGCAGGCTAAATGTACAAATATCATAACTTCTCTAAATGTCTCACTGCCTCTTTACCAATTAACGACATCATGACGCGAGGACATTAAGCCCAAAGCGGGGCAGTGTGGCTCATTCAAACAGCCTTTTCATATTCAAGCTGTATTAAGCCGCTTTAAACTGCACTGAGTTGTGATGCACTTGAGACATGCTGGTCGTATCGCACCCGTGATTACTGCTGTCTAATCCGTCCACTCTAATAACGTGCGCCTGCTTATGCATTTCAGTCAGCCGCTACTGGTGAGCAGCCGCACATATGATTCAATTCAATTCACTTTATTTCCATCAAAGCGGCAGGGGCTGGAACAAAAGTGAAACACACTTCACTTGACGAGTTTTAAGCCCCTGTCTACTAGGCATACAGCGGACGTACAAAAATGCTTACGTAAACAGTACATTATCTGCAGGACAACCTTTTATAGAAAAAAATTAATGTGCAAGGACATTGCATGAATTGAAGCAGACATAATAAAATAATAAAGTTACATTTTCATGTTAAAAAATTGCTACTTCAGTGTAATGAACACAATTATATATACAATTCTTAACGAATGTACCATCTCTCTTATGATGCAAAAAAAGTCTTCAACGTTGACATACTAACATTTTCTACCATGATATTGTGAGTGTGGAGACAAGTAACGATGTAAGTGAAAATTCCAACATTTGACAGCTAAAGATTGTGGTACTTTCCAAATTTCTGGTAACCGGGATGTAGACCTACCTTCCATTAAAACCAGAAATTTGGAAAGTACCTTTTTTACGCACAATCTTTAGCTGTCAAATGTTCGAATTATCACTTACGTCGTTACTTATCTCCACACTCACAATATAAATGTTGAAAATGTTAGTATGTCAAGGTAGAAGACATTTTTTTTTGCATTATTATGTTGATCTTGCTTGTATCTTCTGGCCAAGGTGAAAAAGTAAAGATTATGTATAGAAAGTATTTTATACTCCGTCAAAAGGCTTCTGGTGTGTGTATTTGATTCTACATCTGCAATGAGTCGAACAGCTTTCTTTTGTAGAATGAGAATTTGATTTAATTTAGTGAAGGTAGTGTTACCCTAAATAAAAAAACAGTAATTTAAATTGAACATAAATAATGAATTAAACAAATGAAGTTTATTAGCAGGCGGTAAGAAATATTGGAATTTAGCTAGTATAACCACGGTCCTTGAAATTCGATAAATCACGTTATTAACATGGACATCCGAGAACATATCTTGATGAAAATATACACCGTTTTAATTGTATCAATGACCTCTAGTGTTGAGTGACCAATAGATAAATTAATACTTTTTGTCGTTGTAGACTCTCTTGGGGTGAAAATTACTGCCTTTGTTTTTTTGCTGTTTAGTTGTAGGGAATTTGATCTGCTCCATAAATATAAATCGCTGAGACTTTTGTTTATGTCATTTTCTAGGCAATCGTAACTGTGACTGCAAAACAACAAGGTGGCGTCATCAGCACATATGACAAACTTTGCAACTGAGGGGATATTTGTTGTATTTATGCCAGTGTGATGAAGGCAAGGAGGGGAAGCTGAAGACGACGAAGTTGCGCTCTCGCGCTCGGACCGTACGTCCCTGGACTTCGCCAGCACCGGACTCTTTGTGTTACCGCCTCTGCGGCCTTCACACGCATTTTTGCCAACGTGAAATCTTTCATGTACCGGACGCCCCTTTCAAGCCACGACTGCAGCCAAGGACGCTCTCCCAGGGTAGAAACGTCTGTTCACCAGGGCAGCCGGCAACTACGTGGCCTATCTCCCGAATTCGGTTCGCTTCCTGATCTACGTTCTACAAGCACGCAGATAGCTGCCAATATCCTGCTTCACCAGCGAGACCCCCCTCACTTTCATGGTCTCCCCCATGAAGACGCCGAGGACTGGATGGACCAGTTCGACCGGGCTCCCGCCTTTAATGCCTGTGACGCGGACATGAAGATGCGCCATGTTTACTTTGGCCTGGAGGACTCGGCTAGGACCTCTTACGTCAATCATGAATTTTGCCTGCAAACATGGGTTATTTTCAAAGCAGAATTTCTGCAGGCATTTATTAGCACACTCCGTAAAGCAAAGGCCGATATTCTACTTCAGAATCGCATCCAGAATCTGAACAAAAGCGTGATGGTGTACGCGGAGGAGATGAAGCTCTTATGCTGCCGCGCAGATCCAAACATGTCGGAAGAGCGGAAAGTGCTATTATTGATGAGAGGCGTAAAAGGACAGCTCTTCGCCGGCCTCGTTCGCAGTCCGCCAGTGACCGTAGATACTTTTGTCGCGGAAGCTACTTCTATCGAGAGAGCGCTTGACATGCGGGCACGGCAGTACGAGCGCACAACTGTTTCGATAATTCCACATGTACTGAGAGATCCGCCGTATCATCAGGAGACTTACTGCTTGAGATCATTCGAGCCATTGTGCGCGTAGAGCTGGCAAAACTCTTGCCTACGCCGGTGCAGCCGCAAGTTTCATCGGTCACCGATGTTGCTCGCGAAGAAGTTCAACAAACTTTGGGTGCCGCCCCGCTTCTTGCAAGCCCTCCACAACCACCTAAATTTAGTTACGCTGTTGCAAGCCGTTTTCTGCCGCCTTCAACACCACGTTACGAAGCGCCTCTGCCGGCCGCTCCCCAAATGACACCTTCCCAGTCGACTTTCCTCTAGCGACCCAGGCGTCGCCGAACTGACAACTGGCGAACCGCAGGCTACCAGCCGTTGTGCTGCCGTTGTGCTGCCATTGTGACGAAGCTGGGCATGTCTGGAGGCGCTGCCAGTACAGAGATGGGTTTTCGTGGGTTCCAGTTCGGTGCTCGCTGTCCGCAGCCGGGAGAGCGCCCACAAGAGATTGCCAACTACCTTTCTACCCGGAATCAGTCCAGCACCACCGATCACCTTCGCCCCGCCGCTACGATTCCTCCAAGCCGCGAGACCAGTCTAGAAATTCCAGAAATTCCCATAGGGGAAACTAGACGCAACAGCCTCTGGAGCTGTGGCGGCTCGACGACGAAAATTACAACACCCTCCAACGACGTAAATCATTTCGCCGACGCCGAACAACCTAGAGACGGCGACGATTACCAAGCCGCCCAAGTTAAAGGTCCACGGAAACGGCCCCCAAGAAACCACTAATAAACGTGTTCAGTGTGTAGAACACATCCTTTTGAGCATTAACGCAAAGTATAACTCCTTGGAACAAAGCCAGCGATTTATTATTATTTTTAAAAACAGCGTTTTTTGAAATTCGCGGGCAGAGGAAATGTCGCTTGGCGGTGTCGCATGGAACTATTTCCTAATCCTGTGACGTCACGGGTCGGTTGACTGGCAAGGCTTGCTAGAAGCTGCCATTCGCTGCGGTCACTGCAACCATGACGTCACGAACACACTTCCGGTAGCTGCGAAAGTCGTCTGCTCGTGCGCTGCTCGAACTCTGTGCGGGCTGTTACAGCTCGCCGCCCTTATCGGTTAGGTGGCCATTGCCCATTAAGTGCAACAACCGAAGCGACGCAGGGATCGGCAGAACAAAGCTGCATTTACAAATATCTTATTTATATAACGTGGTTTCAGGAGTATCGGAGTGTCGTCCGACGAGGCGTCAACAGCACGGTCAAGCACCGCACGATGGCAGCACCTCCTTGACCGCCGTAAACATCGCCGCTGTGGCCCCTCCTCCCGCATACCGTTCGCGAACCACACGGCGGATCGTTAGCACCGATGTCCGAAATAAAGCGTGCTAAAATTTGTTGGCGTCTGGAATACTGAGCCGAATATCAAGTATGAAGCCCTCGTGAGGATCGCTGACCAGCACCAAATTGCTGGTAAGAGCGATAGCCGTGATACAAGCTAGTTTCTGCTCAAGCCAGCTGCCGCTGGTGCATTTCGGCTGATCCGATCTGCTCGTACTAGCTCTGCGATTAATGCGTCGGCAGAGTTAATCCTATAATTATTTTACTATGGCAGGATAGGAATCACTATAAGGCAGTTTCATAAGTAGACGATTTACGACAGCGTTGATCATGTTCCAAAGCGTCGACCGCCGCGGCTTCGAAGCGAAACAATAGGCCTAGCGACGACTAGGGACGGTCACGCACGGCGCCGGCGTTCGCCGCGCTCGCACGTTCCACCCCCGCGGTAATTGTGTAACGTACCTCAGCCTGCTCGCGGCATCCCGTGCTGCAAGCGTTGCAAACTCGTGTACTTTCATAGCTAAGGCCGCGTATTTTTTGGCGTTCTGCTCAGCAACAAGCCATTCAAACGATACTGTAGGCACGACAAGGCTTCAGTACGCAGTCGCTGCGCTGTCGGCCGTAATCGAAGACGTCGGGCGGCACCATATTCTATACATCGATCTTTAAACGTGGTACTGTGGGCAAATGAATAACTTTGTGAAGCAGACCCGCTCGTGCGTTTCGCGCACTCGGCCGCCGACGAGCAGCTTGCGTCAACAGACGCCGTCATAACCTCGGTTAACGACGCAAACCGAGGTCGTCAAGCTCGGTTTGCGGTAACCGCGGTTAGTGGTGCAACCATGGTTTGGTCCGCCGTGTAACATAGGATAACCACGGGTTCGCGGTTACACTAACCGTCGCTGCGCGAACTGGCGAACTCCTCAGGCGTGTGCGAGCGAGGGCGGGTTGGCGCGAGTACGCCAGCGAGCGAGCGCGCGGCAACCGGCAGTTCGTCGTATGTCTGGGCGGAGCTTTGAACTTGCTTGTATTCTTTGTTTTTTTATGGCTCCCTTCGGCGTACGAGTTGAGGGAGAAAATTGGAAGGGTCATTTTTAATCGCCGATATCTCGGGTGTTGCAGAAGCTAGATCGAAAATTTTTGCGGGAGAATGATGGGTGGTTCAATAACTATCAGTGTTATGGCGTTGTTTACCCTTCTTGGTGACCCCTTTCTGGGGACCTTTAACGGCAAGCCGACAACAAGACCAACTGCGTATCCCGACTGCTTCTCTACGACACCGCACCTCTTCGACGCACCGAAGCCGAGACCGGACACCTCGACATTACCGCAGCGAGACTTCACCGCCAGCCGATTTAGACCTTTCAGTTGACGGTGTCGCTGTAACCGCTTTGGTGGATACTGGGGCCGATTATTCCATACTCAGTGGATCATTCGCCGCGGTACTGAAGAAGGTTACGACAGCTTGGGACGGCCCACAGCTACGTACCGCTGGAGGACACTTGATTACACCTAGAGGAACGTGCACAGCGCGAGTCACAGTTCAAGGGCGAACCTTCCCCTGTAACGTTTGTTGTGCTAGCGGATCGCTCCAGAGACGTTATACTGGGTATGGTGTTCCTCCCCGCTCCAGTGTAATGGTGACCGTCGGTGCGCACACCCTCCGGGGAGTTGAAGGTGTCGTCGAGAGTAAACTTCCTATGCTTCTCGACCGTGGAATTGCTGTTGCTCAAGCTGTCCTCATCCTCGAAGATGGCACAGTCAACTTGCTTCTCACCAATTTCACCAACGAACACCGGTATCTCGATAAAGGAACAACGGTCGCTTATATTGATGCCATTGCTAAAACTACGTGCGTGCACAGTTTAGCGTGTGATTCTCGACCGCAACAAGAGGAAGTCGCCGAAGCGAAGTACGACATCAACTCGGCACTATCCTATACGGAGCAAGACATCCTGAGGAACCTCCTAAATCGCTACAGAACTGCGTTCGCGTCGCTGCCGCGCGTCGGTCGAACACAGCTTGTAAATATCGTATTATTACGGACGATACAGTACAACCACTCCGACAGTCACCCTATTGTGTCTCATCTAAATAACGTGCCAAATTACCACTCAAGTTTAGGAAATACTTGATCACGACATTATTCGACCATCTCAGATGCACCTGTCGTTCTTGCAAGAAGAACGACGGCACATTACTGTTCTGTGTTGACTACCGACGATTGAGCAATGTAACTAAAAAGAATGCTAATCCCCTGCCCAAAATTGATGACGCTTTAGATCGCCTATGCAACACCAAGTATTTCTCTTCCATGGACCTCAAATTAGGGCACTGGCAAATCGAGGTAGATGGGAGGGACCGAGAGAAGGCTGCATTTATCACTCCAGACGAGCTGTACGTGTTTCAGGTTATGCAGTTCGGCCTTTGATCCGCTCCAGCGACCTTTCAAAAGCTTATGGACAACGTCCTCGCGGACCTGAAATGGCAGACGTGTCTCGTATAGCTGGATGATGTGATCGTCTTCGCCCCAAGTGTTGCAGAGCACATTCGTCTCCGCGAGGTGGTACTGCAAGCTATTAAGTCCTCCAGCCTTACATTAAAGGCAGACAAATGTCACTTCGCCTACAAAGAATTGAAATTTTTAGGCCACGTCGCCAACAAGGAAGGGGTCCTTCCTGATCCGGAGAAAACTGTTGCCATCGCGAATTTCCCGCCGCCACGAGACCAGAAGGAACTTCGGCGCTTCCTCGGATTATGTGCGTAATACCGCCGCTTTGTGCCAAAATTTCTCAAAAATTGTCGCACCCCTTCCGTATCTCATCTCACCAAGGCAGATGCACAGTTCCAATGGGAAACACCGCAGCAGCAGGCATTTCAGGACCTTCAACACCGCCTTCAGTCACCACCTGTTCTGGCGAAATTTGATAAACACGCTGATACGGAGGTACACACCGATGCGAGTAATTTTGGTTTGGGCTCTATTCTAGTTGAGGTCCAAAAAGGTAAACAACGTGATGGAATTGCATGAACATGTTTGGGGTGTGACCTGATGAGCACCTCCGGCAACGCACTCCCTCACCAGAACAGGAGATGACCACCCTGGTGCAGTAATTGGCCGCAACCTCCTATGATAAGCTCCATAAACCCCCGGCCCTCAGTCACCAGCGGCTGCGGAACAACTGACCACGGCGGCGGTCAGACCTGCGACGCAGCAGGGGGTGCTAAGAAAGCCTGGCTCCGCTGGACAGGCCGCCATTGGAAACTGACCCTGGCAACGTCTATTGCTAGAACCCTAGCTATTGAATCTAGCTTAGCAGTGCTGTTAGAGGAACTAGAGGGCATGAAATGGGGTGTCATAGGGCTTAGTGAGGTTAGGAGCCGAATGAGGCATATACTGTACTGAAGGATGGGCATGTACTGTGTTATCGAGGCTTACCAGAGAGGCGACAACTAGGAGTACGTTTCCTTGTCAGTAAGTATATAGCGGGTAATATAGATGAATTCTATAGTAATAATGAGAGGGTGGCAGGCATCGTAATTAGGCTGAATAAGCGGTATAAACTGAAGGTTGTACAGGCCTATGCACCTACATGTAGTTATGATGACCAGGCAGTTGAAAGCTTCTATGCGATGTAGAATCGGCAATGCGAAAAGTAAAGACGCTGTATACTGTACTAATGGGCGATTTCAATGCCAAGGTAGGGAAAAAACAGGCAGGAGACAAGGCAGTAGGTGACTACGCCATTGGCTCTAGGAATAGCAGGGGGGAGTTACTAGTTGAGTTTGCAGAGCGCAATAATTTACGAATCATGAATACCTTCTTCAGCAAACGGAATAACCGAAAATGGACATGGAAAAGTCCTAACGGAGAGACTAAAAATGAAATCGACTTCATAATGTGTTCAACCCCCACTATTATGCAAGATGCAGATGTAATCGGGAAAGTGCGATGCAGTGACCACAGGATAGTGAGGTCCCGAATTAGCCTAAATCTGAAGAAGGAACGCAACAGATTAGTAAGAAAGAAACCCATCAACGAATTAGCGGTGAGGGGGAGGGCAGAAGAGTTCAGGATCTCGCTACAGAATCGGTTTTCAGCTCTAACTGAGGATGGCGACACTACCCTAGAGGCAAGGAACAATAATTTCAGAGATATCATTACTGAGTGCGCGGTAGAAGTAGGCGGTAGGATAGTTAGAGAGGATACCGGCAAGCTGTCTAAGGAGATGAAAGATTTGATTAAGAAACGCCAGAGTATGAAAGCTTCCAATCCAACAGACCAGATCGAATTTGCCGAGATATCAAAGCTAATCAATAAGCGCAAGGTGGCCGATATAAGGAAGTATAACATGGAGAAAATTGAGCATGCTGTAAAGAACGGGGGAAGCCTTAAAGCGGTAAAGAAGAAATTGGGCATAGGCAAAAACCAGATGTATGCGATAAGGGACAAGGCGGGCAACGTCATCACTAATATGGAAAAGATAATCAAAGTAGCCGAGGAGTTCTATACAGATCTCTACAGTAGCCAAAGTAGTCAGGACCGTAATGAGATTGGCGGTAGGAAAAAACAGTCAGACGTTCCACCAGTGACGAAAGACGAGGTCAAGAAAGCACTAGAAACTATGAAAAGGGGGAAATCAGCTGGAGAGGATCAGATAACTACAGATTTGCTGAAGGACGGGGAGTATACGCAGTGCCTGGTGTCATCGACGGTACCGGAACCATGGAAGAATGCAAACATTATCCTCATTCACAAGAAAGGGGACTCTAAGGACCTTAAAAATTACAGACCAATCAGCTTACTGTCTGTTACGTATAAGGTATTTACTAAGGTACTCGCTTATAGAATCAGGACAACCTTAGACTGCAATCAAGCAAAGGATCAAGCAGGGTTTCGGAAACGGTACTCTGCTATCGATCATATCCATACCATCAATCAGGTGATAGAAAAATGCTCGGAATATAACCAGCCCTTATACATAGCATTCATTGATTATGAAAAAGCATTTGACTCAGTTGAAACCTCGGAGGTGATGCAGGCATTGCGAAATCAGGGGGTAGACGAGCCGTACGTGAAAGTGCTGGAAGATATATATAGTGGCCGCACAGCAACCATAGTTCTGCATAAAGAAAGTAACAAAATTTCCATAAAGAAAGGTGTTAGGCAAGGAGACACAATCTCCCCAGTACTATTCACAGCTTGTTTAGAGGAAGTATTCAGGGACTTGGAATGTGAGCAGTTAGGGATAAGGGTAGATGGAGAATACCTCAGTAATCTGCGATTTGCTGACGACATTGCTTTGCTAAGCAACTCGGGGGATGGACTGCAAATAATGATTGACGATCTAGACAGGAAAAGTAGAAAGGTAGGCTTGAAAATCAACATGCAGAAGACTAAGGTAATGTTCAACAGCCTCGGGAAGGAACAGCAGTTTACATTAGGTAGCGAAATACTGGAAGTAGTAGGCGAATATGTCTACTTAGGACAGGTAGTAACCGCAGATCCGGACCACGAAAAAGAAATAACAAGAAGAATACGATTGGGATGGAGCGCATTTGGCAAGCACTCGCAGATTATGACTTGCAGCTTACCGGTATCGCTCAAGAGGAAAGTATACAACAGTTGCATCTTGCCTGTACTCACCTAGGGGGCTGAAACGTGGAGGCTAACCAAGAAAGTTCTACGTAAGTTGAGGACAACCCAGAGGGCTATGGAACGAAAAATGGTAGGGGTAACATTAAGAGATAGAAAACGTGCGGAATGGGTCAGAGAAATAACTCAAGTTACCGACATTCTAGTAGAAATTAAGAAGAAGAAATGGACATGGGCAGGACATGTAGTGCGAAGAGAGGATAACCGATGGTCGCTGAGGGTAACAAATTGGATTCCAAGGGAAGGAAAGCGTAGCAGGGGGCGGCAGAAAGTTAGGTGGTCGGATGAGATTAAGAAGTTCGCAGGGGTCAAGTGGATGCAGCTAGCACAGAACCGGGTTAGGTGGAGAAATATTGGAGAGGCCTTCACTCTGCAGTGGGTATAATCAGGCTGATGATGATGATGATGACTCTTAGACAAACTCGCTTAATTTTTGCCATAGAAAGCGCGTTCAGCTTGCGAGTGCGATACCGACCACTGCAGCTGAAATACGTGCAACGAGAGAGCCAACAAATGCTTCTCATGCAGGCAGAAATTGTTGAGGCTAGAAACTGAGGTATGCCTCAGAACCGCTGCATTTCCTCTCCTTGTGTCCGTGCTCTCTCCGGGTATTAATGATTGTGGTTATTTATATTTAAGAGAGCACAATGGCTGCAGTACACCACCAACGTCTACTGAACCTTGTGGTGCCCATCAACGTCTCTCTCCAACCCACCCAAAAGGACATAAAACTACAGACAAAACATGCACGAGCTCAGAGGATGCCATAGATAGAGGCAATGTATTTTATAGGTGGCTGCGTAACGACGTACATCTTGTCCCCTACCACTTGGCTATATCTGTTTGTGAGTAAAATTCATTTTCTGTAATAGTGTTCTCATTGCCAACCTCGGCTTGACAATTTTGCTAAGATAAATGTTACGCATCGGCGTTCTGCTTTTTCCTGCCTGTCACTTCTAATTTCTCTTTCCTAGCAACCCTTTTTCATTCCAGTTCAAGTCTCGCATGGCCCTACCAAAAGAACCTTGAATCATTACAATAACTAGAACAGGCGGGTCTTCAGCAAGTACCTTACACTTGTTTCTACCGCTCTATATGATTGCAAGTTTATGCTTTAACATTTCGTGGGGAGGCCTCTAAAAGCGGCTGCAAAAACCTGAATTTGGCGGCAGACTTCCGCTAGTGGCGAGACTGCAAGTGAAACAAATTTGCTTCTGAGTCCTTTTCGTAAAGCACAGAAAAACTAAAGGGGCCAATAGCGCGAGTTTCTCTCGCCTTTAAAACCCCCACCGAAGCTCTCTGCCGAACACAAAATTTATTTGTTTGTGTCGTTTTGTGCTAATGTCGAAGTTCGAAGTCATACCTTAAGCGATTGTCGAACAGACGCTGCAGTACGCAATGGCTTTCTTTTCCGCTCTTCCACTAGTCGGCGTCTTTGTGCTTAACATTTTTAAGGTCTGACAGAGAATGCAACGTCACTTGCTTTTCTTTCGTACTCGCCGTCGAGAAGTGAGCGGAAATGATTGCTCTCGAGCCGATAATGTACTACGCTGCATGTTTTGCAAGACGATGGCTTCGAGCATGAATCCCCCTGGGGCTCCATTCTTCAGTGCGTGGCAATTCAGCGTTTATATGCCTCTTTTTATTTCGCGTATCCTGTTTTATTTATTTTAAACATGAATCGTGTTCGAAGATCCCACTTCATTTACCGATGAAAGACGATACCACTGGGACTTGCCGGTCTGGCATGCATGACACTTGCTTGAATTATTAATGTAAAAAAACTACTCTAGGAGCGAACAAATGCTGAATCGCTCAACGTGAGCGGGTGGTGACGCAAAGAGTAATGAGTGCTGTAAATCATGGAACGACAAATGACTTTTTAACGTCGGCAGCCTGCAGTACAATGGAGGTTGGTGTATTCGGCATATTTTCTGCAGTTTGTTTTAGAGAATCTTCGTGCGCATGCGTGTTCTTGTCTGAATCGCGGCTGGGAAGAAAAACGGCGAGGTTAATTTATCATCGATGCCGGAAGCGCTATCCTTGTTGTAAAGGAGAACAGGGGTTTATATTGCGTTCTCTGACTTTATTGAAACAGCAGCTCAAGTGTTGCTCTCTCGGCCACTCACTCACTCACTCACTCACTCACTCACACTCACACTCACACTCACTCACTCAACCCGCCGGGGTGGCGCAGTGGTTACGGCGCTCGACTACTGTTCCCAAGGGCGCGGGATCGAATCCCGACCTCGGTGGCCGGTTTTCGATGGAGGCGAAAAGCAAGGCGCCCGTGTGCTGTGCGATGTCAGTGCACGTTAAAGAACCCCAGGTGGTCGAAATTTCTGGAGTCCTCCACTACGGCGTCTCTCATAGCCTAAGTCGCTTTGGGACGTTAAACCCCACAAACCAAACCAAACCAAACAAACCATCTCACTCACTAACTCACTCACTCACTCACTCACTCACTCACTCACTCACTCACTCACTCACTCACTCACTCACTCACTCACTCACTCACTCACTCACTCACTATTTAGCGGGGAGCGATCTGTGACTGCGGTCTGGCTGGCTTCCTGAGCTAACCAGCAACCCATCTTTGGCCCAGATTGTCCTGCTGCACGCTTCGCATCTTGCGCATCCCGACACACAGGAAAGGGGCGTTCCTGCATGATCACCTTGCAAGGCCCTCCGACTCTCCCAGCCTGTCTGTAATACTAAGGCTGCATATTAAGGCCGCGGCCGTATAAACCGAGTGTGGTTTACTGTTACAACTGTTTTCGGGCAGGGCACATGCGTAAATCTTGCCCCTTTGCTACTGCCGATGAAGGTGCGTCTGAAGGAAAAGTTACGTACCGATGCGGCCTCTGCAAATCGGACGACCACGAGATAACATCTCCAAGTTGTCCGTCAAAGCAAAAGGCAACCCAGAAGGCTCGTCTTCGGAGCACTAAGCGTTGGCCAATAGAGGACATCACACCGGTGCAGACATCCAATCACTTCGCAGCTCTCCAGTGGGATGATGACCAGTGGCCAGAGCTTCCTTAGCCCGCTTCGAATACCCTTTCAGCTAAGACAAAGTCTAATGATACGGTGCTCAAGAAACACCGTCGACAACAGCCAATACAGCAGCGTACTGATCTACCAAACGGCGATATGGCTGTAGTGGATGAGCAAATCAATCGTCTCTTAGCAGAGGTCTCTAAGCTCCGACAACACCGCGAAATGCATGCTCGACGTCGGCGAGCTGCAGAAGTAACCGCCAAATATAGTAATTGCCCAACACTGCCGCCTTCCTCCCGCGCAACAGGGCTATTTGCTGCCTCTTCCCAGAGTACCACAACGCCCAATGATAACTCTGCAACATCGCTGCTCCACTATATGGTCAACCAGTTGTCCAATTTGACATCTGTGATACTGCAGCGCTTGGACTAGCACACAAAAATGGCGAAATCCGGTCGTCCTGGTGTACTACAGTGGAACTGTAGAGGCATTTCCACGAAGGTGACCGAGCTCAAGACCCGACTGCGATTTAACAAGCTTCGGGTGTGGGCTATGTTGCTACAGGAAACGAACGCCTTGCCATCTATTCAGGGCTTCAGCGGCTACGTGTCTCCTTCAATGACCGACCGTCGCGTGCAGACTGCTTCTCCCCCGGGAGAGGCGGCGGTATATGTTGAAACGCGTATTCCTCATGGACGCCTTTCTCTCGAAAACTGGTGCACATCATACCAAGAGGTAGTAGCAGAGTCTGCGAAATTTTTGAAAGGAACCGTTGTTCTTGTTTCATATTACGTTCGACCAGCTGGAGGCGCCTCTTCCCGTATTAATCTTGGCTGGTTATTAAGTGTTCGTCGGCAATACCCCGGATGTCCAATTTTAGTCGGAGGCGACTTTAACGCCCCTCACCCGGATTGGGGGTATCCGACTGCAAGCCCTCGTGGTAGGCGTGTGCGGGACGCCTTCACTGATGCCCTGTTTGTTCTGCTTAATCACCCTGGGACAGCAACACGGCCTGTGCGTCACATACGTAGTGCTGCTTATGCTCCAGACTGGTGGTTGGACGCAGGAACTCCTTCGTGGCACATGGAGCCGGACTGCTGGGGAACGCCTATCCTCATCCTATCCTCGTCGATCTCCATCCCTACCGTCTCAGCCCTTTACGCCGCAAATGTTCTGTGATAAACTGGGACAGCTTTCGCTCATGTCTCGACAGTATGTCTTCAGATTCGCCGTCACTCCTTGTTGACCGTATACAGAGAGCACTAAACAGCGCTACGACCACTACCTGGATTGATGTAGGTCGACCGGCACCAGATCTCGGCCTGCTTAACTTGTGGGCAGCCCGCCGTCAAGCTGAGCTGGCTACTATGCGAGAGCCTACTTCGGGGCAGGCACGTACACGACTGAATTATCTTACTGCGAAGGCTCGGAGATATGAACGCGATCTCTCGCGACGCAGTGGCATGCACGGTGTGAACAATTGTCTGATAAATCATCGAATGCATCACTCTGGCGAACGTTTCACGCAATGGAACACGGTCGTTGTTCTACTGACGCAGCAGCAACAGCATGCTTTGTGGCTAATCGGTCGCCGGGCGATTTCACCAAAGAAGCTGCTCGAAAATTTTTCCCAAAATACGATATGCTGCCTCCTTCAGCTGTAAATCTTAATTTGGCAGGCATCCCTGCAGACGCATGGAAACTACCATCTGCTGCCGACGCAGATGGAATTGCGAGCTCCTTTTCGATGTGCGAGCTGCTGGCTGCAATTGACGATGCGAAACGGAAAACAGCGCCCGGCCTGGACAAAATTCAGTATGATGTTTACAAGAACCTCAGTACTGCTGCACTTCCTCAACTACTAGACACCATAAACAAATTGTGGCTTGATGGTGTCGTACCCGAGAGCTGGAAAACCGCTGTCGTGATCCCTATTCCTAAACCTGGGAAGCCTTAACGGATCTCGCCAACTTACGACCAATCTCCTTAACATCAACGCTTTGCAAGCTCGCAGAGAAAATGCTAGCCACAAGACTTTCTTGGTGGCTTGAACAGCACGGTTTTATCGCCTTGCTGAAATTGGATTTCGTCCATACATAGCTACAGAGGACGGGTTGGCTGTCTTGGCATCAGCAGTTCTATCATCTATCCGCAGCCGCAATGTACGTACCATATTAGCAATGGACGTTGAAAAGGCATATGACAACATCAGTCATGCTGCAATCCTGAATGCCATTGACATGCTTCATCTCCCTCCGAGAGTACGCACTTTTTTAGCATCATTTTTGGGCGGAAAAAAAATTTGCAATACGCCTCAGCGGTGACATACTGTTGGTTCATTCGTTTCACTACGTGGCGTGCCCCAGGGAGCAGTATGGTCTCCGACGTTGTTCAATATTACTTTCATCCCATTGGCGTGGCGCTTACATGATATCCCTGAAATCAAGTTTTTGCAATACGCAGATGATATCACGGTATGGAGCACTCACCATGATCTTCTCACTCAGGAGGCCGCCCTTCAGTAAGCATTAGACGTAACCTATGATTACGCATCCTCCATTGGCCTTCAACTTTCTGTGTGTAAAACTTCATACATGTCAGTCGCCAACCGCTGGGGATGCCGTAAACTTACCTCAAATCCAATTCGTCTCTCTCTATCAGGCACCCCAATACAAGAAAGTGCGAGCCTGAAAATTCTGGGCTTAACAATTCACCAATCAGGATCAGCGACTGCTTGGCTTTCTCAGGCAAAAAAGCAAGCACTTCAAACTATGAGTTTAATAAGAAGAACTGCACCTAAAACGGGTGGCGCTAGCTTTTCTGTTGCACGCCCGTTAGTGAGGGCGGTTCTGCAGCCACGTATTGTTTATCAGGCCACGTTCCAGCACCTTACAAGGGCACAATGGGATCGCGTTGAAGCCGTAAATCGAGAAGCTATGAGGACCATAACATGCCTTCCACGAATCACACCGGTCGTAGCGTTACAGAAGAATGTGCTGCTCAACACCATCGATGAACTGGTGCAGCAGCGCCGTGATGCTCGCAGACTCAAGGCCACTTTGTCACATTCCACGCAAGCACTGAGGGCGTATGCAACGTCACACATTATTCTTCAGCCACCTGCGCCAGTTCTCCCTCCCTGGAAATTTATACAGCAAGCCAACTGACATCCGCAGACCGACGTCTGCCAACTCGGCATCGTTGCTACGCCAGAAATTTGAAGAGCAAGATACTCACCTGCCTCAAGATTCCATAGAATTGTACGTAGATGGAAGCCTGCAAGGCTGTGAAGCCAAAACGGCTATCTACTGTCCACGGAGACCTAGCCTGAATCAGACAACTACGTTTCAGCTTTCGGAACGACTTACATCTTTCTGCGCTGAGCTTGCGGCAGTTCAGGAGGCACTCTGCTCCGTGACTTCTATGGAAGTACGGCCCACGTTGTCATCCGCACTGACACACTTCAAGCAGTACGTCTGCTCCGACGTGTCAGCCGCTGCCCTAAAATTTGCCAGGACATCCACCAGCTTGCGGCGCGCATCCCACAATCAATACACATTGAGTGGGTCCCATGGGATCTGCTGCTTTCCCAAAGTCAAGCTGATTTTGCAACCCGCCTCGTGAACCAAGACGCGTCAATCCCACGGCTTCTCGAAGTCGACGATGCTACCCTCCTTTTGCCAAGAAAGGAGCACCTCCGGCGCCGCACACGTGCACTTATCCCTCCGTGTGCGCTATCCCTTCCCCGCGGTCTCACCCATGCGGAGGAGGTTGCGCTTAGGAGGATCCGGGTCGTTGTTGCCCTTACGCCAGCTGTAACTAGGACGAGGTATTACTTCCAACACTTATATCCTCGCCCAGGATGGCCGATCTGTAAAAACGAAGATGTCGAGGCCGACATCCACCACTTGCTGTGGGACTGCCCAGCACTCAAGCCAACACGAATCCGGCACCTGAGCATAGCTAGCCTTTCAGCAACCAATCCTGCCTCATACGTCACTTGGACGCAGGGACCTCATGATCGCTCACTTCTGGACTTCATAAAATCAGCCAACCTTTTTCCATTCATTTAATCAATTATTCATCCTTCATTTCATACCCTACTGATGCCCTGAGGCAATAAATATCGACTAAAAAAAACTGAGTCCGTAGCTGCGGGAACGCGCAACACTGTGGCACGTGCATTCGGACTGCCAGCGTCAGCATACGCAAGTGTCACCGCTGCTGCTCAGCGCCACCGCAAGCTCTGCCTGGCTGATACTTAAGCTGGCTCCCCTCGGCGTCTCAAGTCATTTAGCGGTGAGCGATCTGTGACTGCGGTCTGGCTGGCTTCCTGAGCTAACCAGCAACCCATCTTTCGCCCAGGTAAAAGGCACATCTTTGTACCCATTTTTTCAACACATACCAGCTTTGAGCTGCTAGTCTCAGATCGCTCCTTGCGTTATGGCTCCAACTGTTGCTGTTGTCGCTAAGAAACTAGAGGAACTTATATTGTCTTTCGGAGCAAAACTTCAAACGCTCACTGATGCTCTTGTTACTCTGAAATCTTCCGTGGCCTTAAGTAGTGATGATGCCATCGTGGAACTTCAAAATGAGGTCCTTGAGTTGAAAAAATCTCTAGAATTCAGCGATAAGTTTGAAAGCATAAAGAATCGGAACGCCGGTCTTGCTGCCGATAACAAGAGACTCTTGGAGAGCAATGAGGTCCTCGTGCGGGAAGGTTGTCCACCTGGAACAATATTCGGGCCTGAACAACCTTGAAATCCGAGATGTCCCGGTGACCAGGGCAAGGATTGCACAAAGATCGCTGGGGCTCTCGGCAGTGAGATTGACTGCCCCGTGAACGTATAGGATCTAGATACAGTGCACAGAGTTCTCACCCGCAACAAGAATAAAAAAAAAAAACATAATTGTTCGTTTTCTCTCGCGAAGCAAGAAGGCGGGATCCTTGCCAAGGCTAGGAACCTCACCCTATCACGACATGCCTGGGTTTCCCTGAAGAGCACGATGCTCCCGTTTATGTCAATGAGCATCTTTCCCCAGACAACAAAGACATTTTTTCAAAGGCGCTTAAGCTCTTATGGACGTAAAACGGCGCTAGTTTGGCTAGCAAGGAGCCGAACAGCACCATCTATCGCATAAGTCCAGGTAGATGATCTAAGCATTTTCCGTGAATGAACACTCCTACCGCTGCTGAATTTTTACATTTTTTCAAACCACCATGGCTTCATTTTCACCGAAAGACGCGTCCTTGATCCTGTCCGAATCAAGCGTTCTATCTGTCATCCTCATCAATGCACGTAGTTTACGGAAGAATTAACGATAGCATAACTGCTTTGCTTACTTCCATTCAACATCAATTCTCCATCATACCATTTTCTGAAACTTGGCTATCTTCCCTTGACAAAGACTTGTATTCTTTTCGTGGTTATTCATGCGAATATGCAAACCGTGTTGATAATGCCTATGGCGGCTCTCCTATCTACGTTTCAAAGCACATCGCCTAGAAAAGACGCCTTGATTTGTGCTTGAATGTTCCCAAATCCCAATCTGTTTGGATCGAACTTGATTGTCGATCTACTGGTCACTCAAGAATATTATATGCGGCGCTATTTACAGATCCCCCTTCCAATATTGCGTCTGAATTCTGCCGAGCTTTTGACCAAGCACTTCATAAACTATTCCTCGAAAGTAATAATGTATTCATCATGGGTGACTTAACATTAATTTGCTTGACATGACCAGTCCTATCAGTATCGACTACACGACCTGTTTCTACAGTTATGGTTACACAAATGCGCAGCCCCTCGTCAAGCCGTTAATAGGCTTTTTGGCTGCGCCCCTAGCATCCTTGTGATGTTGAAATAAAGATGACTTGACTTGACTTGATTAACACCCCTACACGTTGTACTGACCACGGCTCGCATTCTTTACTTGATTACATTTTCTCCAATTTTTCCCACCACTCCTCAGGTTGGCTTGATAGTGTGATATCACTGATCATTTTCCGGTATTTCTTTACGCACTATCATCTCATGGTATTAACCACAAGTCTACACAAAAATTAGTTTCCATTAGTGATAAATACATTGAAACCATATCTAACACCGATCTTTCATTCATTTTGTGTATCTCAAACCCAGAAGTGGCCCTTCACGAGCTGCCGATTATAATCGTATCAGCAATTAATAAATGCTCGTCACTTCGTTCATCTTCTCGAAAGTATGATACCCCTATTTTCCCATGGTTAACTAATGCTCTCTTAAACTCACTGCTCAAAAAGAAAACATGTATAAGAAAACTAAACGCCAGCCATTTAATCTTCGTCTTAAATCGCGATATATCAGGTATTCTAGTATACTATCATCTCTTCTAAAAAAAGCTAAACAAAGCTATTATGAAAACCAATTATCTAAACAATTTAATAATTCTAAACGAAAATGGCAGCTTCTTGATAAATTTTTGAACATTGGAAGGTCATCCAATGTAGTTAAATCTATTTTCCACGATGGTGTTCTTTTAACTAATCCTGAAGCAATAGCAAACACATTTTGAAATTATTTTTTAACTAACATTATTTTCCTTCCTCTTCATCGTGCACACCTTCTCTTGAGCGCTGCCCCCATTCCTTCTTTCTTACCCCCCTTGCCCAGAAGAAATTATATCCGTAACTAATAACTTAAAGATGACCGGTCCCGGCATTGACAACATCCATGGAAAACACGTGAACATTATCCGATCAATGCTCGCACCAGTTCTCAACCCCATCTACACTCTTGTTTTTTTTTTAAGTGGTTGTTATCCGCAGCAGCTCAAGATAGCGAAAATAATACCGGTGTTCAAAAAAGGCGATACCGCTCTGCCAAATAATTATCAACCAATTGCCATTCTTCCTTTTTTCGACAAAATTATAGAAAAACTATTTGTAATAAGGCTGTCAGGATATATTGAAAAATACAACATATTGACAGATACTCAACACGGTTTTCAACGCGGACTATCTACAGATACTGTTATGTCTTCACTCATAGATTACATTAGGCTTGCTATCGATAAAGGAAAGTTTTCAGGCGCAGTGTTCATTGATTTCAGCAAAGCATTTGATTCCATCGATCACTCCATCTTGTTTCAGAAACTTGAGTCGTACGGCATATCAGGTCCTCCACTAATGCTTTTGAAGAGCTTTCTTCGTCACCGAGAGCACATAGTCTGTATTAATAAACATGCATCTAATAATGCTCTCACTAACAAAGGGGTTTCACAGGGTTCTATTCTAGGCCCTGTGTTGTTTCTACTTTATATTAACGATTTACCATCCTGTTTTAGGCATTGTAATAGTATATTATACGCAGATGATTGTACCATGATAACATCGCACCATGACATTTACCAGCTCATATCTAACCTTCAAAATGAGCATTGGTGCCATATTAACAGCCTTACTGTGAATGTTACTAAGACTTGCTTTCAGATTTTCCATCCCCTCAGAAGCCATTGCCCGTCTCACCACTACTATACTTCAGTTCCACTGCCATCACGTCGCAAGACCGAATTTCGTTTCTAGGTGTTGTTATTGACTCTCACATAAAATTCCATTATCATATAGCGGAAACTTGCAAGAAAATTTCATTTGCGTTACGCGCAATAATCAAAGCCCGATCCTTCTTCCCAATCCACACGTTACTATCACTCTACTACGCATTCGTCCACAGCCACCTAAACTACGGCATTCCATCCTGGGGTAATGCCTATCATGTTCATCTTTGGCCATTAATAAAACTGCGAAAGCGAGCCATATATCATAACATCCTCCCCTCGAATGTCACCGTCGCGCATTTTGTTCATGGATTTATTCTTCACCATCAGCTCCCATTTAGCATCTTTCCTCCCGACGCGATCAAAAACAACGTTACACGGTTCGCTCTACGTAATAGTTTTCTACTACCTAAGGTCAGTACAAACTACGGGAAACAATGCCTTCAATTTTCGTCCATATCATTTTGGAATTCTTTGAACTTCGACATTAAGCAAACTAATACCCTTTCTTTGTTCAAGTTGAAATGAAAAAAATTTCTTCTTAATTTGTGATTTCTTTATCTTTTGTGTCGCGGAATTCGTAAGTGTTTTTGTACTTTTTTCTGTATTCTATTTTTGTATCTAATTCTGTCGGCAATGCACTATTTACTATGTATTTCGTTATTTATTTTCAGTGTTAGTTCATAAATTTTCTTACAATAGTATTATTCTTTATGTTGCCTATCGAAATCTATTACTATGGGAGGTCACACATGCGGTCTTGTACCAGGAGACCTCTCGCTGTATATTCTTGTACGTTGTTTTTTGATTCGAAAATAAACTTTCAACTTCAACTTCACTCACTCACTCACTCACTCACTCACTCACTCACTCACTCACTCACTCACTCACTCACTCACTCACTCACTCACTCACTCACTCACTCACTCACTCACTCACTCACTCACTCACTCACTCACTCACTCACTCAAAGGACTTGCATGCCGTTCGATAGAAGCAGTCTGACGATACGTTGACTTTGCTTGGGCTTTCTTTTATCTGCATACCATTCAAGTTCTCGATAATTTTATTAAGAAACTTGCCATCTTCACTGAACTCTAAAAACTTATTCGTCCCTAACCACACAATTTTCATGCGAAATCGATATGGCCGTCGATAGAACCGGTAGTGGTGGGCCCGTTTGCGCATCTCCAGTCGATTGTTTACTCTCTTGCCATTATTCAGCAAAATATACGCAGTTTTCTTTTTGGTTCAAGCAATCAAATTTATAGTAGAGACATATATTTGGTTCTCGGCATTCGAGTGAAGAAGAGATAAGTGACTCGTGTGAATTTTGTATGAAATGTATTTTCACAAACTGCAGACGCGCCGCTAGCAAAATGCCATCAAGGAACGACGCGTGTTTCTCACACATGTAACACAGCACCATGTTTCGGACTTTTACACATCACTTAGAGTATCTCGCTCGTTACCTATTCATTTCACATCAGGGTAAGGTAGAAACCAGGGAAGCATGAAGCATACAAGCGCAAATTCTGTCGGCAAGCTTTTCGCTAGGGAATAAAAGTAGCGAAATGCAGAATGCCGACAAATTTCTTCGCAGCCAGCCGATGCCCCATGAACCATTTAATTACATTGTAAGTATGTCGTTCAAAGGCCCAGATAGGCCGACGAGCCGAGTCGTGTGCGAATACACTGCATCTACATGGAAGCTTCGCGTAGATAGCCCACGGAAGCGGAATTCACGAGGACTTCGTTTACGAGTTTCTGGTATCCGATTCTAGGCATACAACACAGCACGGAGGGTTTTCGCGAATACAGTATATCCCTTTGAATTCTTGAGGCAAGCACGCACATGCGTGCGCAATATAAACGCTGGCTGTTAGCGTTATAACGCCCAAGCTGAACGCGCCTGCATGCTCAAACTCACATCGATAAAAGGAATCGGCACAATATAGCACAAAAGAAGCGATTGTCGTACAGCTTCGGCTAAATGCACTTTTTTTATTTATGCACAAGAACGAATGTCGTCAAAACGATCTCTTCTCGCAACATATAGATTGATATTCCTTTCGGAGACGAAAACAAAAAGCAGAGTCGAAAATCCGCTCTATTAATAAATTAGAGAGAACGCGCAGGTTCCCTGGGCCTTCTACAATCAACCCGGCACCTTTACTTCCACGTGTATTGATAAAGTCAAGAGGCCTTTACTAAGAATGAACACAGTGTTAATGGGCTCTCCGAAGACACCTGCGCCACAGGAGGAGACCGGTTTTTCTACCGCGGAAAGTTGGACAAATATTAGTCAGTCAGACTGAGATATCATACGGAGGAGGAGAACAAGGGAAAAAAAAAACTTTATTTCACGCATTACTAGCGTCAAGAATGTCCTTGGCCAGGGTCACCAAGGCCAACCGATCTTTGAGCTAGTCAGAGGCTAACCAAGCCCGCCGCGGTGGGGGAGGAGGGTGTGGAAAGTGAGGTAATTGAATTGCGGCAGGGCATGAAAACATGCAATGTTCTAATTTTGCATAGTGTTCAGAACAATTTGAGCATGCGGGGGAATGTCTGATTCGGTATATCTTTCATGCCGGAAAAGCAGCAATCTCGATCTAATTGCCCGCGGTGACTGTTGAGTATATCTGATTTATGTGTTTACTGTCAAAAAACACCCCATTACTCTTCATAAAGAACCATAAATCTCGCAAGGACCACCAGTACACTCTTCGTATTGGCGCCATTTATCCCAGTGTAGAAAGACATTACAGCGCCCCTGAGAGCATATAAGTTATCTTATCAATACAGCGAGCCCATGGTGAAGCAAATTCAAAAGTCATCCTCTAGCAGCCGAAGCTGAGTACAAGAGACGCAAACTGCAGACACGCTCAAAGAATAATAAATACAGAGCTGCAGAGAGCCCGGGCTTTTAGAGTGAAAAGTTCTACTCAATTTCTGCCAGGCCAAGATTGGTGATCGTTTGATCTTGAGTCGGTGGAGTGCAGGTGTGACTGTGACGTCATAGCACGCGAATCTCTACGGAGAGTCACAGCTGAGCGCTCGCCGGGGTCCGTCTCTGTAATATCATGTGACTACGGACGGTATAACACCAGGTGCTTTGCCGGTGGTTTTGCCTCCAGTTTCTCCATGGGTGAAGCGCGCGCAGGGCCCAGGCCGTTGACTCTGGCGGCGACGTCCGAACGCGTTTTATCACCAGCCCATATAACTTGACGGGAAATAGTACTGATTAGAAACTGATTATGAACGATAAACTTGATTACAAACTATGACAGTGTATGTCTGTGAGTACGTCAGTGTGAAAGAAAACGGCAGAAAGTGATAGTGGATGCTCCATCGGGGGGGGGGGGGGGGGGGGGGGGGCAGAGCTTATCATTCTTCATAACTAGGAGAAGAGTCCAGCCTCGTCGATAATTAAGCATTACTACCCGCGTGACAGGGTTTTGCCGAGGCCCCTGTGAAGCCTGCTTCGAGTAGTCATTCAAAAAAATAAACACTTCCCAGCAGTTGGCTTCAATACCAAGCCGAAGAAACGAGTTCTGCAGGTCACTGCGTCCGAGTATTCTGCCACCTGCGCTTTTTTTACGACATTCATAATACACAACATTTACGCAAGAACCGTCAGCCGTATATATCCGTGAAAAAGCATGGGTATGATTCTTGATTTGATTTTAAGGCTTGAATATACGGTAGCCAGTCAGGTATTGCATATATAACTTTAATGACTCCAAACTTTATTGTAATAGCCTCCGCATAGTCAGACAATACTCTTTATCTACGTTGTTGCTTCCTTCGCGTCTTTCACGTTTCGCTTCAGATGTGGTCTTCATCTTTTTCAAAAACGTAACAACAAATACCTTAATTCGACGCCTTTTGACCAAATTAAGACTTCAAGGCCCCATTAATTACTTTTCAAGGCATAGCAAGGGCGGCCAAGCAAAAATAACTGAAGAAAACGAGTGCTAAGTAATAATTTTGATGCATATCTATGCTTCGTCAATATAAACTGCCGATTAAGGTTTTCTGCGTCATTTTATTCAATATTTTTCTATTGTGGTTTGCTGGTCATATTCGAACTTTTTTTCTCAACGTATTCTTGTTCGCTTCGATGTTCACTGCGTGTATTGCGCACAAGTAGGTTTCGTTGGGAAAGTTTCGGAATCGGCGATCTAACGACTACTTTTGATAAGTGCTGTCGTTACGCATTTAGTTTTTGTGTATTTGGTAATTTTCCGTATATGACTTAAAATCTAAGCTGCAATACTTCTCATAAAATTTTAGATGGAACTGAACATAAGTTTTCACTTTTTCACCTCCTTTCGTAATAAGGGAGTAATGGCTCACTGACACCCACCCAAGTGCAACCACACGGCTGCAATGGAAAGCTATAAAGCCTGCTCAAAAACTTTGTAGTTGAAGAAAAATTCGCCCTGATCCGGGAAACTTTAACTACGAAGTTTCGTAGAAAGCTGTATACATTTCCTTTGCAGCTGCAGGTTGGTGCATGAGTGGTTCTCAACCAGTAATTACTCCTTTATTAGAAATATGCTTCACCTTGTGGGATTCCCCTAAATAATCCCCAAATATTTGATTTTCACTGCCTTTCATGACAGTTGGATGCATGCCGACTTTACCATAACACAATTCCCATCCAATAGTTATATTCTGCAGACACAAGGAGCTCAACGCAAAATCAAAGGGGCGTATCAGCTCTGACGTTCAGAGAGGCGTCTTAATGGGGCCTTCTCATTCCACTACCATAGCTGCCAGGTCTCAGTAAGCTTGTTCGTGGTAGCATGCGCTAGTCTTCCTAGCGTCGACAGTGCAGTGCTCTACAAGCACGCAGGAGCGCCCCAGTGATGGCACACAAGCATGTTCCAGTGACAAATTCTTTGGACTGCTGGGTGAGAAACTTTATGCTTCGATCCTCAGGTATCAACGATAAGGTGACTGCGAAAGACAAAGAACGCGTGTTTACTGGAACAATCGCAGGTTTGCTACTGAAACGACAACGGCTGCGTTGTCGAAGTCAATGTCAACACAGCTTGACATCCTGTGAACTATTTATGCTTCAACGCGAAAGTTTGGAGCTTTTCTGACCATCTAGGCCGCAAAATAGAAAGTATTTTCGTTTTCAATGACACCCAGTATAGCGGAATTGCCTAACGGGAACCTATATATTGCGTGTGAAAGTTATAGTATTAGTTTTAAAGGCGAAATCAGCTTTTCGTATTGCACGCATGTGGACTGTAGTTATGTTAATCAGAGACCCTTTCCCATCGTCTGATGCTCACCCCTTATCACTGTCATGCATGCAATGGTGTCATATCTTTACTTTACCGGTCACTTTTTGAGGGGTTTTGTTGAAGCAGTCCTAAAGTTCGTATAGAGGTTACTGGGGCGTGAATTTTTCTGGTGTGGCTGACACGGAGACGTCATTCAGGCGGACAGCGAAGTGTCACGCTAACGAAGCTAACGGACGAAACGTTAACAGCGATCAGAGAGGTTTCTCAGCAAACCACAGCAAAACGGGCACGTATCAGGTAAGTTGAATAACGGCAGAAACTCAGGAATAAAACACGTTTAGGGTACGTACGGTTACATAAAGGTACGGACAAAACATGCACTTGCTTGACAGTTTTGCACCTGTTTGTATCGACCTGTTCAGAAGATGTAAATAAAAAGCTGTGTACTTATCAGTACAAACACGTCTTTTTTCAAATGAAATTGTTGTAGAGAGAGACATATCAGCTTGTCTTCCTGACCCGGTTTCTGGACTCAGGAGGGGAAAAACCTTCATTATACATGTTTATAGCTGCGAAAAGCATACAGGCAGCGAATAAGCGCTGTAGATACGCCTTCAGAATCAAAATTTCTGCTGAAGATTCATAATCTCTGGCGGTATGTAGCATGTTCCCCAGGATGACCGCTTCCTGCCTGCGGTGCATTTATTACGCTAAAGGCCAGAACGTAACCGTCGCCACTAAGACATTATCCATTTGTACAGCCTTTATCAAAAGTTTACTGCCCAGTGGGTCCACTTCTGAGCGATAATATGTGGTTTGTAATGCCTTCCCAGGTTTCCATACTTGCTGAAGGCAAGAAGATTTTTCATCCTACCCTCCCAATGGCTAGGACGTCCTCGACTAATACAGAAGTCATATTACACGGCTTAAAAGCAAACCCTCTGGGTTGTAAACTTTTGATAAAGGCTATACATGCCGAGGCTCAGAGCATGCACGATTCGCAATTATTTTTATTCCAGAAGCACTAAATTGAGAGGAGGAATATTTTCCAGTAAATGGTAGTATTGCATGACCTAGAAAAATACGCCCGGGTACGAGGCGATACTTTTCCGGATAAAGATTCCCGCGCAATTAAAAACGGTTTGAACGCCCGTAAGGAGAGAAGCGGCGATCAGCGCTTAAACGACGTCATACAGAAAGCCAAGCGAAGCGAACTCGCATCTTTTATCGACCTAGTTAAATTTTCTCACAGTAATGTCGGCCTGTTTTACGACATTGGAAGGGCTATCTCCACTCGAAGGTGCCGAGGTACTTGTCACGGGAAGGCTCTTGCATGCCATGAGATATGACGGAAAATTAATGCCTGGAGCCGTTGCATGAAGGCCAAAAATAAAGGATAGTTCTGCTCAGTGGAGAGTAAGGTAAACGAATACCGGATGCCAGCTGCCAGCTGCGCACGCGCAGTCGAGTGTGCTCCACCACTTGATGATTTCCAAAGCGAAGTCGAAGCACGCAATCGCAGTCCTGTAGGCGCCTGCGGCGGGGCCCGGAGAAAATGGGCCCTTGTGTAAAGTGTACGAAAAAATAGTTCGATAAGCTCCAAGGAATCTAATCTATGCGCTTATACTGAAACGAGCAAAGTCGAATGTCTTGTTTATAAAATTGATAGGTGCAAGTGTGAAAATTACGGTCATCAAACATTCCGCGGCTAGAATTGAGACCATCGTTTAGACAGCTGCACCTACGTCACATTGGCGGCAATCCAGTGGTGCATGAAGCACGGCTAAAGGCTCTTTTTCAGCTTGCACTGCTGAAGCTGTGCTCTGCTCCACAAAATGGCTTCCGTAACGTCATTTGTGCGCCCTATAGACAGTATAAAAAAATGTTGTTTTAACTAAAGTTATAGCAAGCATTTTGTAGGATTATATGAAGTTAGAAATAGCGCGGCTGTCATTTTCTGGTGAACCGGAGCCCTGCGGTTGTCTATCCAAAACGCTACATATTCATCACGCAAAGTGGGCACGATTTATAAAAGTTCTGTTACAGAGCTACGCCAACAATAAAATGGACAGTTTATGTAGGCCTAGATTACAGATTGTTCGTCGGCTTTAATGTGAAGAGGACCACTATTGCAATACCAGAGAATCAGTATATGAAAATATATAGGGCTCAATCAATTAAGAAAAGCTTAAACGAACTCGAATTTTCCTACCCACTCAACCTGAAGTTCACTTGCACAGAATTTCATACCATCGGTTTAAGGGTCAATGGACTCAGTCTAATGTTCACTTGAGAGATGAGATTCACGTCGGCAGAGTTACTAAAGTTTACTAGCTCTTAGTACATGGATGCGCTACATTATTAGGATTCATGCTTGCTGGGATTCTCAAGGACCAAGCTGTCTTGGATTTATCCAGCTGAAAATTATTGTCTGAGTTCGTGCATCACGCCTTGTAAAACAAGGCACATATGCGTCAGCGTACCAGATGTATTTGAGAACGCGCAAAAATCAGCGAATGCAAGAGACGACCACGCCTTCAGAATAAAAAAAAAGGGAAACACTTAAGCTGCATCTCACGCGTCCTCGGTCACGTACAAATGCGGACATACGCGGAGCACGCTTATCCATTCAACTTAAAATCACGCCTTCTGTAATGAAGATAAGGAAATAATATTTGACCAAGTGACAGGGCACTGGCGTCTACTACCGCTTCGTACACACCATGACTGCCTATTCAGTTATACAATGCGTGAAAAATGCTAAAGTACATTGCGTGCTCCGTTTACTTTTGACCGCACCGGTACATACTAGCTTAAAGGGGCACAGTAACGTTCGTCAGGCCGCTAATTCCAGCCAACCTCTAGGTTCTTTGCACCGTGCGGATGTCAGCTGAAAAATAATTACAAAAATTGGCCCACGGAAACGAGAGCTATTTGGTTTATAAAATTCTAAATACAAGAAAAGAACAGCGTGTCCGAGCTTGTGTGAGAAAGAGCACCTCTCACATTTTGCTCGCCCAGCGCCCGACTTGGGCGGAACCTATGAGAAACGCAGCTTTCTGCTGACGCATCGGAAGCTTTTCAGCATGGTTGCCTGTCCAAATCAACCTGTAGCCGCGCTTTTTGGCAGCGTCGTTGCCATGGTAACGACAATCTCATGTGTTGCAGGACTTCGGAGGGGTCGGGTTTTGCATTCTAGCCCTTTTTTACGCTAGCGAGTTCACCATTATGGCGGAACTCGTCGGAGCACCGTTCTGGCTTTCCGTTGGCGTCCATTGCTGGCGCTGCCGCGGATCACTCGAGCGCTACTTGTGCGAAAGTTTGAGAACGAGTGCGAAGGCGGAGACCACGGATTGGCGTACAGGAGCTAAGGCGATGCTTACCATGTGCATGTACAGGGCCAGCAACACGGCTAGCAAGGAGGTCCCTGGGCAGTGGGGTCCTGGCGGAAGCCTCTGTGGAATGCTGCGGGCTGTGGCGAGCGCGCTTCACGAGCGATCTCCAGACAACTTGCGCCATCTGTGGAGTGTCAGAAGAAACGATCAGCCATGTGATTTTTGGACTGTCCAGTGATTTTGTCGACCTCCGAGATCCGAACGTTGTACTGATTTGGGATTTGAGGAGCCTGAGAGAGTGTGGAGCTATCTTTGCAATGACTTCAAGAACGCTCGCGAAGTAAAACGCCTTTCATTTATTTTCTGCGCAGTAACTTGAAGAACTCTCGTTTGTAAAATATAATGTGCGTGCTCAACCAATCTGCGAAGCATCGCCCAAGTGAGAAGGAAACGTCATATCCGTTAACGAACTTTGCCGTCATGGGTCGCTCACATCGCGTGCCAAAACACTGGTTATTGAAACGGATTAAAATATTATACGCTACGATTAGGCTTTGGGGCATCGGGAAGGTGTAAAGAACCTAGGAGGCAGGATGGAATTAGCGGTCTGGCGAACGTCACGGCGCCCCTTTAAGGATTAATCTCCTAGTCTGTTCTATTAAATCGCACATATTCTTTAGTATACAGACGTAATCTACAAATTATACGAAATACCCTTTAACATTGATATAAAAGCTGCACTTTGACCAAGTGGTCTGAAAAAGTGCCCGACCGGTCTAGGGGAAGACTGTTTCCCTCGGGATCGAGGGCATCGGGCTCTAAATCCATCGTACTCACTCACTTCAAAGGAGCTTTCCGAGTTCGCATCTCCTGCAAGTTCGGCATCTCGTCTCGTACAGTGGCACAACCCGATGACCAACCAGTGCCCAAAATGTGCCACCAACAAAATCCCTGCTCGATTATTGTTCTTGTTTTTTGCCCATAATGCCGGCAATACCGACTCCGCACTTTCTGCAGGTGAGCTGTTTCTTCAACACAATCGAGCTAAAACACCGACAAGGCCTTCAGAGGAAGCCTAACACACTCCGCGTGTCCCCACGTCCGAAACAAAGGCTACCCGGAGGAAATGTGCGACTCACAGTAAAGATTCCTCCATCGCAGCTACTCAAGGATTTGACACTATGCTCCACTCTGGACGCTTTGCGTGTTAGTTTTCTCCGTAGTTGAATGTCCACATTCTGACTAAATAACTCGTTTTCTGGCGTCATGCCTCCAGTTTTTTTTATTTCTATATTCTTGCTTTCGTTACGAACAAGCGAAAAGAACTCGCTTTCTGCACGCCTATTGTGGTACACAATTCACATCCCATGACGCTTGGAGAACGGCTGCGAGTTTTCACAGCGGGCATGACGAGATACGTCGCTAACAAAACGCGCAGGGAAGCTGAAACAACTGCAATTGAATTTTGAGAAGATATCCACCTCTGAAACTCGCTGAAAGCAAGGAAAATACGACAAAGATATTACTTTAGCTGTATACATGTTTTCAGTGCATGCGAAGCCTCAAGTCTGGCACAGATTGAAACACATCTTTTATTTATAACCTCGAGTTAGAACTTCTTTATTTCCATCCTTCACCCTTTTCCTTTCCTGCTGTTTGGGGAATGAAGCTCTGTGGAAACGTAGTCATTTGAACTATTCGTATTTGATTCTTGAGGTGTAGATGGGCATGATCGTCTGAAGATGATGACATCATGACAGCGATGGAGGTTTTGAACGTTTCAGTTCTACTTTGCGGCTCCTTGATTTCAGCCGCTGCATTCTTTACTACTCTCAAATGCTTGTTTTTTAAGCAAATTATTTCGTGTATCTTGTAACAATCACCGTCATGCTTTGCTGTTCTTTCTGTGCCTGCCTCTATTCCCTAGTTTACCACTGTGCCATAAGTAAAAACTTGAAATGAATAAAACTCACTTCACTTTATTATCTTAAAGACCTCACGTTGAGGTGATTACATAAGGTGTGAGAAAACAAAAATTATTTGGCTTTAGGGATCACGTAATATCATTAAAATGGTTACATAATTTGTTTAAAAAACTTAGTGGGCAGGTGATGGCAGCTACGTTATGGAAAGGCCGTTCCAGTCCGCTGCAGTGCGAAGAAAACATAATGCTCAAAAGGGGACGGTGCGTGCCCTTTGACGAGGTACTTGGAGCGGTGCGGTGATTTCCGGATGTATGGTGGTTGGCAATGTGAAAAGTAAAAAAAAAATATTTTGAAACAAATAGAGGCAACGCGAAGACAATAAACAAGCGTTGTTAGAAACAATTACGATAAGGCACAAATATCAGTTGCAAATACCTGAAGAGTAATGACATACAATATATTCAGATTACGGACCCTTTTTTTCCTGTCAATATGAAATCTATGTTCAATTTTAGTCGGACGGTCTGTAGTGTATTTCGCTTCTAGTGACTACTCTGTACTCAGTTGACTGCAATATATTACCGTTTTTTGCAGGAGGACTGTTTGCTGGCCACCATTACGGTGGTAATCGTGGTGCGGAGGCAAAGGATAACTTAAAGGGACAGAACACTGAAAATTAGGTATGATTTTTTTTTTTTCAGCAGAGTGGGAAGATTGCTGTCTAAAATGTTAGAGTCCATAACAGTTTTGGTACAGATGTTGTAGTAACTTTTTACCCGAGAATTTTTCGATCAGTGCATGCGCCCGCTTTGTTTATGTAGCTCGATGCTGGAAACCATGAGCAGCGATCGCGATGACACTTGGCGGTCGACAGAAAAGATGCAACAAAAAAAAATTTAAAGCACCGTGGCGCCATCTAGCGGCAAAAGCTGAAACCATGCCTCTTGCGATGCTAAAGAAGGAGGAGTTTTTATTTAAGGACACACTGGAGAGAGAGCAAGATATAATAAAATATGACAAGCACTCCTAGAAGAAAAAAAAGAAACATATAAAGTTAGGAAAATCAGCTATAATTTGCTGATATGTAGTCACGTGGGGTACTACAGCTAAAGTAATGAGGTTTTTCTCCAAGATAGCACCTCAGTATTTTTGATGCGATTTTAAATTGCAAATTAAAATTGTAAACCCTCTTGTCTATGACACTGTACTACTTGGTCTGTACTATATGAGGCAAGATCTTTCCATTTGAACCATAATTTTGTGAGATATTTTGGCCACTGTTCTGTCCCTTTCAGTTCTCCGTGCAAAAGCAGGAACGATTCGGTCGCCCCAAAGGTTGCGCACTTGATAAGCGGCTGACTGGAATGGATGAAATTTACAGAATAGATCTTTCATGTAGACCTAGATCAGGGCTTTCAGCAGCAGTGGATGTTACTGGGTCAATTTGAAATATTGTTACGTAGAGACTTTATGTATTTACAGTGTATTTATAGCAAAGTTAGAACTGGCACAGCAGCGAGCAGCAACATGGAACCAGTCCCACTTCTTCTTCTTCCCCTTGTCCCTTCCGCGCGGCAAGAGGACACGCTTCGTCGTCGTCATCGCGTAGCATCATCCCCCGGCGGTGTAAGCGTCGTCCCGGCGCTAAACTGGTAAAGAAGGCATGCATTTGTATGGCTTCATGCGCGAAACATGGACAATGTCAGTAGTGGGGCGAGAGGAGGAGGACGCGGGCACAAGAGGGGTAAGTTCATACGTCACTTCAGTGACTTGGCGCACCACCCGATAAGGGCCACTGTAGGGGGACAGAAGTTTCTCCGAGAGGCCAATGCGGCATGCAGGAGACCACAAAAAAAACAAGGACCCAGGGTCATAGGTTACGTGACGATGTCGCCTATCGTAGGCAGACTTCTGAGAAGTCTGAGAGGTGAGGAGCCGACTACGGGTTACTTGGCTCGCTTCAGTGGCTTGCGCAATGGCGTCACGTGCGTAGGTAGTTATGGGGCGGCCAGCAGGCGGAAGCAACGTGTCCAAAGGTAAAGCGGGGTGCCTGCGAAAGAACAGGAAGAAGGGTGAATAACCCATCGTGTCGTGCTTAGGCGAGTTGCAAGCAAAGATCACATATGGCAGCGCTAGGTCCCAGTCGTGGTGATCAGGTGATACATACATAGATAACATGTCCGTAAGTGTGCGGCTTCAGGTGGCAGGCGGACAAAGTCGACACTACAAAGACGGTGCAGAACAGGAGAGGGTGGGTCAAGAGGAGAGGGGAGGTCAAGTTCAACGACGCTTGTTCACAGTCTATGATGGCTGCATGGTCAGAAAGAAAGTCGAGGCAAGAATGATGTCGTGAGGACAATGCTGCAGAACTGTGAAGAGTACAGTAGTATGGCGGCCAGAAATCGTTAAGCGGGCAGAGCACAAGTCGCAACTTATGTTACATTCTGCTCTGTACCCTCTATTCCCGATGGACACCATATCGTTACCCCAACCCTTGATGCTCCCCTAACCCGAAGCGTTGCCCTTGCTCATACCGTCGTCACAATAACCGCTAACCAAACATGCCTCCCTGTTTTGAACTTTGCGTCGCAAATCCAGCCCTCCCACAAGGCATCTCGCTCGCCACTTTGTGCCCTGTGAATGAATGTGATATCTTCGTTGTGGCCACCGGTTTGACGCCCTCTTCTTACTGCTCTTTATCTGAGGTTTCCAGTCTCCAAAACTACGCCAAGATGATTGCTCCGGACCTTTCTCCTCCACAAGCTCATGCACTCTGTCGTCTGCTGGCATCTTTCAGAGACATTTTTGATTTTGATCAGCACCCATTGTCTCGAACTGCTCTTGTGCAACATCGCATACACACCGGCGACGCTGCTCCTATTCATCGCCGTCCTTATCGCGTATCCGGTGCTGAACGCCAGGTAATACAAAAGGAGGTTGACAAGATGCTCGCTCAAGACATCATCGAACCCTCGACGAGCCCTTGGGCGTCCCCAATCGTTCTGGTGAAAACGAAAGACGGCAGCTGGCGCTTTTGCGTCGATTATCACCATCTCAACAGTATTACTAAAAAGGATGTGTACCCTCTCCCCAGAATAGATGATGCGCTAAATTGCCTCCATGGAGCTAAATACTTTTCTTCAATCGATTTAAGGTCCAGGTATTGGCAGATCGCTGTTGACGAGCAGGACCGTGAAAAAACAGCCTTTGTCACACCAGACGGCTTGTACCACTTTAAAGTCATGCCGTTTGGTCTCTGCAATGCACCGGCGACCTTTGAACGAATGATGGACTCCCTTCTTCGCGGATTTAAATGAACAACCTGCCTGTGCTACCTCGACGACGTGGTCGGTTTCTGGCCGAATGTTTCTTCGCACCTTGAACGCCTTACCAGTATACTCAATGTATTCTCTACAGCCGGCCTTCAGCTCAATTCCTCAAAATGCCAGTTTGGTCGCAGCCAACTCACCATTCTTGGACACATGGTTGACGCCTGCGGAGTACGACCTCATCCGGCTTAAATTCAGGTCGTCAAAGACTTTCCGCGTCCCCAGTATTCGAAGGATGTAGCTTTGTCGGCCTCTGCTCTTACTTCCGCCGCTTTATCAAAGATTCTGCCCGTATCGGTCGTCCCCTCACCGACCCACTTAAGAAAGACACCGCTTCCACGTGGGGCCCTGACCAGCAAGGTGCGTTTTCAACGCTTATAAGCTTACTGATGTCTCCCCCTGTCTTGGCTCATTTCGATCCCTCAGCTTCCACTGAAGTTCGAGCAGACGCCTGCGGATATGGGATCGGTGCAGTGCTGGCTCAACGCCAACATGGCGACGACCGCGTCATTGCATATGCTAGCCGCCTTCTCTCCAACGCGGAACAAAATTATTCGATTACTGAGCGCGAGTGTCTCGCCCTTGTATTGGCTGTCGCTGAATTCTGACCTTACTTATTCGGCCATTCTTCCTCAGTTGTCAGTGACCACCACGCGCTTTGTTGGTGGTCATCTCTGAGAGATCCCTCCGGCCGTCTTGGTCAGTGGGCTTTGCGCCTTCAAGAATGCTCCTATAACGTCGTTTACAAGTCGGGGCGCCTTCATCAAGATGCCGATTGTTTGTCTCGCTATCCTGTAGAGCCCCCTGATCTCGGCGACGCAGAGGCGATTCCCTGTGTCTCCACCCTTTCCGATCTCGCCAACATAGTAGCGAGCAGCAACACGGAACCAGTCCCCTTCTTCTTCACCTTGTCCCTTCCGCGCGGCAAGAGGACACACTTCGTCGTCGTCATTGCGTAGCAATATTTCACTCTATACCACGTGTCGCAAATTCCGTATGCATACGCGCATTCAGTATGCATACACACTTACGCAAGCGCACACAGACGATATCATCAGTCAGCGAAGTGTGAGCCCCTTCGCCTACCTTGCAAGTGTTTTATTGAGTACAATGACTTTTTAACGCTGCTTCAGACGACGTGCTTCAGACTAACCATCCTCCCGATAAATATATATATAGCGATAGGCGGCTGCACATGTCTGCGAAATAGTTTTTCTCCAAGCTCATGTTCTACCTTCTAGCAATTTTAACCACTGATTGCATTTTTTCTCTTTTCCCTCACCACTGTTGCTTACTGACAAACAAATAGCATAACGAGAAATGGCGCTCGGAAAATTCACTGAATTTAACGCCCCGCAGCGACATAAAAGAAATGAGGGATGCTGGGGAACTCCGAGCTAATTTAGGTCGACCGGGGTTGACTAACGCGCTCTAACACGACACAGCAGAACGCGTTTTCGTATTTCGGCTCCATCAAATAACAGCCGCAGTAGCCGGGATCGAACCAAAGGCCTCGCTATCAGCTGCCGTGAGCGAAACTCACTAATCCAGCACAGCGGGTGTTTATATACCCTAGTTAAGGATTACAAAATCAAACGGGAAGTTTTTCGGTTGTTGTAATCACGTGTGAGCTTTCTTTTCTCGATGTCGAAGCAACCACGTTACCACATCTTTATTATACTGCTTAGCTTCGGGCGCGCTCTGTCGTCCACGAGAAGCAAGAGATTTTCTATTCATCATGTACGGAAGTCATTACCAATAAACTAACGCCTGAGATAGCTCGGATAGAACAGCATGGAGGCCTGAAACCTAAATTTAAACTATGGGAACAAGAAAAACCAGTAGGAGAAGAAGAAAACATAGATGGCAGAGGGTAGATAATTGCCACCACCCTGTCATTTCTGTACGATATTTTCTGCTCTTAGAGATGCCCCGAAAGTGTCGGTTAAACCTTGCCAGAGCAAGGGGGGGGGGGGGGGGGGGGGGAGCACAGGGGGGGCGTGGAAGGGTGTGAAGGAGAGGTAAATAATTTCTGAATATCTTTGGTGTGTGGAAGATAAAAAATAGCCACCCACCTGGCTTGACAAAAAAAAACAAATATATGTGACATTTGACGTTATAAATCGCGGCTTGAAATGAATATATAGAGCATAAGTGTGCGCGTACTGGTTGATGGCATCTTATTGAAATGCACTTTTAGATGTAGCTTCACGTTGTAGCGTTTTGTCTCGGTCACCTTTTTCTATATTTTGTGTGCTGCCATTGCCAGTAAAGTTGTAATGAATTTGTCACTGCGTTAATCGTTGTTTTATTTTTTATTTATTTATTGATACCTCAAAGGCCCCATTAAGGGGTATTACATGAGGGAGTGGTTAACGAGTACATGAATCATTCGATGAATGATCTGAATGTTGATGGGTTGGAATGAAGTACGACGGTGTTTGCCAAGTCATTCCAGTCCCGTGGGGTGCGAACAAAAAATGATGACAGGTGCACAGTTCTGCACTATCAAGAGGCCGCTCTTTCTCGGACT
The DNA here is from genome assembly GCF_055883805.1 of Amblyomma maculatum. Classification (NCBI taxonomy): domain Eukaryota; kingdom Metazoa; phylum Arthropoda; class Arachnida; order Ixodida; family Ixodidae; genus Amblyomma; species Amblyomma maculatum. Next base: position 117,945,963 of record NC_139352.1, on the reverse strand, counting down.
GCACTGAGATAGAAGCATGAAAGCTGCGATACGGACTGTACTGCCTCTCTCAAGGCACAGTATAACGAATGAGGCCATGCTTAAGACTCACGACCAGATGATAAAAGGATAGAAAAAAAAGCTACTGTGTATACATGACAACGAAGAGACGGCGAAGCTCTAAAAGATGGTGGAACCATAGCGGCCCTGTCATGACGATTCGAATGTCTCCTCTGGTTTCTGGGAAGCCGTGATTAAGAGACCGGTGACCTTGGCTCTGGAAAAAAATACGAGGAGGAAATAAAGCCGGCCAGAGCTCATTAGGGAACAGAAACGCGCCTATCATAAGAGTCCCACTATTCTAACGTTCTTTTTTCTTTTAGGTCGTGCGTACTGTTGTAAGATCGCAACTTTGGCTCTGGTCGTTGTTAGAACTCGTGTTGTTCTGTTTATTTCATTTTAGGCGTTCTGACTTTTTTCATGCTTCCAGATGGGATTTCGGGCAGAATGTGCAGCTCGCGCAGAATACGAGTAAGCTCCTCACGGCCATGTTTTCGCCAAATCATATCGCAACATCTCCCCCTCCATGTCTAATCGGCCTAAGTGCAGACGCGAAATCCGAGATCTGGTGGGGACGTGAAGATGATCACTGCTGAGCCAACGTGTCGTCCGCACACTCACTAGGATCAAAGGAAACCGTCGGTACTCCCCTTCCTAGTATTTTGCGTTTTACTTACTACTTTTCGTGAATGTCTCTTTTACATTACATAAACCTATCTTTTTGTTTCTTGAAGCTGCCAAGGAAAAAAAAACTGATTAAATGTCATGTAGATGCTCGGCTCTGGCGATTGAGATGCTTGAACTGAGATAACAATCTGACATTCTGATTACAGCCTTGGTGCTCTCTGTTTCCCTTCACACCACGCCGACACCGCAGTACATGCGAATCAAGAGCGGTATGACTCAACAAAAAAAAAAAAAAAGATAGGAAGAGGGGGATAGGGTGGTAGGCACGGCGCGCCTAGCTTGTAGGTGCGCTGGAGAATTACAATATCTTGATATGGTTGCTCTTTTTCCTCGTTCTTAATATCAAGCTGCGGCTAAGACTGGAGTTCTCTCTCACCTGTACGCTAGTTAACTATGATTCTTGCAGTATAACACTGGGATAATGTCGCTCAACGAGGAATGAAACATGAAAAAAACGCTCTTTAATTGTATAGCACGAAACGAGCTTGTCGGCACAGCGCTATTTACAGATTAATAAAGAAAACATGACTAGAGGAAAAGGCGCCGGCCTAATCGGCCTAAAATAGAAAATTCAGACGTAGTGACTGGGTAAGTTTTATTCGAGATGGTTGAGACATTCTCTTATAATATTGCTTCAGGAAACATGCCAAAAGGCTATAAACGTACCTGACTGGTCGCGGCACCCTTGGCTGTTTGGCCACAGCCAGCTAGCGGGACAGCAAAAAGTCGAAGCCTAATGAATACTGTAATAGTTAAACTATTTTAATATATGACATTGAAAAGGCTGAATACTGATAGTTACGAAAGAGTTAGATGTAGAGCGCTGTAGAACATCTGCAACATGTGGAACATTTTAACCATTCGAGTAAAATCAGACACCAACTAATTGTGCCGGATAAAACGTAAGTTTTTGTTTTGGAATGAGTGCCTTCAGCGTTCGCGTGAGTTGTTACGGTGAAGAGATTATAAGAAGTGTTTGCACTACGTCATAATATTTGTTCAATAAATATGGTATTAACTAGTGTAGTGTTCGACAGTCATATTTTCTGCACGTACGGGACCTTAGTATTGATGATTGCGGTCCTGGTCTCGCACGGTGTCTCGTTTCAAACGATTTACCTCTTCGCTGCTTAGGAGCCGTTTTCAGGGAGGTTTTACACTTATTAAACATGTGAATATGTAATGGCTTATTAGCTTTGAAATCAGGCCTTCTGAAAGCTCTAAATTTTCGTTTTGCTTGCACCACTGCATTTGGCAGGGAGAAAAGAAGAAAGGAAAGTTATAGTTCAATCGTTGTGGATCAGTTAAAAAAAATTCAATGACAACGTAAATGATATAGAGCCTAATAATCTTTATTCGCTGCAGGGGATTATGATATTTAATTTTACTTAACATTCCGACAGCTGATCCGGTGTCACATTAGTGCAGCAATGTGAGGCGTCTATTGAGTACCTTTCTAAACTATTACGCTAACAAGATTAACTGTGAAGGTTTGTGATAGTAAGGCTCTAATAATTTAAATATAGGTTAATGGATGGATGAATTACTCTCTACACGAAGAGTAAACAATTTAGAATTTTTTCGATCGAACTGAAGCCAAGATCTATACTATACTCGATAGCCTGGCGAAATACCTTTATTACGTAATCTCCTAAAAAGAAGACATATGTATCGCCTGCGATTAAAAATAACTGATTTATCTTTACGTTGGCTGCATCTCTGATATAAAATAAAGATAGGCACGTCCCAAGTAAGGACCCTAGTTTTATTCCGTGTTATATGAGTCTGTTCTCAGATATCGCACGACTTCATTTCACGTTGGTGCCGGATGTAGGTTTGTTTAGTGATACCCATGCTTTGCAGCGCATTTCAATTATTTTCAACTTCCTTAGAAGCAATTCAATTCGAACGCTGTAAAATGTGTGTGTAGTCAAAATATATTGCAATGTCAATTTTTTCTTTATATACTTTCTTGCAGTGGCGGACGAACAGTTTCCACTGGATCTGCATAGTCGTTATTAATAAAAACGAGAAGAAGCTTTGTATGCAGCTTCTTGCGCAGGGGATCACTGCGAACGAAATAACAAGGTTCACAATATGCTTATGATTCTGACATCATTACCACTCATTGCTAAGCATTTTTACTGATTTCTAATCAGGCGTGGTCGTAGTTTGACATATTGGTCATTACAAGCCATTTTAAATTGTTAGCAATCATTATTAGTCATTAGCATTAGTCATTAGCATTAGTCATAAACTCTATCAATGTCTATTTTTAACTCTTATTCATTACTTACCCCCCTCCCCCCCATCGTTTTAATTCTTTCTCTCCCTCCTCACGTCCGCTGTTTGCGAATGACACATCAGCGCACAGATTCGACCCACAGATCACGCGAACAGCCCCCGCTCACAGGTTTTCGCTCCATGAGCCTGTAAAGGTTTTCGCCTTAAAGGTCACCTCCAGCGATTTTTCGACCGTACTCAGTTAAGCATTGGTTTATACTGCTGAAGGTTTGGTTATGACAGTACGCGATTTCATTATTTAGAATACGAAAGCAATATTTTAAATAAGCAAGAAGCTTTAATAGAAATTGAAACTCCCGCGCGGGGCCCGGAGAGCACTTCTTTGCGTGACGTCACACAATGACGACACAGTTGTCCAGCCAAGCCGCGCGCATCCGCTGCCGTTCTGCCGAAGTGTGCGAACGTCAATTCTTCTTCTTCTTGGGGACTTTGAGATATCCACGGGGGGGATACCGCGTACGGTATAGTGTTCTATAGACCGTTTTACCGAGAGCAAGCAGGAGAGGAGGAAAATACTCTCCAACCAGATTCCTTGCGCCGAGTGGGCTGTGCGTTCTCGCGCTTCATGCATAGCAGAGCGGCCTTGCACCTCGCTATATTGTCGTTTGAGATACTTAAATACCTTTATTAGCGCCCATTTCAGTGGTAATGTCATCGGGACAGCAATGCGCGATCCTGGGCTGCACAAACAATCAAAGAAATCGCAAGATGATTGGCCAGAGCATGCGGTAAACATGCAACGACGGTCCGAGTGCGGCTGTGATATGTTTCTGCTTCAATACTTTCAAGTCTATCCTGATTTAATTCGCCTATGAACGTTTTGTGTAAGCACGATAAACTTAGTACCAATGACGGACTCACAATAATGATGCCCATTTTACTTCCTCCGCAGTAGGGCCGTAGTAAACACGCACGCCGAGCCAGCCGTGCCTCCCGCAAGCCCTCCGCGCGAACGATACGGTGGATCTCTCCCGCCAGCGCAACAGCGTGCTAAAATCTGTTCTTCACTTAAACAATAAGCCGACAGCAAATTTCGGTGACGACATATTTCTTTTACTGATACTATAGGATCGGCAGTAAGGCAGTTCCATGAGAGACGATTTGCTCTAGCGCTGAGCAATTACAAAGCGCCGTCGGATGGGCCTTCGATGCGAAGCAATTAAGGCCGAGCGACGACCAGGGAGTAGCGCTTGACGAGAGTGCGGTAGTCCGCCGCGCCAGCGGGCGGCGCCGCTTTCGTAAAAGCTGCTGTACGTGCTACGAATTTGTCACCTTCGTTCATGGGGAGCTGAGAACGCACGTTTTTGGACGTTTTGCTCAACAATACGTCGTGCAAACGATGCTGCTACGACGTACGGGACGAGGGTTGCGCAGCAGGACGAACACCAAGGCTGCATAAAAACGTCGACGGATGGTACTTTAGACACTACTTCTTTTATGTGCTGGTCTTGAACAGTGGTTTAACTTGAAAGTATACATTGTTGAAGCAGGACAGCTCGATCACATATCGAAATGGGTCGCACTTCACTTTAGATCAATGCGGCGATAACCGGAAAGCGTCTTTCGTAATATCTGCATTCCACGTTCGGTAGCTGCCCGTACGGTTCATTCGCTGTGTGTTTGTGGGCACACTTATCATTGCGATTATAAAATAGAATTGAAAATACGCGTGTCCTGAAAGATACAACAGATACACCCTCACTGCGGAAGTGGAGCGCAGTCCTTCGCAGTCACCCCAGCCGCTAGTGCTGTTTCCAACAGCTGCCGTCATGCCAAACGGATAGTATATGGTATGCTCGCGCGCTTAAACAAAGCACAAATAGCACCAAGGTGTCGGCTAGCTTTCACGAGCACCGCGAAACAACACTTTTACACTACCGCACCGCAGCATCAACATGAACAGCACAGCCCAAGATGGCGTCAAGAGGAGCCGGAGCGGACTTTCCCAGTTTGGCTCATACGGGGCGCCACCATCAAACTAAGATGGCTACACCAGGGCATCGAAACTAAAAAGGTCTATACGTACGGCAACATGTGAAACATACTGTGTGATGTCGGTGAGTCGCACTCGATGATGTCGGTGAGTCGCCATCGGGGTTGTGACAGCACTCGTAATTCAAATCCAAATAAAAAAGAAATATTTGGCCGACACGGCCAATGAGGGCAGAACGAGCGAGCGATCTTGAATGCGGGTAAAGTATTGCCGTATTAAGCAAAAACTCCTTTGTAATTTTGTACGTCATATATGCACTCACAAACCCCGATGGAAATGGCCGATATATATGAGGGTGGCCGATCCTTACTGCAAATTCCTTTTTTCTCTTGATACCGACCTCAAAAGCCGCCTCGCTGCGAGAGGGATTATTATACACACACAATACCCCTGCCACATGGAAATTTTATTTTCCCACGAATGGCATTTGTTTAATCTAATGTATTTTTTCTACGCGTTGCCACGCGACCAAAAGTAATGCCTTTTAGAAATAATGACAATTGCGATGGATAAAAGCTTGAGCGTATACAAAATTTTGTAGGACTTCGATATTCGATCAGGCAGTGGTGCACCCAATTCATTTAGCATGCCTCAAGAAAAATGTTAGTATTCCTCACTGCATGATCTCCGTGCACCACCATAGCGCCTGGTTGTGGACACTGAACACATCGTCCGAGTCTGCAGTTTTACCAACTGGGTTGAACCTTGCCTCATGTGAACCCGATGCGTACAGCGTCTTTGCTTTGGTCCCAGATGCCACAACTGCCCCCGTACTTTGGGCCGCTGATGAATCTTCACTCTTCAACATAATCAGCGCAGATATGAGCTCTCCTCAACACCGTACTCTTGTGAATATTCATCTGCCCTTGTCGCCTATATTTGACTTTTCTGAAATAAAAATGGACCAACCTCTAGCCCTGTGTCTCGGACCCATCATGCCATCGACGCTGGTTCGGCTCGTCCTACCCGTCAAAAGAAATATCGCGTGTCTCCATCTCAGCCCAAAGTCACTCATGAGCAAGTGGAGGACATGCTACGCAAGAAGCTGATTCAGCAGTCATCCAGCCCTTGGTCAGCTCCTGTCATTCTCGTGCGCAAGAAAAACGGTTCGTGGAGATTTTGTGAGTATTATCAACTTCTCAATTCTATTATGAAAAAGGACGTCTATCCTCTTCCTCGCATAGATGACGCCTTGGTGCGTCCTATTTTTTTTTTTTTTTTGTCACGATCTAAGACCTGGCTACTGGCAAATTCTAGTGCACCCTGCGGATAAGGAAAAGACGGCCTTTGCCACGCCAGATATTTTTTTGTAGTTTAATGATATGCCATTCGGACTGTGGAATGCGCCATTCGCATTTGACCGATTCATGGATGCGGTTCGGTGCGGACATTTGCCTTTGCTATGTTGACGACGTCGTCATATTTGGGAAATATTTCCAAGATCCAAATGATCGTCTGGTCCGCGTCTTGAAGTGTTTGCACAACACCGCTCTGATTCTGAACTAAAAAAAACTGTCGTTTTGGAGAGCGCCAAGCGCTGGGCCTAGGATATCTTGTCAGGGGTGATGGTGTTATGCCGGATCCCCAGAAAACTGCAGCGGTTGAGTCCTTTAATCCTCCGCAGACAGTGAAGGAGCTCCGCAGTTTTCTAGGATTATGTTCGTATCATTGTAGAAGCAATGAACAATAATTTCAGAGATATCATTACTGAGTGTGCGGTAGAAGTAGGCGGTAGGATAGTTAAAGAGGATGCCGGTAAGCTGTCTAAGGAGACGAAAGATTTTACTTAGAAACGCCAGAGTATAAAAGCTTCCAATCCAACAGACCAGATTGAATTGGCCGAGATATCAAAGCTAATCAATAAGCGCAAGGTGGCTGATATTAGGATGTATAACATGGCGAAAATTGAGCATGCTGTAAAGAACGGGGGAAGCCTTAAAGCGGTAAAGAAGAAATTGGGCATAGGCAAAAACCAGATGTATGCGATAAGGGACAAGGCGGGCAACGTCATCACGAATATGGACAAGATAGTCAAAGTAGCCGAGGAGTTCAATACAGATCTCTACAGCAGCCAAAGTAGTCAGGACCGTAACGAGATTGGCGGCAGGAAAAAGAAGTCAGACGTTCCACCAGTGACGAAGGACAAGGTCAAGAAAGCATTAGAAGCTATGAAAAGTGGGAAATTAGCTGAAGAAGATCAGATAACTACAGTTTGCTAAAGGACGGGGGGGATATCGTGATAGAAAAACTGGCCACCCTGTACACGCGGTGCCTGGTGTCATCGACGGTACCAGAACCATAGAAGAATGCAAACATTATCCTCATTCATAAGGAAGGGGACTCTAAAGATTTTAATAATTACAGACCAATCAGCTTACTGTCTGTTACGTATAAGGTATTTACTAAGGTAATCGCTAATAGAATCAGGAACAACCTTAGACTGCAATCAAGCAAAGGATTAAGCAGGTTTACGGAAACGGTACTCTACTTTCGATCATATCCATACCATCAATCAGGTGATAGAAAAATGGTCGGAATATAACCAGCCCTTATACATAGCATTCATTGATTACGAAAAAGCATTTGACTCAGATGAAACATCGGCGGTGATGCAGGCATTGCGAAATCAGGGGGTAGACGAGCCGTACATGAAAGTGCTGGAAGATATATATATAGTGGCTGCACAGCAACCATAGTTCTGCATAAAGAAAGTAACAAAATTCTTGTAAAGAAAAGTGTTAGGCAAGGAGACACAATCTCCCCAGTACTGTTCACAACTTGCTTAGAGGAAGTATTCAGAGACTTGGAATGGGAGCAGTTAGGGATAAGGGTTGATGGAGAATACCTCAGTAATCTGCGATTTGCTGATGACATTGCATTGCTAAGCAACTCGGGGGATGAACTGCAAATAATGATTGATGACCTAGACAGGAAAAGTAGAAAGGTAGGCTTGAAAATCAATATGCAGAAGACTAAGGTAATGTTCAACAGCCTCGGGAAGGAACAGCAGTTTACATTAGGTAGCGAAGTACTGGAAGTAGTAGGTGATTATGTCTACTTAGGACAGGTAGTAACCGCAGATCCGGACTATGAAAAGGAAATAACAAGAATAAGATTGGGATGGAGCGCATTTAGCAAGCACTCGCAGATTATGACTAGATGCTTACCGGTATCGCTCAAGAGGAAAGTATACAACAGTTGCATTTTACCTGTACTCACCTATGGGGCTGAAACGTGGAGGCTAACCAAGAGAGCTCTATTTGAGGACAACCCAGAGGGCTATGGAACGAAATATGGTAGGGGTAACATTAAAAGATAGGAAGCGTGCAGAGTGGGTCAGGGAAATAACTCACGTTACCGACATGCTAGTGGAAATTAAGAACAAATAGGCATGGGCAGGACATGTAGTGCGAAGAAAGGATAACCGATGTTCGCTTAGGGTAACAAACTGGATTCCAAAAGAAGGAAAGCGTAGCAGGGGGCGGCAGAAAGTTAGGTGGGCGGATGAGGTTAAGAAGTTCGCGGGGGTCAAGTGGATGCAGCTAGCACAGAACCGGGTTAAGTGGAGAAATATGGGAGAGGCCTTCGCCCTGCAGAGGTTATAGTCAGGCTGATGATGATGATGTTCGTATTTTAGATGCTTTATACGTCACTTTGCGCTGACGTTACCTATCCGTTGACGTGCCTTCTCAACAAAAAAGCCACATTTGACTGGGCACCAGAGTGCGACGTGCCATTCCTTCAGCTAAAATTTCTTTTAATATCGAAACCCATTCTGCGTCACTTCGATCCTGCTGCATCAACAGAAGTTCAAACGGACGCTAGTATGAGTGCAGTCCTTGTCAAGCGCCACGACGAACGAGAGCATGTCATTGCGTACGCAATTCGTACCCTAGGCAAGCCAGAGCGAAATTATAGTCACCGAACAGGAATGCCTGGCTGTCGTTTTCGCTGCGTGGTGTTTGCGTTCATATTTTTGCGGACGGTCATTCACTATCGTAACCGACCATAATTCACACTGCTGGCTGCAGAATCTTCGAGATCCATGTAGTCGCCTCGCACGCTGGGCCCTCCAGTTACAGGAATATGACTTCACCGTCGTATACAAAAGTGGGAGGCGTCATGCAGACGCAGATTGTCTTTCTAGGATGTCAGTGGCCACGACCGACTCCGAAACCGTGATTTCGACAATTATATATCGGCCTTCGAGCTGGCATTTCCCGACCCGAAAGTTTTTTAAAACTGAACAGCAAAGGGACAAGAGCTTTCAGCCCCTCTTTGCAGCCGCCCAAGTCAGCGGAGCTACAAGCCGTTTTTGTGTGCGTGATGGCCTCCTGTGGAAAGAGACTTTCCTGTCGGCCAGCGATACCTATTCGGGCTTCCCAAGGCACTTTGCACCGATGTATTGCGTGTAATGCACGATGTTCCGACTTCTGGGCATCTAGGTTCGGTTCGAAGACTTCACCGTGCTCAAGAAAGATTTTAATGGCCCAGAACGTGCTCGACGATCGAACTATACGTTGCCAGTGGCGAGCAATGTCAACGCCACAAACGTCCCACCACAGCTCCATCTGGCTTTCTACACCCTGTAAAGACCCCGACAACTTCTTTCGATCAAGTACGAATTGGCTTCGTAGGTCTCTTTCCGAAGTCCTTGGATGGAAATCGCTGGATTGTAGTCTGCGCGGACTACCTCACACCTTATTGTGAAACCGCTGTTATTCCGTCTGCTACGGCGCATCAAGTGTCGCTTTTCATGCTGAAATCAGTAATATTACGACACGGGCCGCCACGAATGGTCATCGCAGATCGAGGCCGTCAATACACTGCTGAAGTAGTTGAAGAGCTCATGCGTTTGTGTGCCGTAACTTCTCGAAAATCAACGCCGTACCATGCCCAGAGAAATGGTTTGAATGAGCGCGTGAACAGAACGCTTACCAACATGCTAACCATGTATGTTAATACAGGGAACAAGAACTGGGGCACCATACTACCCTTCATTACATGCGCGTTTAATACCGCTACTCATGAGACCACTGGGTATAGCCAATATTCTTCTTCTTGTATGCCAGGCCACCCCTCTACTCCCTAGATACCATCCTGCCCGTCTCGTACTGTGAAGATTCCTACCTGGCTGAGACCCTATTTCTCACCGAAGAAGCTCGAAGAATCGCCTACTTGCGGTCTGGTGCTTCCCAGGAACGCTACAAAGCACGATATGATGCCAATCACCGGCCTGTCATATACTCTATCGGTGATTTCGTCCGGCTGTGGCGTCAAATTCGGCGCCGCGCCCTACATCAGAAACTCTTGGCCCACTATGACGGGCCATATGTGGTAGTCAAGCGTATAAGTTATTTAACTTATGAAATAACCCGCCTGACTGCATCGGGTCGTCGATCTGAGAAACCTGCACAGTGTAAAGTCGCCCGTTTAAAGCCGTATCAACCTCGCACTATTTATGAACACGCCCAGAGGACTTCTGCTGAGTGGGGGTAAAATTTAATGCTACTTACGAAGACGAGGTATTGTGTGGGAGAAGAGAAGGAAGAAGCAGAGGGGGGGGGGGGGGGTATTTTGGAGCTAGTAGGCCTCACCTTGTCCCGCTTCCATCTGCCTTGTAAATAAACGCCCCTTTGCTATTGCATCGTAACAATATGTTGCGAAAATGTTTGCGCTCTAAGCGAATGCAGCTTTCAGATTCATTTGATGTCTTACATGCCGTACGTAACCAACCTTCTCATCACGACTGTCCATTACGAAGTCCACCGGCGGTGTCGGCGTTTTTTCACGGAAGGGCATACAGAAGGCGCGGCGATCCTGGGGGCTCAAATTTAAAGCACACGGGCTGATCACGTGCTTTCAATCACGCATTGATCGCACACTAAACAAGTTTAATGTTTGAAGAGCAACAAGTCATATAGGCATTTTGCCGTCCGACGGATGCTACCTTCGAGAGCAGGTACGCGCCCGATGGCACAGCATGTAGCCCGTTCTTTCCTGGCAGGAAGGATTGTTTCTTTAGCGTAATATATATTAGGCAGTACATCGAAAAATGACCGATACCAGCCGTATCAAGAAAGTAGACGGCAAGTTCGCAACGCTTCCAGCACTGAATGTAGCGATCTATACCGCAACGGTGCTGCCCGCGAGAGTGGCGTACAGCGACACTTGGCCGTGCGCTACGCCCTAGTCGTCTCTAGGCCTAAACTGTTTAACACCGAAGCCGCAGCGTATGACGCTTCCGAATTGATCAGCGCTATAGTAAATATTCTGTTCGTAGAAGAGCCTTACTGTTAGCTCAACTGTCTCAGAGTAAAAAAAGGATGTAATCTCGGCGACGCCTTAGCAACGGAGCTAGATTACGAGATCGGATGAGCTTAGCACATATCGGCAGCTGGGGGCAGCAAGCAGAAATTCGCTTGCGTCGCAGTTATCCCCAGAATTTCGTTGCAGATCAACGTTAAGGTTCTTTTTTGACATTATTTTATCCAATCGCGTATTACCTAAGAATACTACTAACAGATTTTTTTTCTGACGGTAGCTCGCAAACAATCCACAGTGCAGGCACCGGCGGACTGCGGTAGGCAGTTCAGCTTATGTCGTGTGCGACATAGCATCGAATTTCAGCCATCGCCTAGCACTCGCGAGGCCAAACTTCTTCATCAGGAGCATCCTGCGTTGGTAGCGGTCGCGCGTGAAGTTTTCTGGGCACACATGCGTTCTCAGGTACAGAGGGAGCGCCGGATGGATTCAGTTTAACACGAGCATATTTTTTCTCGGGAAGTCGGTGGTAAATCGCTGTGTTGTTTTTCGTAGAAAAACTGGTGCAGCCAACAACACAACACTATAGCTACCACCCATCACTGCAAGGGATGCGCTAAAGTCGCTGAAACTACAAGACGGTGATTAAACGATCTATGCGATTTGCAAGCAAGCTGTCGGCCGTGTCTACATTGTGCCAGGCTGTTTCTGAGTAGCGCTGCCGTCGTCTTGAACCGGCCCAGTGGTAGCACCTCATAGTATCGTACAAGCGACGCCGCACCGTACAAGCCGGCTACAAGCCGTACAAACCGCACCGTACAAGTACGGCTGCTGCATTCTCCCCATCGTCTCCTCGAAACCTTTGCGCGACTGTGATGTCATTAAGGACAGTGTTGGCCGTGAATATTTCCTGCCCGGCAGCGCCAGTCACGGGTCCCAGATTGGGGTGTTTTCGAAGGTAGAAGCGGACTCCAGCCGTCCCGAACGAACACACCCGTTTATTCACACATGCACATATATATATATAACGAAAACAGAAACGCCCCCTGTGGAATAAAGAATTCAAACCGAAAGCGAAACTGAATATAACATACTCTCCCCCTTATTTTTAGTGATTAGTTCTTAGTAGATTTTAGTAGAAAAGCCCCAAGACATGCACACTGTATTATTTACACGTGTTTACATACTTGTATATTTACACATATGTACAGGGGGGTCAAAAGTTCCCAGGCCTCAGGTTTTGCCTCCGCTCAGCATATTCTGACACGTGAGATCCCATTAAAGCTATAAATGATCTCAGAGGTTAGAATATTCTGATTCTACCCTCCACGTGTATTTTGAGATTTCGGGCCGTCGTAGCTGCCTGACTATACTGCTCAGAAGCAGACCCTGTGGCCTGGGAACTTTTGACTCCCCCTGTACATGTCAGTCCCAACTAATGGGTCTGGTAATCTTGGAGCCAGGCCGGTGGCTGGCGCTCTCTCTTTGAACGCCGCACTGTCGACGCTGGCGACAGGCTCGTAGGCTGCTGCTACAGTACGCCAGGAGACCGAACCTGCGTCCTGGGGGAAGGCGGCTGCAGCTCAGCAGGCTGCAGTATGCCAGGAGGTCGGGGTTGCGGTGTGGCAGGAGGCGGCGTGACAGGAGGCAGCACTCCAGGAGACCGGGGTTGCGGAACCCTGGAAAGCTTGGGGGCATTCCACTTACGGCCATCTCCAAGTCTGAAGGAAGTTGGTCCCCTCGTCTCGATCACCTTTGTTGGTGGAGAAAAAGCGCAGCCTCCCTTGAACCGGACTGGTGGTTTCCTGACACGGACAAAATCGCCTACGGCTATCTTAGTCTTCTTGGCAGCTCTCCTTTTGTCCGTGTAGCATTTGCTGCTCTGTTGTTGATGCCGTACTCATTGACTGAGTCGCGCCAACTTCTTGGCTGAGTCTTCCCCAAATCCTGGTGCTGAAAATCCCAGAATATCCAGCCTGGTTCGGGGCATTCTACAATGCAGCAGAACTGCTGGGGCGATCCCTGTGGTAGCGTGCGGAGTACATCGATGAATGGGAAGGTACTCTGTGACTGCTTGCCGGAGTGGTCGTCGTTCGAGAAGTGCAACTTGAAGGAAGTTTTTCAGTGTACAATTGAATCGCTCTATTTGCCCATTCGCTTGGGGATAGTACACCGACGAATGCGAAATACGAATGCCTCTGCTTTGAAGGAAGGTGATGAATTCGTGCAATGTGAACTGATGTTCATTATCACAGACTATCTCTTCTGGATAGCCTTCACGGGCAAAAACACCTTTTAAAAAGTCTTTTACGGTGCTTGTAGACACTTCGCTGCAAAGGTGTACTTCTGGCCATTTAGAATGGTAGTAAACAAGCGTTATGGCAAATCTGTTGCTGTAAGCTGCATGCGCCAAAGGACCAACAATGTCATTTCAAGAATTTTCGCTCTACGATATACACAGATACACACGAAACAAGGAAACAAGTACACAGGACAAGCGCGCTTGTCCTCTGTACGTGGTTCCTGCTTTTTTGTGTATCTGTGTATATCGTAGCGCGAAAATTCTTGAAATGGTAAACCAACTAGCCCCCATTGCTGCTTTGCTTACCAACAATGTCTAGGCCAAGCTTCTGCCATGGTCGCTCAGGCCATTCAACAGGTTGCAACGGTGCTGGGGATGTTTTGGCGGACTTATCTGCCTCCAGGCAGATGTGGCAGTTTTTTATTGCCATCTTCACTTGCTGATCCATTCGGGGCCACCAGAACCGCTTACGCAGTCGGGCCTTCGTGCGCGTGATACCCGGATGTGTCTCGTGCGCGGTGCTGATGATCTGAGCCGTGAGGGAGGATGGAACAACGAGGTGCTCTGCACGCAGTAGCAAGTTGTCAAAAACCAACAGTTCTTCCCGAATAGGGTAGAATGGTTTCGCCTCTTCTGGTATGGCCTTTTTGTGGCGGCGCAGGAACTCAGCACGAATGACTGCACAGATTCCAGGCAACCGTCATCGAGGGCGGCCTGCCTGAACTTCTCCTTCGTCACACAAGCGGGCGCAATGAACGAGACGATTTCTTCCTCCTTAGCAATCTCTGCCTCCGAGGCAGGTGCTGGCAGCCGAGAAAGTGCATCTGCTACAGTGTTTGTGGACCCCTTGCGGTATTCAACAGTGAAATTGTAGCAAAGCAGTCGTGCACTCCAGCGTGCGATTCGGAGTGGGCGTCTTTCCTTGTCCTTGGGATGCCAGTAAGGACACCAATACTTGATGGTCTGTTCGAATTGTGAAATGGCGACGACAAAGGTATGTGTGCCATCGCTGACACGCCCAAATACATGCTAGTGCTTTCCGTTCACCGACTGAATATTTCCTCTCCACAGGCGACAGTGTAAGAGATGCTAAACCGACTGTGCGGAGCTCGTGGCCACTTTTCTGCTGCAGGACTGCTCTCAGTCCACAGTCGGACGCGTCGGTCGACATAATTACTGGAAGTGATGGATCGAACATCTGGAGGACTGTCCTTGATAGCATTTCCTTAACCCTCCTGAAACTGTTGTCTGCTTCAGCTGACCAGATGAATGGCTCATCTTTGCGAAGCAAGATTCTCATAGGCTCGACAACGTGTGCCAAGTGTGGAACTTGGAGTAGTATTCTACGATACCCAGGAACAAACGAAGGGCGGCAACATCAGTTGGCACTGGAGTGTTAACTATAGAATCTACTTTCTCTGGAAGTGGCGAGATACCACGTGCAGTGACCTTATGCCCTAGGAATTCAACTTCTGGAACATCAAAAAGGCATTTGCTGTTCAGTTTTAGGCCTGCGTTCTTGATCGTTTGCAGTACGGTCTTCAAGTTTGAAAGGTGCTCGCCTGTGGTCTTGCCAAAAATGATCACATCATCGATGTAGAACACTCCAGGCCAACGGTCGAGGATTGTCGCCATCATCTGAAATGCCGCTGGGGCAGAAGCCAACCCAAAGCAAACTCTTTTAAAGCGGAAAAAACCGTCATGAGTGATGAAAGCTGTCAGATCCCTGCTTTCAGGGTGCAAAAGAACCTTATGGTAAGCGGAAGCCAAGTGAAGTTTTGCGAAGAGTGCAGCGCCTGCACAAGTGTGAAGCAGCTCTTCAGTATGGGGTAATGGGAAACCGTCTAGAACAATAGCTTTTTTCAGCTCTCGAAGGTCTACACATATCCTCATGCTCCCTCTTTCTTGTCAACAACAATAGGAGACACCTATTCAGAAGCATCGATGCGCTTGATGATTTCAAGGCTCAGTAACCTCCGAAGCTCCTTTGATACTGGCGACCGGAGAGAATATGGCAGACGGCGAAGCTTGGAAGCTACAAGCTGCACGCCTTGCCGCGTCTTGACGCGATGGATGAACCCTTTAGCAAGACCCAACTCGGGACTGAAAAGCGAACTGAACTCATCTGCTAAAGTTGGCGGCAGATCTTTGTGGGGAGCTGCTCACTTGACGGCGTGGAAAATGAACGAGACAGCGGGTCATTGACAGTCGACAGCGGAGCAAAGGAAGTGTGAAAGCATTTAAGAGCAGAACCTTCAATGCGAAGATCCAAGGCTTGAATGCCGTCAAGACCGGTCAGACAAGTTCCTCGGTGAACAACATAAAAGCGTAATGAAGCTTTGCGGCCTTTAAACTAAACGTCTGCCTCGAAACAACCTAACACGGAAACCGACCGTTGAGAGTAGTTGAACAGAGTGACATGCGGAGCAGGCAAGAGTGGAACGCTCTGAAAATATCGACTGTATTCTTGCTCCGACAAAATTGAAACAGACGATCCTGAGTCGACAAGAAATGTCAAAGTGACATTCGCGACTTGTACTTGAATATGAATTCCGCTACGTGCGGAACGTTGCAAAGTCAAAACTTGCTCAGCACTACTACACGACGAAACATCTTCATGTAACTCAACTTTATGGACTCTGCCTTGCATTTGAGTTCGTTTGCGGCTGCATACTTTTTTAAAGTGGCCCTTCAGACCGCAAAGTGAACAAGTCTTCCCATCCGCTGGGCAGTGCGGCGCTGATGCGTTGTTGTTGTTAAGAGAGCACGTTGTTGGGCTAGTCGGTCATACATACTTAAAAAAGGGAATTGCGCTAAAAAAGACAAGGACGAGAAATGTCAAAGTCGTCCATGTCCTCTTCTCGTCCGTGTCTTTTTTAGCGCAATTCCCTTTTTTAAGTTGTTGTTGTTGTTGTGGCTGTAGGAAGAAGGTAAAGAAAATGCACGGGCCTGCTACTGGCTCTTTAGCTGGGCCACCTCCGCTGCCTCGTTCAGACAGAAGAGAAAATAGAGAAGAAAAGGAAAGGAAGAGGGAAAGAAAGACGCGCGCCGCAACAACGGCCGTCGTCCACCACCAAAGCGGTGTCGGGTACAATGACGGCCTACAAAAGATAAAAATTCGGTGGCAGGCCAGCCCCCGCCGCAAGCGGCGGTGACCGACCTGTCCCTGCGCTGACGCGAAGTGGTCCTGCGAGCTGCATCGGAAACAGTGTGTTGAACCGGAGCAGCTACTCTGTTCTCGGTTCCGCTCAGGGCGGCGGTACCACTGCGGCGCACGTGAGCCGCCCGCTGGCTGAGCATTCCTTTTTTTTTCGAATGATTCGAGGATGGTTTACGACGCTGCCGCAATGAAACTGCCTCGACTGAAGCAGAAAGCTCCTACAGTTTTTCCGCTGCTTGCTCAAACTGAAGTGCAATTCGAACTGAATTATCGAAAGACAGTGTGGAACCCTCAAGCAGTAACCGCTCACGTACGCGGTTGGAAGCTACGCCAGCAACGAATTGATCCCGCAGAGCATCATCCATGGTAGAAGAACAAATGGTAGCGTAACTTCCATAGAAGCCTGCGTGTCGACTCTGAGCGAGGCTTTAGTTTCCCAGCGCCCCCTGCGAACTGTGAGGCACAACAAACACGTGACGTTGCTTGTGACGTCACAGGGACGTACTTTTGGCGGGGAATTTGATCGCCTTTCTACTTATGAACGAAAAACAAGGCCAACAACGACGGAGGCAGAACGATGCTCGGATAAGGCAGAAAAATGGACACCGTAACTGTTCAGCCAACTTGACATGGATTTCTACAGTCAAGTTTTACGTTAACTGAAATGTTACGGCATCTTTAACCACCTTATCATAGCATCGTTCTGCCTCCGTCGTCGTTAGCCTAGTCTTTCGTCGCGCGTCATGTAAACGCATTCTGGGGCTTATTTCTTCGGGCACGTTTGTGAACAAGGGCTTCAAGTGAATTCGGCAAGCACATGGATAGAATCACATGGCTTGAGGCATTTCACTAAGGGCATAAATGAGTGAAGCTGTGCTGCATAGAAAGCCAGGCTTTATTAATTCACGATTACTTACATAGACGCTTCACGACAATGAAATCTTTAAGTGTAGGAAAGCGACCACCGCTCATTCGTCACGGTCTTCATGAAATCCTCGTGATAACAAAATGACCTCAGCGTAGGTCTCCTAACGAGACGCAGCGTAGGTCTCCTAACGAGACGCGGTGAGATTATAAAAGGGTAAAAAATCTTGCTAACAAAATACATATCAGTGTCAAAGAACAACAAAAACAAACGAACGGAATAACTAACGCTAGCGCTAGAACGCCAACCTGTAAGAGCTTAGGTAAGCAATTCAAATTGGGATTGCTAGTATTTAGAAGTTAATGCGTCTGAGAAATCAAAATATCTACGATATAGCTTTGCTCCAATAAATCTCGCCCTGTTCATGATTCCATTATTTTACTCGCGCTTCATTTGCCACTGAGAGGAGTCAATGTGAGGTTACAAATTTACAAAAGCATTTAACATGTTCATGAGAAAGATCCCATTGACAACAGGAACATCACTGTAATAACAGCTAAAGCACGTTCAGCGAACGTTGGTGCGGTAATACGACGCAGTAAGCAAAACACGCAGCAAAGGGAGCGGAACGGAAGGCTTTGAGCAATGCGACACGCGTCTTGGGGGCAATGAAATCTCACCTTCACCGCTAAATTAAAACATGCAGCGATACGCCGCTCATGCAGACGTGTATCCGTAAAACAAGCCACCACTTTTGCGACGTGCCTGGGAGGCCGAGCCGAGCCGCCGAGCTGTGACGCAGCATTGTCCCATCGTCCGGAAATGCGCACATGCAGCGGCAATCAGTTTCTCATCGAGCACAGACAGTCTTCGCCTTGCTGTAAAACTCTACCACAACCAGCATAATAAAATACTGACTGTTTGTTACAGATAACCCACTCTGTACGCAGCACGCAACGATGAACGTTGAACCGGGGCCGATGACGCACCCATTCCGCGGATGAAAAAAAGCTTTGGTCTGAGCCATATCTGAGCTTTGCGGCAACTACGCAGCGGATAATAAGTGGCCGAGAGAGGCCGTTAGAAACAAGTTAAAATATTATTAAAAATGTGACACGTTTTTTTCTTACGCAAGAAACAAAAACTGCATTCATTCCTGAGCGAGAATATTATGTTTACTTTCTAATTCTTTGGAGTTCTGGCAGATCTTATTTTCTGTGCGCTAGTAATTTGCCTCACAGTTCGCAGGAGCCCTCATCATCGAGTTGATGCCGCTGGCAGTAGGCAGCTGCACGCGTTTTCTTCCAAGTTGCGCGACCAGTTGTACATTGACCTTGCATCATCTTGCGAAGCAAACGAGCAATGTGCGGATAGCTCCCGTAGATCGACACCAGTCATGAACGGACTCGCCTGCGTTTTGGCGGCAGCGTTGAAAACGATGGCGCTCAACGATAACGTTTCACGACGTCGAAAACTGCTGCCGTAATGCGGCGAGAGCAGAGTCGTATTCGTCAGGAGCGGCAGACTTGTCATGGGCGAGGGCGGCGGCGGTTGGCGCTGACGGTGCTGCTGCGGCGCTGGTTCCTGCATGTAATCTCTGATAAACACGCTGGCCCTCCGCCCCCAAACAATGCAAAAGAATAGCCTTGCGTTGCTCTGGCTTGAATTCGGCGGCTCCGGATGCCACCAAGTACACGTTGAACATCTGCTCCCATTGCTCCCACGGCGAGGACGGACGGTCGGGCGTCGGAAGGAAGAACGGTGGCGGAGCAAGCCCGGTGAAGTTCATGGAGGCAGTTCCGTACGGTGCGGCGGGATTGGGGTAGGTAGGGGTAGGTTCACAGCAACTGGTACAACCAGTTGATCAGGGAAATCATCGAGGCGTATAATATGGCTAAGAAAGAAAGATTATGTGTCAGCAAACCTTCCCTGCTCCTGAGTGACTGTGCGGTTGCATATCTGGATATCACATAGTAACACGTCAGTTCTGGTTTTGGTGTTTTATTGTTTCTGTTCCTTATATAAACGTGGTTCCGGCGATTAAACTTTTGTTGAGAGTCAGCGCTTGTTCCTGTGGTTTCTTTCTTTCGTCCCCGTTTGTTCGCGCTGTTTTTTGAACGAGAAGATTCGCCGCATCATGATGGGCATCAACGAAGGTGTATTCAACATTCTCTTGGCAAAAGAGCCCCGCACAGTAAGCGATGTTGTCACGATGTGTCAAAGTCACGACGACCTCCGTCGCCAACGCATCGTCCCTCACAACCCGAAGCCACGATATCGGCTATGTCTGATGCCACTGCCAGCTCCACACTTATTCAAGAAATCAGACTTCGTACGGGAAGAAGTTGCACGCCAATTATCACTAATTCCAAACGTTCCGTTTCGAACTCACACCTGGATCCGACCATACGCCAGGTTATTCAGGAACAAGTTGCCGACGCACTTCCACACCCTCGACCATCTACTCTTCGTGCCACTCCACTGATAGCTCCACTCATTCATGTCGACGATGGCCTGACGCCCGGACCACTCCACTGCCTTATGCTTAGGTTGCCGCAAGACCACCCCCTCCTACACCTTTTTTCATCGTACGGTTCGCCTCAGCGGGCATTTTTCACTCAGCGTCGTGCGCCACCTATTCTATGCCTTTGGCGCACATCTGACAACCGGCCCTTTTGCTTTTGCATGTGGTCTTCCTGGCGATGTTGCACGCCTGTGCCGCCGTCGCCCGGCCCCGTACGCTTTCTATCAGAGCCCGCGGTCACCTACGCACAGCCACCGTCCTCACCCCGTGCGCCCCCCCCCCCCCCCAGCCCTCGTCCCACTTTGACCCCTTCTCGCACGACCACCGCTCAACCTCTCCGCGTCGTCGCTCGCCGTCACCGATGCGCCGTCGCTCTACCTCGGCAATGCTGGAAAACCACTAACGCAGTTCCGCAGGCAAGAACTGCGCTTTCGTCGACAAGTGAAAGTCCTGCTTCGCCACCGAACAATTTAATCGAACTTACCATTGAAAATGTTTGTACTCTTGCGCTTGTAGATACTGGTGTTGCTGTGTCAGGTATTGACGTTAGACTGTGCCGCTTGTTACGAAAAGTTGTCCTGCCGTATTATGGGACTTTTTTGCGCACCGCCACTGTTCAGCACTTCGAACCGCTCGGTACCTGCATGGCCTCTGTCATCAATGTATCGTTCTCCGTGACTGCTTCCATGACATTATTTTAGGATGGGACGTTTTGTGTCGCAATTGCGCCGTAATTCATTGCGGTCGTGCCGAAATAGAGCTTTCTCCGCTGTGCACTTCAGCGACCGCCGCTAACGTTCTTCGGGAAGCCAAATGCCACGTTGCGGATGCTACTGATATCCCGCCTTCGTCGGCTGCTATTGTGCCTATAAACTGTGCCTCTTTTCAAGACTGTACAGTGCTCTTCACCCCATTTCCCCTTTTTGTCTCGCGACGCTTTTTTCCTCTCCTCTGCGCCATCCTTATTGTACGAAGAGGCCGCACCAAACTAGCCATTAGTGACGATTCGTTCTATCTGCTCACGTTGCAACGTGGCGAGTGCGTTGGGCAGGCCGAGCCTATTCGATCAGAAAACTTTGTGACCGTCCCGTCGCTTCTCTCCACCTGTGCCTACACAACCTCCGACAGCGTCCGTGCCCTTAGCTCACCTCGTTCCTCGTTTCCTTCGTTGCCTCTGGCTGCCTTCGACAAAGCCACCGACAGTGCTCTCGCTCCAGATCAACGCGCCAAGCTCCTCGACTTGCTGAACCGATCCCGAGCTTCCTTTGATATCCAGCAGCCATCTTTGGGTCGTACATCAGCTGTTGCCCACCACATTTATACTTATACGCACGGTAAATTACGCCAACGTCCTTAACGTGTATCAGCCTCAGAGCGCCGCATTAGTGATGGGCAAGTCGATGAGATACTGAGTAAGGGTGTCATTCAGCCTTCCAGTAGCCCTTGAGCGTCCCCGGTTAGTTTAGTCAAGAAGAAGGGTGGGTCTATTCGATTCTGTGTGGACTACCGCCGACCTAATGCGATCACACGAAAGGACGTCTATCCGCTGCCACGCGTAGGCGACGCGCTGGACACTTCGTATGGAGCGGAATTTTTCTCTTCAGTCGATTTACGATCTGGCTACTGGCAAGTTCCAATGGCTAAGGACGATAGCCCCAAGACAGCTTTTGTCACTCCCGACGGGCTCTATGAATTCAACATTATGCCGTTTGTCCTGTGTAACGCGCCCGCCACCTTTGAACGCATGATGGACAATATGAAGCGGCACACATATGTCTCTGCTACTTGGATCATATCGTCGCATTTTCATCAGACTGCGCGACCCACCTAACTCGCCTTGAAACTGTCTTGCAATGTTTTAGCGACGACGGTCTGCAGCTCAAGCTGAAAAAGTGCCATTTCGCCGCTCGCCATCTCACTATTTTAGGCATTCAGTGTCCAAGGATGGCATCCTTCCTGATCCATCCAAACTCCCCGCTGTCACTAATTTCCCGAAGCCAACACCTATTAAGCATTTACGCAGTTTTATAGGCTTATGCTCCTATTTTAGGCGTTTTGTTCGGAACTTTGCGACCATCATTGCCCCTCTGACGCGACTTCTCAGCTCTCACAAAGATCTTTCTGCCTGGTCGCCAGCTTGCGATACTGCTTTTAGAAAATTGCGCACGATACTTACCTCGCCCCCCGTATTGCGCCATTGTGAAATGGCTGCTTCTACCTTCGGCGCTGTTCTTGCCCAACGAAAATCCGGTGTTGATGAATACGTTGTGGCGTACGCAAAGTCGAACGTTGACCAAAGCGGAGACCAACTACTCGGTGACAGAAAAGGAATGCTTGGCCATTGTTTGGGCGCTTCAGAAATTTCGGCCATACTTGTATGAGCGCCCTTTCGATGTTGTTACAGACCACCACGCTTTATGTTGGTTGTCTTCACTAAAAGACCTCACCGGTCGTCTCGCCCGCTGGTCGCTTAGACTACAAGAGTATGATATACGAGTACAGGGCGCAAGCAGACCGACGCAACCGCTTTATCTCGCTCGCCGGTGCCTCCTGACGCTCCGTTGTCCTCTGCCTCCAGCTCCATCTTGTCTTCTCTGTCCATCGACGACATGCCTTTAGAACAGCGCAAGGATTCGTGGCTAATATCACTAATCGATCTTCTTACAAACTCGTCACTTTCACCTGCTCCTCGCGCCTTTCGCCCTTCGTGACTATCTCCTCTACCGACGCAATTATAAGCCAGATGGCCGTAAGTGGCTGCTAGTCGTACCTTGCCACCTGCGTTGTGATATCTGCGCATCTTACCTTAACGATCCGCAGTGTGACCATGTAGGTGTATTTAAATCTTATGAACGGTTGCGACAGCGCTTTTACTGGCGCGGTATGTATACCTTTATCAGTAAGTATGTGCATTCATGCATCGATTGCCAGCATTGCAAGCCTCCTTCTCTCCATCAGCCGGCTCCACTACAGCATCTTCCGTGCTCAAACCGACCATTCGATCGTGTTGGCATTCATTTATATGGCCGTCTGCCATGTACACCTGTAGGGAAGCGTTGGATCATCCTGGCCGCCGATCACCTCACTCGCTATGCGGAGACAGCAGCACTTCAGGATGCCACCGGACCCAATATCGCGTCCCTTATTCTTCTTCATTTCATTCTGCGGCACGGAGCCCCTCGTGAACTTCTAAGCGATTGAGGCAATATTTGCCTCAAGTTATAATTTTTAACTACCCACATGTGCTTGAAAGGAATTGGTTGCATAAACATATCACGTTAACGTGGCATACCACCTCCTTCCATCCATTTGAATCACTGGCGGAGAAAGCGCGGTGCACAGCGCATAGAGGGACAGAAAAGTTTTATTTGTCCACCAGAGTGACTATCCCGCTCTTTGGGGGTTAGACCCGGAAGATGGGACAGTCGCCTTAGTTGCAGGCCGGTAGTTCTTGGACTCCGGCGGCATCGTCGGCCAGTCGAACAATTTCCTTTTGAGCTCTTGGGTACGAGGTTCCCAGAAGGGTCCACCAGCTGTCTTTAGTTATATTTTAGCCTTGCCTCATTCCCCTTCCCCAGTGCAGGGTAGCAAACCGGAAGCTTTCCTGGTTAACCTCTCTGCCTTCTCTCTCTTTCTCTCTCTCTCTCTAGCCCTGCCTGTTGACTTCGCACATTCCCATAATATGTGATCTAGTGATCCCCTTTCCTTACATAATGAACACAGGTCTGATCGTATTTTCGGCCATATATGGTGACTAGAACTAGGTTCGGGTATGTATTTGTCTGTAGCTTTCTCCATGCTATTGCTTCCTCTTTTTCCTAACGTGGGGTGTGGTGGTGGTAGGACCCTCCTGTTCAGTCTGTAGTTCGTTGTTATTTCGCTATAGTTAATCAGGTCCTCTTGTTTGTCTTACTCCGGTGGCACCCCTCCAGCCCGGTGTGTGATATCTCAGGCTAGTTTGTGTGTCGCCTCGCTCCCGGGCATGCCTGCGTGGGTTGGCGTCCAAACAAGGGTGGCGTCTCTTTTTATTAGCTATTGATCGAGGATTCTACCTGCGATCGTCGCTATGACTCCTGCGGTGTAGCTCAGATTGCGCTGTTGCTGTCACCGGCTATGTATTCTGCCTCGGTGTGAGCAAGAGCCAGTGCTACTGCAGCCTCTTCAATCTTGTTTTTATAGAGATTGCTGTAACTTTTTCTCGCTTGCCGTTGACTACGACTGCATTCATTTTTATTTTGCCGCAGTATGAAGCGTCTACATATTCAAATCTACCTGGATTTTTTGCCTCGAATCTCCATGTCTGTGTTTTTGCCCTTTTCTCTCGTCTTTGCTTATTATATTCAGGGTGCATGTTTTTTGGTAATGGGAAATATGGATCCGTTTTCGGTCCTCCCCTCTCATTCTCTCTGTCTTGTCCCAGTATTGCTTCGGCTGTATACCTATTTGCCTCAATATGTTCCTTCCACCCTTAGTATTCTTTAGCCTTCTTTGTTGTGTAGCTACTGCTGCCTCAATTATTCGATCTAATGTGTTGTGTATTTCCAGCATCATTAGCCTGTCCGTGGAGGCACTTGCTGGGAGGTGTAGTGCTCTTTTAATGCATTTTCTGATCATACTATTGATCCTATCTTTTGCGGCCTTCTTTAGGTCTAAGTATAGCATGGCATACCCGACCCTGCTAATTACGAAAGCTTGTATTTGCCCTGATAGGTTACGTTTTTTAAGGCTTCCTTTTTTATTGGCAATTCTGCTTATAAGGTTTGTCATTTGTATGAAGTGTCCTTCCAGTTTCTTTGTCGTTTCTCCCTTGCATCCGTTTGTTTGGAAGACCATTCAAGCACCTTCCTTTACTGGACTGTCGGGACCACTTGTTCCTCGACTTCTATATTTACGTCCCCTTGTTCTTTTTGCCTTAGGTGTTTCAGTTTGTATATAAACAAGTCCAATTTTTCTGAAGAATATTTCATGCCCCTCTCTTTTGCATATTGTGCAGTGTTGTTTGCCGCCGGTTGCAATTTTTGCGCGATTTCAGCATCAATACCTTTGTTTGTCCGAATGGTTATGTCATCCGCATATAGGCTGAATTTTATGTCTTCTATTTTCCGTAGCTTTTCTGGGAGTCCACAAATGCTATATTGCAAAGTAGGGGTGATAGCACCGCTCCTTGTGGTCTGCCCCTGCTCCCCAGTTCGAATACTCGAGATTCTATCTCTTGGTATCTGAATTTTGCTTTTCTGTCCGTTAAAAAGTATCTTATATATTCATACATCCTTTCTCCTATGTTTAGTTCCGTGAGGCCCTGTAGAAAAGCATCGCGGTTTACATTGTCAAATGCCTTCTTCAGGTCCAATCCTAAGATAAATGTACCATCTTTCGATCTTGAGTTTACTAAAGAAATTGTACGAGCGGCTTGCGCAGATACCACCAGCGACCTTGGGCGATTAGGAGGCTTTTTGGAACTGGGAAGTGAAATAAAGTGTTTTGAAGGGCTTGTTTTGTGAAGAAGCTGCACTAATGTTAGAGACACTAAGGATATTGCAAGAGTTCTAAAGTTGCATAGAAGCTCCTATGAAGAAACTTTTGCTGTTGTTTTATTGTGCTTTCGTTACGTGAGTATATGTCAGCGTTGTTGTTGTGGCTGTAGGAAGAAAGAAAAGAAACTGCACGGGCTTGCTAGTGCTTCTGTAGCTGATCCACCTCCTCTGCCTCGTGCGGACAGAAGAGAAAATAGAGAAGGTAAAACAAGAGGGAGAGAAAGACGCGCACCGCAACAACAGCCGTTGTCCACCACCGAAGAAGTGGCGGGCGCAATGACGGCCTACAACAGATAACGTTCAGTGGCTGGCTAGCCACCGCCACAAGCGGCATTGACCTACCGTCCCAGCCCCTTAGGGCCAGGAACTGCCCCCTGTGTCAGCGCGTTAAAGATCCCCAGGTGGTCGAAATCACTCAGTCGCCCTTCACTACGGCTCCTCTTTCTCTCTTTCCACTTTCACTCCCACCATTCTTTCTTACATAACGCGCGGTTCAGGTGGCAGTGGCTTAGCTCAGCTATGCCAGGATATACGTAGCGAGCTTGTTGTGGTCATTCATGTTTAGCAAATGAGAGACAGCTTTATGCTATAGGGGGCACTTCGATGAGGCGAAAGCGTCTGTTGCGCGATGGTCTGAAGCTCTCCACCACGGCACCTCTTTCTGTATATTTTCACTCCCACCTTCCTCATTTCCTTTACAATTAGGTTAAGGTGTCTGCAGAGAATTGTGACCGATACTGCGCCTTTTATATCCTGTAAACCAATTTTAAACGCCGCATTATCGACCAATTAAACGCCGCTAATACCTGCTGTACTGTATACTTCTATATGCTGTGTGGTGCGGCGTTCTAGGAAGCGGCAAATGAGTGGCGCCGCACGGACTCCTGGATCGAACGTCCGGCGAGGTCAACTTCGTACATGCGGGAATCACCTGATTACGTCCTACCAGTTTTGATGTCATTACCGAATGTGACGTCATCTTGACGTCACCGTGCCATGACGTCATAGCCTGTCATTGTCATTGCTCATGACTATTAACTAATTAGCTACTCTTTAGTGGCTAGTTTTTAGTACTTGTATATGACTAGTTAACCATTAGTTAGCACTGGTTAGCGACTAGTTAGCCATCAGCCATTAATACTACACCACTGATTTAGATCGCCAGATGTGACGTAGGAAGGGTGCGACCACGGCTGGGCCACCGCTAGAGCGAAAATGCGACTTTGGCGCCAAGGAGCGGGCGGAAATAACTTTATTGAACGCATTACTAAGCAACAGGAATGTCCTGGGCCAGGGTCACCAAGGCCAACTGATCATTCAGCTGGTAAAATGCTGACCAAGCCCACCACGTTTGGAGAGGAGCGTGTGGAAAGTGGGGTGATTGAATTGCGACAGGGCATGAAAACAAGCAATGCTCCAAATTTGCATGGTGTTGGAACAATTTGGGCATGCGGGGGAATGTCCGATTCGGTACAGAAACGATCTGGCTGGAGCAAGCAGTGTATTTAGTTCGTCCAAGAATGCGTATTTGCGCGGTCGTAAGTGACTTATCAGGAAGAGGAAGTGTACGAAGAGTCTCTCTAATGTTGTCATAGCGAATGTTGATTTCCTTTCTATAGTGAAGAGCAGTGTCCCACGTGGGTGGATAAGGCCAGGGAATCCGAGGCGCCCGGTTCTGAAGCTCGTGGGCGAGGCGATGCACCACCTCACCGCCTGGGACCCCAGCGTGACAAGGAATCCACCACAGTGTTACAGTGCTGGGACGCAGTTTAGAGCTCTGTACAGATCATCCTGCAGCTGTTCAGGAATGCGACCCGCATGAATGGCGCGCACAGCCCGTATTGAATCACTGTATATGACACATCCTGAAGGGTCAGGTGGCGCTTAGGCGAGGTCCCGAACACTGGCGACCATTGGCAGAGTCTCGAGAGTCGCTGTAGGAGGAGGATCCATGTAAGGACCGAGGGTATGCGTCACTACAACGCCACAGCTCTCAATTGAGTAAGCAGCCACTACGACGCTAGTTCGGGATGCATCTTTGTAGACGATCGCGGAATCTGTAGGGCGAGCATGATGGGCAACGTGAGCGGAACGTCTGCCTGGGCCAGTATCGGGTGCAACGTTGTTTGGAATGGGGGCCATTTTCAGGCCATCCGGGAGCGAAGAAGGAGGGGTATTCATAGGGAGGTCGATAGGTTTGAGTGCAAGCTGCTGCAGCGTCCAATTTTACTTCCTGGTGCCAGAAAGACAGGCCATTTGCCGGTCTCGATATTGTTGTATGATGTCTCCCAGGGGCAGGTGCAGCCCCGTAGAGTATAGGCGCTCCGTGGACGTATGTACAAGGACGTTAAGTGCAGCCTTGTACAATATATGCAGCGCAACCTCAATCTTACGTCTTTGGCGACAGGTTAGAGTAAGGAAAGGAATTGCATATAAAATTTTGCTAAGTGCTAATGCGTGCATAAGCTGCAGAATTGACCGTCACGTAGCCCGGCGTGCTTATTGCCTACGCGGCGAACGAGATGGGTAGAGTGATTGCAAACTTTAACGTTTGTAGATACACTGGCCTGATTAGTTGACACATAAATATGAAGTCCAAGGATCCGGCAGGACGATACACGAGGAATGGAGTTACCTGCCATTGTGAGATTGATTCGCTGGTTATGTTGGCGTTGAGAGCGAGTTTTCGCAATAAGCAGCAATTCGGATTTTTCAGGTGCTGGAAATAGCCCTAATTTATCAAGATACCTAACGACTGCATCAATACCTTGCTGTAGGGTCTCGTCTACTGCTCCAGGAGACCCAGAAGTGCACCAAAGAGTAAGGTCGTCTGCATATAACGTATGTTTTAGGTTTGGGATAGACGCTAGAATGCAAAATAGGCGAGCCATTCCAAGGTAAAAAGGGTGGGTGACAGAGTAGCGCCCTGAGGACTACCACGTATGAAGGGGAAATGACCAGATATAGTATCGAGGAGACGGAACTTTACCGTGCGGTCACGGAGAAATGCCGCGAGGTAGCCGTACATCTTTGGTCCACGGCCAGTAGAGGCAAGGATGTTTAACACAGGATTGTGGGCAAGGTAATCAAAAGCTCAATACCGTAGCAGTCTGGGCGTGTTTGTTATTCATGATGGAAAAAATACAGCGCAGAGAAGGACGAGGACAAAATGAAGACACATAGGTTGCAAGTCAGCGCTCGTGTGTCCTATGTGTCTTCATTTTGTCCTCGTCCTTATCTGCGCTGTATTTTTTCCATTATCAAAAGCCTTACGCACATCAAGTGCCACTATGGTTTGAATCTGGGAAGAGGGCGGAGGGTCAAATTCGTGCATGAGGAGAAAAAAGAGGACTGAGTAGACACACCTTTTCGGAAGCCCATGTAGCGCTCACTACAAAACATACTTAGCTGTGGCTTAGCTAAGGTTAAGCCTGGATATCTCGAAGCGAAAAGCCACTCGTCTAGCCTTGCGCTTTTCATATATTCGCTATTTTAGCCAACTCGCAAGCTACCACTTTTGTATCGGTGTTTCTACGCCGTCCGAGTGTTGCTTCTTCTTCCGATAATTCAAGCGCAACAAAGACAGCGAGTCCATGACGAGTGTCTGCGCCTGTTGAGCAGAATGGAAAGTTGGGCTAGTTGAAAGCTGTTCATGATGGATAAGGGGGATATCTGAGAGAGAAATAGGATATCTGCGAAGATTTTGAAATTGCTCTCTTCTGCAGGATTTTTTACCTGACTGTATCTTTTGTCGATTAGATTCTTGTATATATATAAGAGTTTCTATTTTTTACCAATAAACCAGTTGTGAAAACGGCGCTTGTCTTGTATTCTCTGTGTCCACGTTCCGTCTGCGCCCTCCTATCCATCATGATCTGTGCCTGTTGTTCTATGAGCATGCGCGCCTTATATTCCACATAGTGTGGAATGACAGCACCCACACTATCTATGTACATGCAGGGCTGTTTGCCATACCTATCATAAAAGAATAAGAGTTTGTGAATGCTACACCAACCCACAGGCGGCACAGCAAAGTTTCTTCACGTCGGGGTAGGCCAGGTGGGAGCCGGAGCTTCAGGTCAGGGTCCAGGCATTTTAAGCGGCAGTTCGCAAACTGGCAGGAATTCCACAAGGAGAGCGTGTGTTCCCGCGCAAGTGCGCGAAGCCTGCCCGCTGCGTCTGCTCTGGAAAAGGGAATCAACACACAATTGCCGTCTTGGTGGGCTGTTCGTGCGACCTCGTCCACCCGGAGATTGAACGCTATGCCGCTGTGTCCTGGAAGCCATTGGTAGATGATGTCATGTCCTCCATTAAATGCATATTGATGAATTTGTCGTATTTCCTTAAACGAGTTGCTCATGGGCTCCACGGCGAAGAACCGCTTTTAAGGTTTGCAGGACTGCTTTTGAATCTGTGAAAATAGACCATCGCTGAGGGCTCTGCTGACTGATATGCCTAATTGCGACACGAAGAGCGGTAAGCTCTGCAGCTGTTGAAGAAGTCTGGTGAATTGTCCTAACTTTTATTTTTCTATTAACTAAGGGCATGACCATGATGACCGAAAATCTCACGGCATTCACTGAACCATTGGTGTAGACATGTAACGGTTTGTATTGTGCTCATGGAAGTATTCAAGAGTGGCTTGTTTTAGTTCTGTCGGCGATTGCTTGACCTTCTTTCTGATGCCGGGTATGAAAGAAGCACGTATGGTTTATACAGGCTTCTTTGGGGAGAGGACGGTCAAGATGCGGGTGTAAACTGGGACGGCAGAATAGCGCGATGCGCATCAACGGTCTCTGTAAACGATGTACGTGGCCTGGTAATAGGATGACTGGCCAAATGATGACAGAACCCGGGAAATGTGTCGGAAATGTGCCCCCAGGACGTCAACGTCGAGGTAGGTAGATATGGGATGTTCCTGGGCAATTAAAATAGTAGCAGCCTTAGAGGCACATTTTGGCAATCCCAGGCAGGTTCGCAGAGCTTGAGCTTGAACGCTCTGTAGAATTTCTAAGTTGGTTTTCCTGATATTTCCAAGCCCAGGTAAGCTGTACCGAAGAAATCCCATAAATAATGCACGGTACAGCTGGAGCATCGACCGCAAGGGCACTCCCCATGCCTTCCCCCCAATAAAGGCAAGTACGTGAGCTATTGCTCACAGCCTCTTTGTCATGAATGAAATATGGGGAGTCCAGGAAAGATTTCGGTTGAGGATCACTCCCAGAAAGCGATGGCTGCTTTCGTAGGGTATTGATTTACCATCAATGCGTACGATGTATGGTGACATGTTCTTGCGTGTAAATGCAACTAGCGAACAGATCTCACTTTATGCAGACAGAGGATGGCCCAACATCTCCTCATTTCACTTCCCGTGGAGTCCCACAGGGCAGAGTACTAAGCCCAACGCTTTTCAATCTTACTCTTGTCGGGCTTGTCGGTGTAATACCACAATCGGCGCAACTTTCAATATATGCAGACGACATCTTTATCTGGGCATCAGGAGTTACGCGCCCACAGGTTAGCTTCAAAAGGCGGCAAGTATAGTTGCGCCCTACCTCCACCTGCAAGGTCTACAGATATCAACTGAAAAAAATCTTTGTTTTTCGCTTTAAGTTTAGATGTAGGGGTCCTTCCCCAGCCCTTTACTAGAAATCACAGTCGCAATTCCAAAGAGCACCGATAAAGAAAAATTCCTCTCAGTGGATGGCTATAGGCCAATAACGTAAGCAAATCTTGACTACAAAATATTTGCAAAAATTTCGTCAAATCGTTTAAACATGCGATGACGGTTCTCATTGGCCCTTATCAGACGTGTGGCTTGAGTAGCCGCTGCATATAAATAACATACATATGCATGTACCTTCCTCGAATCTTGCTCTTATGAGCAGCTTGCTCTACTCCAGATTAACCTTGTGAAGGAATTTGATCGTATCCAGCATTCGTTTCTGTTTTCTATTCTCTAACTTGTCAATGTTAGATTACTAAGATTAGATTACGCTTGATTACTAATGGTCACCTCTCACAGTCTGCGTATATTTGATCATCTGTGAAGCAAGGCTGTCCTATGTCACCGCAACTCTTTGCCCTCTACCTAGAGCCACCTTGAGTGTAATGCTAAACAATATCCGTGGTTATCTTGCCTTTAGCAATGAAGTCAAAGTGCTTGCGTATGCCGTTGATTTGACGTTTTCCGGCACTGACAAACCCAGAATTGACAAAATTATAGCCACTATTGAGCAGTTTGGCATTGTATCTGGCGCTAAAATGAATATGTCTAAAGGTTCGGGACTGTGGTTCGGTTCATGGGGAGCCATGCCGACTCATTATGCTGGAATTGAATTGTCTCGTGTCCCTCCTAAACACCTTGGTGTTCCCCTTCATGCATTCAAGTCTGATGGGCGCTATTGCAAAGAGCGGGTTTCGGCAGCCCAAAGCCATGCTTAGACATTTGTTCCGCACAGCCTATCAATTTTTGGTCGAGCACAGGCCTGTAACATGTTTGTGGCTACAAACATTTATTATGTTTTCAGGTGCTCCATTGCGCGAGGCATTACATCCAAACCTCTCACCGAACGTTTGCGACATTCATATGGTCCTCCAGTTTTAAGCCTGCACTATAACCTATTCAGGTCTGTTTCTGCTGGCGGATTAATAGGCTTGACACACCTCTATGTCAGACAGTTTGTTGCTCGTCCCTTTTTTTTTCCGTAATAACTCCCATCCAATTATCAGAGCATCCCGGCAAACTAACTTTATGAACCTTCTTCCCAACCGAGTGGTCTCTTTCAATTTTACCGATCGTCCCCCATTATTTTGTTTTATAAAAAAAGTTTACGATTCAGTGCATTTTCTCACAGTTCACGTTTCTTACGAGTGCTCATTCTCTGATTCACGGAAAAAATTTAAACACAGAATTGATGTCTATGTTGTTTCCGCATCCATTATATCGTTCACTCTATTCTAATTGTATGGGGCACTTTGTGTTAAAAAGAGTACGCAAAATGCTGATTTCGCCTTCTACTAAAACGTTTTTCTTTAAACTTCATGCCGAAGATCTATTTGTTAAAGTGCGGCTTCACAAAAAAAATTCGTTTTTTCTGTTATTTGCCCGCTATGTGAAACACCTGAAACCATCGAACACTGTTTATTGTGTGCAAAGATGCGATATTATTTTGGGATGTTCTACACAGAACGCCGAAGAAAGACTTTAATTTGAATTCCCACAGTGTGCGTTTCTTAATGGCCACGCAACATAACCATGAACCCTTTTACATGATTTTCCTCCTCGGACTTGAACAGCCTGTGAAAAACGCGTATGTTGGATCAGAATGCTGAGCCTCTCGTTTCCCCCAGTACTCATTTCGGCCAGATGGTGCACTGACTTAGACACTCTTACGAAAATAGGGACTATCAACCATACCGGCTGCCATTATCGATGTGTTGTCTTTTATTGCCACCGTTTTAGTGAAGTGTTGCTAAGACGAATAGTAGTTGTGTGGTGTTGTTTTGTAGGTTTCAATTCGAATTTTCGGCTACAGGCTGATTACTTAGTAAATAATGTATATAGCTATCTCCTGTATTTAAAGGCATATAATAAATACCATGCTAAAAAAAGATCTCGGGTGTGGCGCAGTTGGTTAAATCACTCGGCTGGGGATTCGAGGGCTAGAGCTCCGATTCCCAGCGGAGACAGAATTTTTTTTGATGACGTCATCAGGATGGTCGACAGGTGTCACATCAGCGTAAAGATCCCACGCACAACTCTTGAGCACGGGATTTCGTTCCATTAGCATAGAAGCGCTTTTGCCTTAAAATGCAGATGTTATGCAATTTCATGCGTTCTAGCCCGTTGTGAGTGCGTATAAGTGCAGTCACAGCAGTTTTATCCGCTCATAGGCAAACACGTTGCCATTATAATTCTTTCGTGGAGAGTGATGTTTGAATAACGTATTTTTCTCATGCTGAATGTCCTGTGTTGTTGCTTGGCAAAAGGGCGCCTGGGAAAGCAGGCGCCCATGCATGCCGAGACGGTTTTGTGGGGCTGTTTCACGAATCTGCGACTGAGCTAGTACATGAAGATAAATAAGCACGGGACATAGGTGCTCAACAAAATATGCGGACGTGCTCGGTGAGAGCAGTGAGAGACCCAAGTGTCAATAAAAAATGAGAAGGGTTCAACGCTGCTGAGCCGAATATGGAGCGAAAGCATTACTGCGGGTGACCGAGTGTTCTTCTCCTTCTCCTTATTCTTCGCGGCTGTTCAAGGTCATTCGTGACTGCGGCCACAGACTACGCGACGGGCCAAAACCTGGCGCAGTATTGCTTTCGCGTAAAATAGGCCGCTGGCAACGTTCAGTGGTACCATACGGTCTCCCGTCGCGCCTGCTGCCATAATGGAGTGAACCGGCTTGGTTATGCCGTGAGTGATCAGCTCAATTTTGAGGCCCGCATCAATGCACGTTCAGTTGTCAGTAGAATCTGACGTTTCTACCGGCCGTACAAACTGCTAATATTATTTCCATAGTCGTTCATTGCAAATACAGAAATTTATTGCCTTAAATGTCTAGAGCTAAGCTCAAGTGGGTACGATAATTTTTTGGCCATTACGGGTGTTTACTATGAATTAAACACTCAGCGCAAATTTCGCCACTGATTTTTCGGCTCCATTAGTTTTACGGGAGTGTCACCCCACTGACAATATCATGACACACTGACGTCACACAAGTACCGGTACCACTTCATGCAGACAACTTCCGTGGCAGGTTCTGAGCAGAAGAATCCGTCGCATGAGCCATTCGACTTAAAATGACACTTGAACAGCCATATAACTCGACAAGTCCTGAATTCACAGGCATTTGTTTGAGAATATATATATGAATGCCCCCGAAAGATACATCTAGGGCTGGGCTCAATACACCTTTCAAATACACGTTCTGCAAATTTTATCAATTCACTAAAAACCAAGATGGCAGTCAATACACGACACCAATTAAATCGCGTCTAATAACAGCAAATGATAAATCATTCAAAACTGAGATTGTTAGTATTACAGTTTTGTGGGACCTGTCACTGTAGATCTGAATTTCCTCGATTTAGTGAATGAGAATTTCACACACAATAAAGTGGCAGTTTAAGAGAACAATTTTCCGATTATAACGATGATAACCATGGCTCAGCATCGAAGATATAGAGAAAATCATGATACAGATTTGAGTAAAAAGCAGACATCAAAATTCTTAGGCAAGCTTTGGGCGCCCAAGCGGAACAAAGATCATATCTACTCATTCTTAAGCTGCAAACTAAACCTCCTCAATGAAGGCATTGCATTTGCTCCAAAATACAACGAAGGTAGGCGCTGCCACTTCATAAAGTCTGTCAAAGTCATCTTCGTCACGATTTACAGCTGCTCGATTACCGGCCTGTTTTCTTGCAAACACCTTTTCATTCACATGCCTATCGCACGAGTAGCCAGAATGCTTGGACCATTCCTTCGCAATTGGTAGAAAAGCGCAACAGAACCCACTCACATACCACCGATAAACATTCTGTAATTATCATCTCGTAGCGCTTGCTTTTTTTGCCCGCCAAGCACTGGGAAGCTCCTGTTTTGCGAAGTAAACAATTGCTTCACATGTTTTCCTTGCAAAGCAGGGAGCAATTGGGCTTCTGTTACGCCATTTGACTACGTTTATTCAAGGTATAATTTCCTGTCCATGCCATTAGCGGTCTTCATCAGATGCTCGTATTTCTGGAACATTGTGAGTTCTAGTTTTCCTAAAGAGCTGTGCCACCCTAGGTTGTGTTTATCACGACTAAGGGGAACAGTTTCATTGTAACATTATACCCAGAATGAAATCCGTACAATACATCAGTGAAGCATATAAAATGAATGAAAAGGAGCAAAAAAAATTAGGAGGAGCGCTTAAGCTTCGCCTAATAGTAGACGCGAATGGGGTGTGTTTGTTAGCGTCATCGGTTTTTTAGCTACTATGAGCTACGACGCAAACACTCAGCACTTTTGCAATGACGGACTACAGCGAAATGACCAATCACTTCTGTTTTGTTAGCTATTACGGGATAGTACACGCCCAATTACCGCGTTCAACGTCTCAGTTACTCCTACTAAAAAATCCTGCATAAACATTCATACAAAAAATCGTATACAGGTTTACTGTACAGGATATGGGGTACAAGATTGTGGGCTCAGAAAATTTCGGTACTGCCCTAGAAAACCAGGAATCAAACCACGCGGAGCTCTGATACCGGAATGTCTTGTATGGTTGATGATCCCCGTTTCCGGAAATAAGCGCTCCGCTAGGCTGGAAAAAGCATGCAACAAAATAAAATAACACGACCACATTTAAGAATCAATTTAAAAATATAAATTAATTCGAACTTTCTGTCTTCATGATCCTTCGCCGTGGGTATGACTCAGTATATGTAGCTTTTGTATTTGTATCTCTTCTTTGGCTGTAGAGTTCGTGGCCGTAATTCATGATCGCCCTTTAAACACGCTGAATCGTTTTCCAGGCTATCACAAGGGTTCAAAAATGTCCCCTATCTTTATAATGCGTCGCTTTGTTGCAGGCAAACCTCAAGATATCAGAATTTACTAGTGCTGATGTATTCATCTACGAACGCTTTTAACGTTTCCTACATACAAAGATATCCGGTGCGCTAATACTTGTAATACTGGGCGTTTTAGCTTCACGGTCTAGCAATGGAACAGCGACGTCAATGATTACACTTCCGACTGTGTGGTTTCAATATGTAAACATTCCAGAAAGCGTCGTCCGGTGTGCGGCTATCTGTGCATCTTTCGATGGTCAGCGATGTTTCTTTATTTTTTTTCTCGAGCATATTTTTGTCATCGCTAGCGAAACCATACGTTCGTGCTTCCACTTTCGCGTTGAAGGCGGCAGATCTTCAGTCGCAGATATGAAGACGCACCGCAAGATCGTACGAGCTGCAGCGACTGTTGCACGCGCAAAAACGACGCGACGCGCGTATATGCTTGCTTGTGAACACTTCAATGGCTTCGTATTTTCGAGGTATTTGGGAAACGAAGCGTGCTCTTTATATACAGAATAGCAGTATATGCTTGGTATCATGGTTATTTAGTGCGCTGGCGTGTCTGGCATGGTTATTTTGGTTGAGCTTCCAGATCGGCCCGGCTTCTGTTCAGAAGCAGAAATCCGGTTTCTGGTTAATTAAACAGGCTGAACCGAAATAAAACAGCGCGAAGCTTTCATTCCGGAAATTCCTGTATGGTTCGTGGCCCTTGTTTCAGAAAAAAAAACAAAAAACACAGGACTCCAGGCTGGAAAAAGCATGAGACCTATACAAAGAAGAAAAAACTAAAAAAAAAATTACAACTTCAAACCTCGTGATTCTAACTTCTGTCTTCACATCCAACAATCACATACTGCAATCACTACACCACGGTGGGATACGGTTGTGGGCGTTATATTTCTGTTCATGTAGTGTACATTGCTTTTTCGTACTTTGTATTTTTGTAGGGTGTAGAATTTGTGGTCGTAATTGACTGATCGCCCTTTAAACACGCTGAATCTTTTTCATGGCTATCAGGAAGGGTTATCCGTGTCCCGCATCTTTACAATGCATCGCTTTCTTGCAGACAAATCTCAGATGTCGCAATTTACTAGTGCTGATGTGTTTTGTCATCTTCTTCGAACACATGTAATTTTTGCTACATACAGAGATATGCGGTGCACCAACACTTGTAATACTGCACGTTTTGGACTCACCTGCTGCCAGTGGAGCCGCGACGTCAATAAATTTACTTCCGACCAAGTGTTGTGCACACGTAAACACTCGAGGAAGCAACT
Source organism: Amblyomma maculatum (assembly GCF_055883805.1). NCBI lineage: Eukaryota > Metazoa > Arthropoda > Arachnida > Ixodida > Ixodidae > Amblyomma > Amblyomma maculatum. The sequence goes on along the minus strand of NC_139352.1, from coordinate 117,908,442 downwards.
CCCGCTGTCCGGCTAACCTGCTAACCTGTGCATATTTTGATCGTCAGCGATGTGTTTAATTTATTCTCGAACGTATTTTTATCCTCGCTAACGAAACGCTGCATTCTTGCTAACACTTTCGCTTTGAAGGTGGCAGATCTCCAGTCGCAGACATGAAGGCGTACCGCAAGATCGTACAAGCTGCGGCGACTGATGCACACGCATAAGCAACGCAATGTGCGTATGTATGCACTTGCTAGAGCACACATCCACGGCTTCATATCTTCAAGGTATTTGTGAAACAACGCGTACTCCACATATACAAAAAAGTTGTAACATATAATATGTTTAGTTTCAAGCTTAATTAGCGCGCAGGCATGTTCCGATCTGGTCATTCTTGTTGTGCTTCACGATCTGTCCGAATTGTGTTTAGAAGCGGAAATACTCTCTCATATCAGTTCCATTCATGATGGATTTGTCCGGTTTCAGTTATACAGAACAGGTCGTGTCCGATTATGAGCTCTATACAGGAATGGTCCGCCCTGTTTCATATCCATACCGGACTGCAGATGTCCTTTTGTGATGCATACTGGAAATGGTCTTTCCTGCTATTGCTCCATACCATACCGGATCGGACCATCCAAATTGAGATTCATACCGGACATTACCTGTCCGGTTTAAACTTGCTTAAGCTAGATACAGGACTGCTAACCCAGGTATGAAATTTCGGGATAATACAGGACCTGTAAAACCCGTTTGACGCAATACGGGATTTTTACTAGGGACGACTGACAGCGCACGTTTTAATTTTGTTATTTTTACTTTTGCTTTAAGATATCTCATTTTACTTTTTATTTATTTATTGTAAATAAATAATTATAATATTGGCACGCACATCCTTCTGTCCTGTATTGGAGCAATATGAGTTGTGGCGGGAGAAGCTGAAGAGGAAGCTGGGTAAGTCCTCTCTGGGTGTGCTAACGTCAAGTGCAACTGACAACCGCCGTGTAAATAAACCACGTAACAACTGTGGTGGAGTTTGCGGGTACCAATCACCACGGAACTTCTCCTACACCGCCGAAGCAGAATTGGGCTACGGACAGAGATTGCGCAAGCAGATGTTCCAACGCAGCCAATTCCAGCAGCTCTACCACCACACAGCCTTATCGGGAACCCACACACTTTTATGGCAAGCCTGGGGAAGACGTGGATGACTGGCTCACCCACTACAATCTAGTGAGCAAATACAGCCGCTGGGATGCCAAGACCAAGTTGGCGAATGTGGTATTCTTTCTTGAAGAAATGGCGCTGACATGGTTTGACAATCATGAAGCCCCCTTACCACCTGGGATCGCTTCATGGAAGAAATGAGAACGCGTTTTGGCAATTCCGATGCTCGAAAAAAGAGTGCCGAACAGACTCTGGCACAGCGAGCGCAAGTATCGGGGGAGACCTGCACAACTTACATAGAAGTCCTCAAGCTGTGCAGAATAGTTGATGCTCGGATGACTGAGGAAGAGAAGGTAGGCCACCTCAAAGGAACAGCGCAAGACGTGTACAGCTTTGTCATCTGCAAGGACGATTTGAATACAACCGCTGATGTAACACGACAATGCCGCACGTTTGAAGGTTTGAAGCGATGCCGTATCATCCCGCCGTATCGACGAGATGTACCGTCTTTGCCAAAAGTAACCAGGCTGCATGTTTTGCTTTTCGCTTGTATTTTGAAGCCAACGTTGAATTCCAGAGGATCACATATTGTGAATAAGTGAGGACAGGAGCTCAGCTTTACTTTTCACATATTTCCAGCTTCATAAGTGGTACGAATTCTCTGCAACTCGTCTGAGAAGCGAAACCCGGAGCCTGGTTACTTTTGGCAAAGGCGGTACGTTCAACGTAAGGGTGTGTGCATAGATTACGTGCCACCCCCGCGCTAAGTGAATTGTTTTAGCTAGTTTTGACAGACGCATAGAAGCGCACTTTGAAAACGATAAGATTCTAAATATATTTAGATATGTCGACGACTTTTTGGTTGTTGCACAAACTAATCAGGATGATGAAAAGAATATCCTAGTAGAACGAACCCTGGAAGTTTTTAAGACTTATGCCCATTTTCTTAATTTCACGCATGAGCTTGCTTTTTCTAAATGAAGCACGCGTTTGCCATATGTACCAGCCAAGGTATAATAAGAAATCTTGAATTTTAATTCGGCGCATTCTAAATAAATAATAAGAGGAATCGCCAAGACATGCCTTCGTACCTCCCTAGACAAGTCCTGCTCACACTAGGTGATTTAAAGCCTGCACCTTCAGGCAGATCGCATGATGAAGGCAGATTTCCCTAGGGAGGTCATGACACCCGTTGCTGAAGGCCTATTAATATTGATAAAATCTGGGAAACAGGCAACGAGAACTGAGCTGCAAGCTCATGGGCGGGCTAATGCGTGGCAGTGCCATATATTCACCAGCTGACACACCACCTAAAGAGGGTGGCAGAGAAAGGCAATGTCCGAGTTGTGCTCAATGCACCAGATAAACTTGACAAACTGAGCAAGGCTGTTATTGTTGCCTCAGAGAAGAAAAAACGCCATTGCCAAATAAAACATCAAATGCAGTATGTGGCATGCAAGACCAATGTGGTCTACATAATTCCCTTGTAATGTGGGAATTGCTACATTGGCCAAACTGGCCGTTCTAACAATGTTAGAGGTATGGAGCACAGGCAGGCAGTCGAGGCAAAATTAGGCTCGGGACATTTGGCGGCACATTGTAAACGCTGTGAGAACAATTGCGCTCCAATGTACTATCAGACACGGGTCATTTTTTCAAGTTCAGACCAGAAGGAGCGTGAAATACTCGAAGCATTTCTCATTGATATTGGACGAAAGTCGTGCGTAAGCAAGCAATCGTTATCTTTATCAAACAGAAATACAATTCCTGAACCAGAAGGTACCGCTGCACATGAGCTTTAGGGTTTGGTGTTATTACATTGTTTGCCTATATATTGAATGTGTCTGGAATAACACCAAGTTGATGTCTATCGTTCGTGGTATCCGCTTCTCATCTTTCCCTGTCTTAGGCGCTATTTACCATGTGCATTGAATCTAGCACTTGGACATCTCACAGACAATGATGGAGTCAGGCCTGATCTGAAAAACATTGAAGCTGTCACTTGTAGTAGACCACCGAAATCGTTAAAACAACTCAAGAGTTTTTTTAGTGGCTTCGTTCCTACTTCCGGCGTTTTGTTCCGAGGTTTGCTGGCCTAGCATATCCACTTGTCTTCCACAAAAAAATGTGCCTTTCAAGTGAACTACTGATTGTGACTCCACCTTTTGTCAGTTACAATTTATTTTGACATCAGGACCTATACTACGCCACTACTACCCATCAGCTCCAACAGAACTTCAGGCTGACGCCAGCGCAGTCGGAGTTGGTGCAGTTCTCATACAGCGCCGCAATGGCAAGGAACATGTCGTTGCATATGCAAGCCGTTCTTTGAGTAAGTAAAAAATTTAAGCGCAACAGAGACGACACAAAAATAAGATAGGACAAGACGCGCTACTTGCTACACTTTATTGGAGTGAACGAACAGCAGTATATATAGCAATGAAAGGGGAGAGGGACTGCACAATATGTGACTGCTTATGCGCGAGATCTCGGAAGTAGCATAAAGTGGTGCACAGGTGATTCGGCTGAAACTGAAACATATCTAAAAACTTCCATTCTTTTTGTAACATCACGATCGAAAGGATGCTAACCCATGCACTCCCATTCTTAATTATACGGTGGGCTTCTATCAGTTCACGAGCGATAGTGTCGTTACATTTACAGACTATTCTGGTGTCCTGAAGCCTTGCCTTACAAGCCTTCCTTTCTGTCCCGCAATCGTTGCAATGGAGCGGCAGATTCGAACCTGTACCATTCTTCACTGACAATTTGTGTTCTCTTATTTGACGGTTAATGCACCGCCCCGTTTGTCCGATATAAACTTTTCCACATGTCAGTCGGATGCTATACACCACCTCAACCGCACAATCCACAAACGGGTTAACATGCTTCGTTTGACACACTTTTTTTACACCATTTTCAGGGTCAGTCAATCGGCTCAATGAAGCGAGTTTCTTAGGGGCAGAAAAAACAACGGGAACTTAGTACTTAGCAGCAACATGCTTCAAATTATGTGCAACTTTATGGGAATACGGAATTACCACTGGTGTGATTCTTTTTTTTTTTTTTGAGTTACATCTTCGTCTCTTCTTCTGTTTCTTTCTTTTTTCACCTTCTTTACTAGTGCTTCGCTCACAGAGCTCAAAACCGACGAAGGAAAGCCTGCCTGTGTTAGCTTGCGGATCTGCTGATCAAAGCTTTCCTGCGCTTTGTGTCTGCACGACGTTTTTAGAGATGAATCTAAGCACATCGTGGCGATGGCTCGTTTTAGTGTCTTGGAATGCGAGGAGTCAAACGGCAACAATGCCTTGCGGGCACGGGGGCAGTACTTCCAGCAGGCGTCTTCGTCAGTAATGGGGATGTTAACGTCTAAAAACTGCAGGTTAATTGTTTCCCTTTGGGAGCTCAAAAGTAAAATCTAAACAACTAGCGTGATTTTTAAAATCAGCCAGAGCATCCTCCACAATCTGTGGGTAGGTCCAAGGCGACTGTTTGCTGAGAACAATTAAAAAATCATCTACGTACCTAAAACTCTTCAGAACTGTGTTCTGGTGAAATGCACCTGATAAGGCTTTGTCGATACCCGCAAGAAAAATGTTGCACTGTATCAGTGCCACGCAAGACCCAATACATATTCCGTTCTTCTGTAGGTAAGCCTGATTCTGGAACGAAACAGTCGTGGAACACAGATAAAATTCTAACATTGAAAGGAAGTTCTCAACCGATATCCCCGCAAAATTCTGAAAGGTGACCGGGCCGTTTACTTTAATGCAGGTAGAGACGGATGCCAGCAACAGTGGTTGTGGGCTAGAATAAAACAGGTCGACCACATCCACTGAAAACAAGTACCCTATTGAATTATTGTCGCACAAAAATTCAATGATCTCGAGGCTATTCCGTACAGAAAAAGAACAAGAGACGAAGATGTAACTAAAAAAAAAAAAGAATCAGACCAGTGGTAATTCCGTATTCCCATAAAGTTACACATAATTTGAAGCATGTTGCTGCTAAGTACAAAGTTCCCGTTGTTTTTTCTGCCCCTAAGAAACTCGCTTCATTGATAAGTAGAGTGCATATTGTGGCAGCGTAAAATTAAATGCAGGACTAAAGGAGAAAGACAAGGGACAAACGCTGAACTTCAACTGATAGTTTAATGGACGTAACATCAATATATACAAAAAGTTTTTCAACGCCATCACTTGAGCGCATGCTCCCAAACCTTCGCCTCTGCATTATCGAACAGATTAGAGCCTCATCACCTATGGCCACGTGTCATTCTCCTCCTTAAAAGTTCCAGCTCTTTGGGTGACAGCACAACCGAGCTACTGCTAACACAATTATCACCTTGATTGTGAATCTCAAGGGCCTCAAATATCTCCCTGCTCAACTGCTGCTTGAAGCTGCGCAGCACACGTGTGTCGCTGAACGCAGGGGTGCATGATTGACTGGTGGGGCTAGGGCAGCGGCTGCAGTGCAAGGCTAAATGACTGCTCCAAACAAGGGATCCTACTGCTCTTCGGTGCTCTCGCAATCTGTCGTTTATGCACCTGCCCGTCTGTCCAACGTAGGTTTTCCCACATGACAGAAGAATCTTGTAGACTACCCCCGTTCTACAGGGTACGAAGCAGGTGTCATGCTTCTTCGTGCATGCATCAATGCCACTCTTTTGCCCATTCACTTTAGGGCAAAGCCGCTACAACTTTTCAGGAGCAGAGAAGACGACAGGGACGCCGCACTTCCCTGCAACCTTCTTCAGACGGTGGGAGAAACCATGAATGTAAGGCACGGCAACAGGCCTTGTTTCCTGGCGTCTGGATTGTTGTGATCGCCCTCGTTCCTCACTCTCCACTTCCCGCAACAGCTTATTCGCTACCGAAGCCAGGAGTTCATTCGGGTAGCCAGCGGCTTTCAGGCGTTCGATCTGGCCCTGCACGCTGATGTTCATAAAGTGTGCACATGACTTTGCGAGAGCAGCACGTAGAGAATCAACAACGATCCCTCTTTTTACCAATTTCGAATGGGCCGAATCATACCTCAACACTTTTTTCGACCGCGGCCTGTAGCTCCAACACACATTCGCCTCCATGAAGATCAAACGCACATCCAAAAACTGAAGTCCGGTGTCCTCTGGCAATTCAAAATTAAAACGAAGCCCTTTCGAGCAAACCTCAAACACGTCAAGCACTGTTTTTACCACGGCCTCCCTACACTGAAACTTGCTTGCCCTGATAACTACTAGGTAGTCGTCAATATATTTAAAAATCTTAGCTATTATAGCTGCGTCAATGCACGTGTCACACTTGTAACAGTGTCACGCTTGTCACACTGGGCTAAAAAGATGGTGCTTAAAACAGGCGCAATGCAAGAACCAATGCAGACCCCCGCCTTTTGTATGAAAGGTTTGCCGTTGAAATCAATAAAAGTGGAAGAAAGATAAAATGATAGAAGTTCCATGAAGCCGCCAATAGATAAACCTGAAGAATTCTGGAATTGCAGAGGCCGTGATTGTTCAATGAGGTCTCGAACTGCCACTAATACGTCAGGCTGAGGAATCGAATAAAAAAGATCTACTACGTCTATCGAAAAGGCAGCAAGTGCCTCCGAACGGCTGTTACACTGCTGGAAGTAGTCTATAACCTCTATAACCTCACAACGCCATCACTTGCAAGAGTGGAAGCGTGGGCGAGTTGGTGATGGTTCGATTGGTGCATAGCGCTAAAAAGACAAGGACACAGCGAGACAGACAGGCTGTGTTATTGAATTTTTAGCGCTATGCACCAATCGAGCCATCACTTGAGCGCATTGAAAAACTTTTTGTATATATTGATGTTACGTCCATTTATCAGTTGAAGTTCAGCGTTTGTCCCTTGTCTTTCTCCTTTAGTCCTGTCTTTAATTTTACGCTGCCAAAATATGCACTCTACTTATCAAGACCAACTAGCCCGTCTCGCTACGTTAACTAATCGCTTCATTGAGCCGATTGACTGACCCTGAAAATGGTGTAAAAAAAGTGTGTCAAACGAAGCATGTTAACCCGTTTGTGGATTGTGCGGTTGAGGTCGTGTATAGCATCCGACTGACATGTGGAAAAATTTATATCGGACAAACGGGGCGGTGCATTAACCGTCAAATAAGAGAACACAAATTGTCAGTGAAGAATGGTATAGGTTCGAATCTGCCGCTCCATTGCAACGATTGCGGGACAGAAAGGAAGGCTTGTAAGGCAAGGCTTCAGGACACCAGAATAGTCTGTAAATGTAACGACACTATCGCTCGTGAACTGATAGAGCCCACCGTATAATTAAGAATGGGAGTGCATGGGTTAGCATCCTTTCGATCGTGATGTTACAAAAAGAATGGAAGTTTTTAGATATGTTTCAGTTTCAGCCGAATCACCTGTGCACCACTTTATGCTACTTCCGAGATCTCGCGCGTGAGCAGTCACATATTGTTCATTCCCTCTCCCCTCCCAGTGCTATATATACTGCTGTTCGTTCACTCCGATAAAGTGTTGCAAGTAGCGCAAGTCTTGTCCTATCTTGTCTTTGTGTCGCCTCTAATGCGCTTAAATATTTGACAGCTATGCATCAACCTGCCCCACTAAATGTCTTACTAAAGTATCTTTGAGTAAGGCTGAGCGTAATTACACATGCTTAGATTAGGAATGCTTAGCTGTTGTTTTCGGTGTATAATGGTTTTGGTGATATTTTTTTTTTGATGTACATTTAAAATTGTGGCAAACAATTATTCCTTAGGTTGGCTTGTAAACCTTTGTGACCCCTGTGGACGCCTTGAGCGGTGGGCTTTGTGCCTGCAAGAATTCAATTTCACTGTCTCTTTTAAGAGCGGTCGTAAGCACGGTGATGCTGACTACCTATTATGGTTGCCTTTTGAAACTACTGATTGCGAGAGTGAGATCTTGGATGAATATATAGCTGCTATATCTCCAAGCTTCCCCGATGTTGGTGAATCAAAGATTGCACAGCGGAACGACAGGGAGCTGGCGCCGCTTTTTCATGCCGCAACTTCCCAGAACCCTGCGACCTCATTCTGCATTTGTGATATTTTGCTATACAGGAAGAACTACTCGTCAGTAGGTGCAAAGAAATGCACGACGATCCCAGGGCTAAACACTTGGGTTTGACTAGGACATTGTACAGGATTAAGGAACGTTTTTATTGGCCGAAGATGAGTCAAGCTACTCAATGTTATGTGGCCAGCTGCCTCCAGTGCCAGCGTTTCAAATACCCAACCTGCTCGCCGCCGGGTACTCTTCAGCCTATAACGCCGCCACGAGCTCCATTCGAAGAGGCGGGAATTGACGTCCTAGGAACGTTTCCCCGTTCCACCAACGGGAACCGCTGTGCGTAGACTACCTTACGCGGTACTGTGAAACTGCTGTCATACCGTCAGCCACTGCTTCTGATGTCTCGGCCTTTCTCCTACGGTCCATCAGTCTTCGACATGGCCTCCTCGTGTGCTATTAAGTGACCGGGGGCGACAGTTTACGGCAGACGTTATAAAAGAACTTCTTCGTCTCAGCTCATGCCATTTTCGCCATTCAACTCCTTACCCCCCGCAGGCAAACGGCCTCACCGAACGCACCAATCGTACGCTTAGCAAATGCTCGCAATGTATGTCGGCACCCGCCACAAAAACTTTGATGAAGTCCTTCCGTTTATAACACGCATTTAACTCTGCTAAGCACGAAACGACAGGCTACAGTTCGTTCTTTCTTTTTTATGCCCGACTTTCGCGAAAGACTCTAGACGCCTTTTTACCTTTCTCACTCCCGGCTGAAACTTCATTAGCGCATACGCTCTCTTGGGCTGAACAAGCTCGCCGACTCGCTAGACTTCGCACTCTAGCCTCCCAAGAACGCTACAAGCACCGCTACGACAAGCGTCACGAAGATGTTAATTATGCCCCTGGTGACTTGGTGTGGCTTTGGATGCCGTTGCGTAAGCGCGGCCTGTCCCAGAAACTGTTGCACAAGTACTGTTGCCCTTTCGTTGTGCTAGAACGCATCAGCGCAGTCAACTTCGTAGTCTCTCGTCTGACCACCCATGGTCATCGTTCTAGGAAGCCTCAAGTAGTTCACGTGGCCCGCATGAAGCACTGCTACCAGCGTGACGAACCTTGACTCGTCCGGCGGGCATAGTCTGCGAAGGGGGCAGTGTCACGCACGTCCCGCTGTCCTGTATAGAAGGGAGAGGAGGTGTGGCAGCAGAAGCTGAAGAGGAAGAGGACGCTGGGTCGGTCCCCTCTGGGGGGGGGGGGGGGGGGGGGGGCTAACGTCCAGTGCAACTAACACCCGCCGTGTAAATGAACCACGTAACAATATTATTAATAAAGTTATAACATTAATGTTATATGTACTTCATTTCACTCATAAAGTGAAACAGTTTACTTTAAAAGTAATTTTATAGCATTAACCTCCGATAAAGCACCTCACTTGCCATCTAGTACCAAGATGTTATCGATTTGAAACCTGGGCACGGCGACAATGTTTCGACCGAACGAGCTGTATGTCCTTCAAATAAAATGATAAATTGATTGCTTCTGAAATATGCGATGTTGTAAGCCGTCTCCCTGGAAGCCAAAATATGCTTACCCATGAAGCTAGTTGTGCCTAATGTGAGCGGGGAGACGTACTTAAATTTGCTCTTTTGACAAGAATATCGACCATATGGCTAGCGCGTTACACAATGTCGCAGTTTTGGCACCCGATGCACTCCTGTCCGCGTGTGCCGCTCACACTACCCGAAATGAAAAACGGCTATCAGTTGGTTTAAATTCATACAGAAATCTGATCTCTCGCATTTATACTGACATAAAAATAAATGAAGGCTCGTCTTTTGGGTAATGCGCCGAAACTTTCGCACTTCTCAGTGAACAGGGCAACTGTCGCGCGGGCACAAGAACAACAAGGCAATGGAGAAACATTCTTTATTTTGTAGCGATAGCTACACTTGGCTAGTTACCAGCGCATTTCGGGTAAGCGTCGCTAGTAAATACTGCGCATATGCCGTAACCAAGGAAACTAGTTGCTCCGGACTAAAGAAGAGGAAGGCAAGAGAAAGAAGATGGTGTTGTTTTGACCGTGCATGGTCCGCGCTTGCGCGCACTATTGTGTGCCTGTGGGCATGGTATTGATATGTGCTATTGGTACAAGGGCTCTAAGTGAGCGTGTTCACATGAATCTTTTTGTGTGAGCATGCTTTGCTTTGTCGTGACCCTACAACTGCCAAGTTGGCCCTGTCAAGGGAACGTCAAGAAAAATACAAAGAAACGTCGCCCTGTGAAAAATAGCCGGAAGTGCTTTTGTTCAACTGTTCACTCTTCCCGTCGAGAGGCGCTATTGTCAAGTGAGGAATACCTATCGTACAAAGGACACGTCCGCTGACGTACAGGAGAAGAAAGGAGCATGAGGATTACGGCAATTAGAGAATTTCCCGTGAATGCAGGAGAGAGTTGCAATTGCCGGAAAAGGACAATGCTGGGAGCAGTATTCGTGGCGCGCACGTACACTTGGGTTTCTGAGAAGGAAATCCACTTGCCGGAACCAACATAGCGGATCTTTGCAGAAGAATCGAAATTTACATCCTCGCCGTTCCCAAGCTCTACCCGACAACAAGTGACCACGCCCGACGAAACAATACTGGACCAGTCAGTGCATCAGACCATCAGTGCATTGATGTGTTCGATTGGTTGCCGATATCTGAGGGGTGTGCCCTCGAACTGATTGGTCAGCATCTTCAGAGAGGGGCTGTACATAGGGGATTTAAGGACGTTGCAGAGCACGAAATGGCGCTCTGAGCCCTGGGTAAATGGCTCATCCAGACGCTTCTCGATATGAACTCTTAACGCTTGCCATTTTGCTGATATACCCTTTTTTCATGTAAATAAGTTTTCTCAAAGTGCCATTAAACCTGCTTGTATATATTTTACCAACTTCGAAGATTCAATCCTTCATCAACCCGGAGTCTCTGCACGCTACCAAGTGAAGGCCAGGTCGACTTAGTCCCAGCGTCACGACAACTGGTGACCAGCGTTAGGATCTGAGTCTAAGAGCCACAACATCTGGTGATCGGAGGTGGGGTCTGAATCTACAAGCCACAACATCTGGTGATCGGAGATGGCATCTCAAGCAACAAGCAGGAGCAACAATCGGCCAACAAGAGAGCAGCTCGGAACATCGATCGCATGTGTGGGTGAGTGCTTGGCTTTTCTTCTGATGTGGACCAGGTTCTAGAACAGGGTTAGATTTTAGAACTGGTAAAGAATGTTGAAACGCCTTAAGGTTTTGTAGTTTGCACAGTTGTTTTGGAAGTAGCCGACACTCGGAGCGATCATGGACCTACAAAAGCTGCAGAAACCGGAACTGCTGCTATTGTGTGAGGAATTGGGAATTGATACAAGTGGTTTGGCACGAAAACCCTTGAATATAAAGGCAATCACTGATTTGGGAACCGATGATGAGGAGCTCAGTGAAGCATGCAACCTCATCGGACAAAAAAAGGAGGAGCAGCTCAGACAGCAGAAAGAGCGGGAAAAAGAGGAAACGAGGCGTGAGCGTGAAATTGAGAGAGAAGCAAAAAGGCTGGAGCAAGAAATTGAGCTCCGGAAATTAGAAGTACAGTTGAGCAAGAGGTCGGGCAATTGTCCCCAGCTAGCCGTACCTCTTCTCAACAAGAAGGCAGATTTCAAAATGTCAAAGTACATGCAGCCATATGTGATATCAGGGGATATCGGTCTGTATCTGGCTAACTTTGAGCGAACCTGCGAAAAACTGTCCTTCCAGCGAAACACTTAGTCTCAGAGATTATTGACGGTTCTGCCCTGCGAGGCAGCGGAGGTTGTCGCGCGGCTAAGCAAGGAGGACGCGGACAACTACGAGAAGGTCAAGGCTTGCCTTCTGTGAAATTATAGGCTTAGCGCCGAGGCGTTCAGACAACGTTTTCGGAACGCTACTAAGTCCAGGGACGAGAGTTACCAGGAATTCCTGTACAATTTAAGAGTCAATTTGGGCGAGCGGCTAAAGAGCACTGATTCCTACAGTGATAGGGACGCTGTAGTCGAGCGAATTCTTTTGGAGCAGTTTTATAACTGCCTCCCAGAAAAAGAAAGAAATTGGTCACAGGACCGAGGCGACATTAAGTCGGCAACTGAAGCTGCCGAACTCATTGAGGAGTACGCTTCGCGCCGACAATTCAGTAACCCAGCAGTGGATAGGCCCCGCAATTCCAAGTTGAGTGTGAATAACCGTCAGGAAAGGCACTGTGCTAGAGTTGCAAACGAAGAAAGGAAAGCTTCTTCAGGCAAACTCCCTAGAAAGGACGGCAGTGAGAAAAGTGGGGAAGTGAGCAACGCGCAGAACACAAAGAACAAGCTTGAGGCTAGGAAGCCGCTCACATGCTTTAGGTGTAATGAGCAGGGTTACATTGCCATCAACTACCGGAAAGAAAAGATTGCTTTCTCGTATGTCAGTGACTGTGATGAAGACATGAAGCCTTTGGAACCCTACATGCATGACCTAGTAGTCAACGGGAAGCTTTGCAAGGTACTGCGCGATTCGGCCGCAACGATGGATGTTGTCCATCGGGCATATGTGTCGCCTTCCGACTATACAGGACAGTGTGCATGGATCCGCCAGGTAGCGGAGGAACAGAGTGTGTGCTTGCCAATCGCGAACGTGGTCATACAGGGCCCTTTCGGCTAGTTAACAACCGAGGCTGCCGTTTCAGGAAAGCTTCACAAGTGCTATCCGTATATGTTTTCCAACAAATCGGACATGCTGCTGCGAAAGAGGGGCATCCTTTTCGGAGACAGAGTTGTGCAAGCCTTAACACGTTCAAAGGCCCGAGAACTAGCTACACTGCTCACTCCAGAAAATTCCACAGCGGAGGAAACGGCAGTTAAAACAGTGGTCAATGCGGAAGATTGCGGGTCAGAAAACTTTGAGAGCGAGGCATCTCAGATAAGTCAACTTGAAAGTGAGCTTGATGAGACGCGGAATGAGGACGTTCTTGAGAGCAACCTCTTGCCGCCAGTGTCTAGTAATCTCACGAGACTTCTAAGTGGAACCCGAGAGGACTTAGCTATAGAGCAAGCCAATGATCCCCAGATGCAGGAGATAAGGTAGCGCCGCCGCGCCACTAAGACAGCAAAGAATATTTCTTTCGAGATGAGAAAGGGAGTGCTGTATCGCTTATTCAAGGAAAAGCGCGGAGTAGAGCGGGACCAATTAGTCGTTCCTCAATAGTACCGCGAAGACTTACTGCGACTTTCCTATGGCAGCTCGTGTCATGTCACCTTGGAATAAGGAAAACAAAGCAGTGGATGTTGCAAGAATAATAAAATTTTGTACGGTCATGCGACACGTGCCAGCGGGTTAGAAAGGCGCAAGATAAGTGGTAAGCTCCGATGGTGATAGTACCAATCATTACCGAGTCCAATACCGTAGCAGTCTGGGCGTGTTGGTTATTCATGATGGAAAAATACAGCGCAGAGAAGGACGAGGACAAAATGAAGACACATAGGACACACGAGCGCTGACTTGCATGTCAGCGCTCGTGTGTCCTATGTGTCTTCATTTTGTCCTCGTCCTTCTCTGCGCTGTATTTTTCCATCATTACCGAGTCGTTTCACCGGTTAGTAATAGATGTAGTTGGGCCACTTCCTGTGACAGAGTCAGGGTCCCGTTATATCCTCACCATGTTATGCCCAGCAACAAAGTTTCCAGAGGCTGTTCCGCTGCGCGAGGTGACGTCCGAGAGTGTAGTGGAGGTGGTGGTGGTGAAAAACTTTATATTTGGGAGCCTTAAGGGATTACATTCTAATGACGGGTCGGCTCTTGGCTGCGTGTTGTGGCCGAAAGCTGGTGCTTCACAGCGACACCCAAAGCCCAGTCTGTCAGCCGCTTTTGAACGGCCGGGTCAGAGCTGGACACCGCAGCCTCCCATCGCTCGAGGTCGGAGAGTTGCCAAGTGGCTGGAGGGTGGAATTCCGAGCATTTGATCATAATATGCTCAAAATCAGCTTTAGGTGCCCCACACAGGGTGCACTGCGGCGAGAACAGTCCTGGATGGATCAAAGATAAAAAAGCGGGGGATGGGAATGTACGGGACTGAAGCTGGCGCCACGTCACCTGTTGTAGCTTAGTCATAGATTTATGAGGAGGAGGGTAGATGGTTCGTTGATCACGGTAATGGAGAGAGATTTCGTGATAGGATACCATGCGCTCGCGAGCATCTCCCCAGGCAGTGGCAGTCCCTGCTCGGCTGACGTATCCTCGAGCAAAAGAATGAGCTGCTTCGTTGCCTGGGTGACCCGTGTGAGCGGGCACCCATATTAGTTGAATAGGGTGTTCGGGTGGGGAGAGGGAGGCGAGGAACCGGAAGGCTGGGGTAGAGATCCGACCGCGGGCGAAGTTCCGTACGGCGGATTTAGAATCGCTAAAGATGGTTGTGGCTCGGGTGGTAGCTATGGCGAGGGCAACCGCCGCCTCCTCCGCCTCCAGGGAAGTGGAGGCAAAAGTTGTACCGGCCGCGACCAGTTGCAAAGAGTTGGAAACAGCGCTGAGGGCGAACGCTGGGCGGGAGGGGTATGAGGCAGCGTCTACGTAAACGGTCTCTGGCTGGAAGCCATAGTTTTTGTGAAGAGCTTCTGCGCGTGCCTTGCGGCGATCGACATGGTGCTCTGGGTGCATATTCTTTGGCAGGGGATGCACCTTAAGAACGCGGTGTATCGCAGGGGGAAGTGTATGTTGTGTAGAGCAGTGACCGGGAGGTGAGAGATGGATGCGAGCAAGGATGTTCCGGCCGGTGAGGGTAGATGATAATCGCTCCAACTGGGCTGAGCGGTGGGCTTCTGTGAGCTCAGCTAGGGAGTTATGGATGCCCATGTGAAGAAGGCGTTCATTGGAAGTGTAGCGGGGTAAGTTGAGGGCGGCCTTGTACGCCTGTCGGATAAGGGCGTTAACCTTGTCTTCCTCCACCCGCGTGAGGAAAAGGTAGGGGAGCGAGTACACAACACGGCTCAGGACAAATGCCTGTACCAGGCGTCTGAGGTCATGCTCGCGCATGCCGCGATGGCGATTGGCTATGCGGCGAATGAGGCGGATTGTTTGATGAACCATCACCGTCAGCTTAGTGATGGTTGCGGTATTCTTGCCATTGTTTTGTATCAGAATACCAAGAATCCTGATGTTGTCCACTTCTGGTATCCGGGTGTTGTCAATTGTCAAGAAGATGGGGGAAGGAGGGCCTTTGTCTGTACGACACCTAGGAGGTCGGAGTATGAGAAGCTCCGTTTTGGTAGGGGAACAAGCCAAGCCGACATTTGCTGCAAAAGATACAACAATGTCTGCTCCGGCCTGTAATGTATCTTCCATGGCGCCAATGCTACCTGTGGTGGTCCACAGTGTAATATCATCGGCGTATAAGGAGTGGGACAGGGCAGGGATTTGGTTGAGGGCGTGTGCCATGGGGATAAGGGTAATATTAAAAAGCAGTGGAGAGAGGACAGAACCCTGTGGGGTGCCAATGCTACCGAGTTTGAAAGATGGAGATGAGAGCAAGCCGATGGTGATTTCTGCTGTGCGATGACTAAGAAAGGCGGATATGTACTGGTGGACACGCGAGCCGACTTGAAGCGATGAGAGAGCATCTAAAATGGCTGCGTGACGGACATTATCAAAGGCCTTTGTGAGATCTAGGGCGAGAATTGCTCGGGTGCGCTTTGCGTGGCGGGGGTGAAGGACATCTTCTGACAGTTGCAGCATAACATCCTGCGTGGAGAGATGTGGCCGGAAGCCGATCATTGTGTCAGAAAAGAGGTTGTGGTCATCTATGTGGTTCTGGAGGCGTGCCAGCACAACATGTTCAAAGAGTTTGCCAAGACAGGAAGTTAGAGATATGGGTCGGAGATTCTTGATGTCGAGTGGTTTGCCGGGTTTAGGGATAAATGTGATACGGGCGTGTGTCCACTGGGCCGGAAGGGTTCCCGTGCGCCAGCATTGGTTGAAGAGGTCCGTGACCGCATCGACAGACGGGTCATCCAAGTTACGAAGCATCTTATTTGTGACTCGGTCCGTCCCCGGAGCTGATGTCGTCCTGAGGCGGTGCATCGCCGCCCTGACTTCAGCTGAAGAGATTTCCTCATCAAGGGTAGGGTTGGGAGAACCGGTGTAAGAAGGGAGGGGGGTAGAGGGGGTTGTAGGGACGTACTGATCTTTTAAGGTCTGAAGGAGGGCGTCATCGTCTAGGGGAAGCCGATGAATAATGCGGGTAATATTCTTACGCTGCGTGGCCTTGGTGTGCCCAGGATCAAGGAGGTAGCGTAAAAGCGACCAGGTGTCTTTAAGGCCTAGATTACCGCTCATGCGGTCACAGACCTGCCCCCATTGCTGGCGAGCGAGGTCCCTTGTATAAGCTTCAATTGCTTTCACAAGGCGGGAAATTCGCAGTTTGAGGGTGCGATTATGCTTTTGGGACAGCCAGCGTTTCTGAAGGCTGGCGTGTGCCTCCCACATATGGAGAAGGCGACTATCCGCAGCCGAAGTCCTTCGTTTTTGTCCTTCGTTCAGGACGAAGGGCTTTCTATTCTCAACGACACCTCCTATCCCACCCGAATCGGATGTAGCGTTCAGCACGACACAAGCCCTGACTTGACTCTCTCAAAAGGCGTTCGAGAAAGCCGCTGGACTAATACCACTCACTCATTAGGCAGTGATCACTACATTTTATGCACTGAGCTCTCCATCTCTTCCCTCACCCCACCCAAACGCAATCGGGCCTGCGTGGTCGATTGGGATCGATTTCGCCGCGTCCGGCAAAACGCACCGGACACCATTGTGGACTTGGAGGCCTGGGTGGCTTCTCTCACACAGGATGTGGAGTCGGCGACATCCACTATCCCGGAACCAGAGTGTAGTGGATTCGCTGCTGTCAGTGTTTGCACGAGTTAGATTCCCTTCCGAGGTCCAAAGTGATCAGGGTAGCGTTTTCACAAGTGTCCTCACCACCTCATTTCTCGAGCGATGTGGCATTAAGGTAGTGCGCAGCTCGATCCACCATCCGCAGAGCAACAGCGTAGAAAGATGGCATTCTGTTCTCAAACGCGTCCTGAGGGGACTGTGCTATGAAAACAAGCGCGAATGGGATACCTGCCTGCCTGCAGCACTTTTCGCTTTGCGGTCAGTGCCGCATGAATCCACTAGATTTAGCCCAGCCGAGTTGGTGTACGGAAGGTCACTGCGCTCACCTTTGCGAATGGTGCGCGAAGCCTGAGAGGGGCGCGGAGAAGACCCAAAAGTAGCAGAATTCATTCTGAACCTCCTGAATCGCTTACATAACACTAAGGAACTCGTTGAGGCCAGCATGAAGTCAGCCCAGGCTCGTTCCGAAGTGTACTATGATAAGTCAGCCCGTCAAAGGACGTTTCGTATCGGGGACCAAGTGATGTTGCTGAGAGGTTCAAGGCAGAATAAGCTCGACGTAGAGTGGGAAGGATCTGCTGAAGTCGTTGCAAAGCTTTCTAACACTAACTACGCAGTGAAAATCCCCGGTAGGCGTAAAGAAGTGGTATCTTGGAGGGGCCAAATTCACCGTAGAGACGGACCATTGTCCCCTGGCTTGGCTGCAAACTGCGACATCGAAGAAGAGTCGCCTTCTGAGGTGGAGTTTGATTTTACAGCAGTACAATTTTGAAATACGATACAAAAAGGAGAAGTTAAATGGGAATGCGGACGCACTTAGCCGCTGTTTCTAAGCGGTCCGAGGTGTCCGAGGTGCTCCTCACCATGTATCAAAATTGACACTCAGGTTCTTTTTTTTTTTTTTCATGCGCTTGTATATATGTGACTATGTAAAGCAGCACGTTTGGTTTTCTAGGCATACGTGGGCCCTGAGCGTCTTGAGTGTGGGCTTTTCACGGACAACGATGGCAATTTTCTTTTGACCTGGTCTCTTCAGACGGGAGCCGAGTGCTTGCTTAGACATGTGGTCGAGTTTCAGAGACAGCTCAAGCAAGTTGGCCTACGACAATCAAGACAACGCGACAAGCGACAGCGAGCTTCAAGCGTTCATGTGCAGGCCATTAAGTCGTCTCTTCATGCAGCAGCTGCGACTGCTGCCCTCCGTGACTCTTCTGGCGGGGGAGGAGGCTGTTGTGACCGTGCATGGTCCGCGCTTGCGCGCATTATCTTGCGCCTGTGGGCATGGTAAGCTCTAAGTGAGCGTGTTCACATGAATCTTTTTGTGTGAGAATGCTTTGCTTTGTCGTGACCTACAACTGCCAAGTTGGCCCTGTCAAGGGAACGTCAAGAAAAATACAAAGAAACGTCTCCCTGTGAGAAATAGCCGGAAGTGCTTTTGTTCAACTGCTCATCCTTCCCGTCGAGAGGCGCTATTGTCAAGTGAGGAACGCCTATTGTCCAAAGGAGACGATCGGAGTGACACGTCCGCTGACGCACAGGAGAAGAAAGGAGCATGAGGATTACGGCCATTAGAGGATTTCCCTTGAATGCAGGAAAGAGTTGCAATTGCTGGAAAGGGACAATTCCTGGAGCAGTATTCGTGGCGCGCACGTACACTTGGGTTTCTGAGAAGGAAATCCACTTGCCGGAACCAACATAGCGGATCTTTGCAGAAGAATCGAAATGTACCTCCTCGCCGTTCCCAAGCTCTACCAGACAACAAGTGACCACGCCCGACGAAACAATACTGGACCAGTCAGTGCATCAGACCATCAGTGCAGTGATGTGTTCGATTGGTTGCCGATATCTGATTGGTGTGCCCTCGAACTGATTGGTCAGCATCTTCAGAGAGGGGCCGTACATAGGGGATTTAAGGACGTTGCAGAGCACGAAATGGCGCTCTGAGCCCTGGGTAAATGGCTCATCCAGACGCTTCTCGATATGAACTCTTAACGCTTGCCATTTTGCTGATATACCCTTTTTTCATGTAAATAAGTTTTCTCAAAGTGCTATTAAACCTGCTTGTATATATTTTACCAACTTCGAAGATTCAATCCTTCATCAACCCGTAGTCCTTGCACGCTACCAAGTGAAGGCCGGGTCGACTTAGTCCCAGCGTCACGACAGTGTAGAAGAAGCCGGTCAAATGGATCAAGAAGATTCGGAAGACATCAAGAAGTCATAACATTATATATAACATTATAATAACATTAGATACACATGCTCTACAGTTTCCACATTATTTGGTAGCGTGCATATCTGCATTACTTCAAAACCAAAAGTTTTTCTGTTGATTAAATGGCGTCCATTCTGGCAGATACAAGCAAGTCAGGGGAGTTCTTCAGGTGGCAGTCCTCTCACCTGGGGTTTTCAATATATTACTCAGTTCAATTCCAATTACCATGATGTCCACACGTACGTATATGCAGATGATACCGCGTTTCTTTTTCGTTGCTTTTTTTTTTGCGGCACCATCAGATGTTCAATCCCTTTATCTTTTCTTACAAACGTACCCGAAAACTGTTGCGCATTACTTGGGTGGCTTGCGACTCACATTAAATGTGAATAAGAGCGCCGTCCTTATTTTTAATACAAAAGATTCCTTGAGTCTATCTTTTATGTAACAGCAACAACTAATTCCTCAGTCTAGGTCTTTATAAGTATCTAGGTGTCATTCATGGCTGTAATCTTACATGGCAGCTTCCTTGAGTCTACTTTTATGTAACAGCAACAAATAATTCCTCAGTCTAGGTCTTTAAAGTATCTAGGTGTCATTCATGACTATAATCTTACATGGCAGCCGCCCATTAACCATGCCACCACGAGAGGGGCTCGTACCGGGGGCCTATTGCGCCGAAGAAGTCATACCCGGTCTGGAATGCAGCGCGATGCGCTTTTAAACTTTAATGTAATGTATGCCCGTTCAATTTTAGAGTTCGGGCCAGTGTTATTATCTGGTTTGCCACTAGTAAAAAATTCTCCCGCTTGTTCACTTCGAGCGAGAAGCGCTTCGTGCATGTCTTGGGCTTCCAAAATCTGTGGACAACAATGTGCTTTTCCTTGAAGCCGAATGCCCCCTTTGTTATGTAGATTACAATGTCTAAGTATTCAGACATACTAGGATATATGAATAAGATTCTCACCGAACTATGTCTGTTTCTTTTTTTTTTTTTTTTTGCGGTCAACCGACCTCCCTTTGCGATGTTCATTGGCCTAAATTGTCTTCGACGATATTTACCGGAATAATGCTAAACATTTATACCCTTTATTATAAACGCATAATTGGAAGATTATTTCAGAAATCTCGCTACTAGTTTAACAATCTGAGTGTAATGAAAAGGCAGGTATGGGTATATAATGTCCGTATCAAGACTGGTCTTTTTACCCCAATTTTTCAGGCGGAGTTTCTGGCGATGGTACATGATCTACGAAAACTACGCTCGTCCTTTTTAGCAGTGGCTGTAATTACTGACTCTCTATCCTTATGGTCGTCCCTCTCTTCGTCAGTGAATTCTGCAACCGTAAGAACCTTCCTCTGCCTGATTCCTCGATATTTGAGGCTTCTACACACGGTGTGGGTATACCAGGTCTCATCAATGTGATTTTAAATGAATTTGCTGATAGCTTGGCAAAACAGCCACTTGGTGGTCCTCTATTACCTATCTTCAGGCGACAGCGTACATCACCGCAGTGAGGTTTCAGAGAAGCATTTTATTAAACATTCCAACTGGACATCATTTAAGATCTAACTGCTACCGGCATCTTAAATTTTCTTGGAGTAGTAACTGATGCCATTCATGTAGATTTCTCTAACAAGGCTGCGCTGCCGTATCCCACCTCTAGATTTCTTTCTTCACAGGTCTGGTTCTGCACTTTTTCCAGCCTGTGCATTTCGCGGTGAACAGGAATCATTAGATCGTTCCTTCTTTTTTTTTTTTTTTTTTTTTTTTTTTGCCGCCGCTAGACTACGCTGAGAAGACGGTTGATGAAAAAGCCATTGCAAAAGCTTGGCTTCAGTTTAAGTACCCCATTATATTATCATGTGGCGCCGCCATCCTTAGTCGCAGGCCTGTTTTTACAGCCTTGATAAATTTTTCAAACATCACTTCTACAAATCAGTGTCAATGTCCAGTGTGCATTATGACATTTCGTTTCTTTTCCTCTAGACCTCCAATCATACTTTTTTTAGACTTGTAAGTATACATCAAAACTTTCCCTGCTGCCCAATTCTTGGCTGATCTCCCTGCGTGGGTATGTGCCATATGTTTTTTTTTTTGTTGTTGTTGTTGTTGTAAACAACATTAACAACCAAAAAGACGCGCGGAATCGCCGATCACACCACACGGCTTGCAGCTAGATAATCGGTGACGAAAGCTTTCGATGTGAACAATGCTTTTGATTGCTAATTCGCTACGCATATCTAGGCTTAATAGATTTGAGCTCTCATTAATGTTTTGGTTATACTATCTCGTTTATTTCAACTGCATATTCTTGGTGAGATGGGGCACGCATTTATTCATGTTTTATTTTGGTGCCTTAATCAAGCTGTGAATTTAGTGCTCTGAGCGCTTGTTGTGAGGCCTCAAGGTCTTCATTTCCTTAGAAATAAGTGAATTATTAAATACATAAATGCCGAGAGCGACACTCTGCAAAAGGGTGGCGCATTGATGCGACAATGCACGTGATTCTCAGAATGCGCGAAAATGAAAAACTTTGGGAAAAAAAGATACCGAATTCAATTTCCCGCAGCACATCTCCTGTGACGAGACCAATGCATCGCCAAGAAGGAAATGTCGACTGTGAAGATGGCAATGGCTTATCGACAAGACAAGAAATGTCTAAAAAGGCTCGCATTAAGAATAAAGAATATTAATAATATCATAAATAATATAATAATATAATATAATTAGAATATATATATATATATATATATATATATATATATATATATATATATATATATATATATATATATATATATTCCCATAAAGAAAGGTGTTAGGCAAGGAGACACAATCTCCCCAGTACTATTCACACCTTGTTTAGAGGAAGTATTCAGAGACTTGGAATGGGAGCAGTTAGGGATAAGGGTAGATGGAGAATTCCTCTGTAATCTGCGATTTGCAGATGACATTGCCTTGCTAAGCAACTCGGGAGATGAACTACAAATAATGATTGATGACCTAGACAGGAAAAGTAGAAAGGTAGGCTTGAAAATCAATATGCAGAAGACTAAGGTAATGTTCAACAGCCTAGGGAAGGAACAGCAGTTTACATTAGGTAGCGAAGCACTGGAAGTAGTAGGCGAATATGTCTACTTAGGACAGGTAGTAACGGCAGATCCGGACCATGAAAAGGAAATAACAAGAAGAATAAGATTGGAATGGAGCGCATTTGGCAGGCACTCGCAGATTATGTCTAGCAGCTTACCGGTATCGCTAAAGAGGAAAGTATATAACAGTTGCATCTTACCTGTACTCACCTATGGCGCTGAAACGTGGAGGCTAACCAAGAGAGTTCTACTTAAGTTGAGGACAACCCAGAGGGCTATGGAACGAAAAATGGTAGGGGTAACATTAAGAGATAGGAAGCGTGCAGAGTGGGTCAGAGAAATAACTCAAGTTACCGACATTCTAGTGGAAATTAAGAAGAAGAAATGGACATGGGCAGGACATGTAGTGCGAAGAGAGGATAACCGATGGTCGCTTAGGGTAACAAACTGGATTCCAAGGGAAGGAAAGCGCAGCAAGGGGCGGCAGAAAGTTCGGTGGGCGGATGAGATTAAGAAGCTCGCAGGGGTCAAGTGAATGCAGCTACCACAGAACCGGGTTAAGTGGAGAAATATGGGAGAGGCCTTCGCCCTGCAGTGGGTATAGTCAGGCTGATGATGATGATGATGATGAAAAATAATTATATTAACATTTATTATTTTCTTTTTTCAGTACAAATGCAGGCCTGCCAAAGCCTCCGGAGGCTTGAATGGCAGTGCCAGGCAGTAGACAGCATATAAGCCATGGACGCAGAGGGTAAAAAATGAAGGGAGGAAAAGTTTGGCTTTCTTTCCTTTTTTTCCTCAGCATTTCAATATATACAAAAAAACCAATATGCATACCGAGGAAATTTAGGAGGAGAATTATGCGCATTCGATTACTTCTCTGTCGCTGCTTGCGGTAATTAGCTCTTCCTTTAGGAAAGAGGGTAGACGACGCTAATGGGTTTTTGATGGTAGGTCAGGCTCGGTCAACCGTTTTTCAGGTTAAATCGATTGCCGCCAGGGCGTGAACCCTGTTGGAAAATGCGTGATCATGGGGATTTTTAGTTTGTATTTTCATTCTCATCGTTTTAGCAGAAGGACGTCTTGCTTCTGTTTATATAACTCCTCACCTGTTTGTCTTTAAGATTTACCGGACATAGGCATTTTGCGAAGTTATTCGGTGAAGACGGTCTTCCCGGTTTCGTCCTGTCTCGGTTTCACCATGTCGGGCGCGATATTTGGTGTAGTCTCGCCCACCATAAAAGAGGCTGGTTTCGCTTGGTTTTGCTTATTCTAACACAAGCCATGTTCGCACAAAGAGGGCAAATGTTTTTTTCTGACAAAAGCTTTCTTAAAGGGGTTGAGATCAACGGTTCTTGGCCACGCGAGGGAGCCATCAACGCAGCCTCGGCGTTGACGACTGTGGTTTTGCTTCCATATCCTTATTATCTTGCTTTTTACTTTAGATGATTTCTCTACTCCTTTAGAACAGAGGCGGCGTTTCATATGGTGGTACTGCCTCTTGGAAAAAATGCACCTTTAATCACACACACCGAACATCGTCGTCGACTTGTTTCACACACGCCCCAGAAAGCAGTGCAAAAGGCTTGCCAGCATTTCAATATTGATGTTTCTATGACCTCGTGCACTGCACCGGGGTAATGGCAGGAACGTGGGGGAGGCCTTCGCCCTGCAGTTTGCATAGTCTGGCTGACGACAATTATAGTGACGGCCTTGTACTACCTGCTACGCGAAATACTTGTGAACATGCAACAGCAGTCAAGGTGCAGGAAATTAGGAAACTTTTATGCATGTATCAATGTTTTGCAAGCTTGTGCTAGATACCATGTTTTGCGATTGGGCAGCGTAACAATTTTTGTTTTAGGCAAAGCACAGGTAGCTTCCAACAAACAACTTTCATCAAAAAGTCATCCAGGGAACAACTTTGCGGATCTTTTAAAAATAGTATTGAACTCTTGTATGATGGCTTATTCGGAGAATTCTTTAACATTCTCACTGAGAGTAGGTGGACGGTGTCGTGCGAGCGCACTGCAGTTGCTGATTTTGCAGCATGTTAAGCGTAGCCACCTGCTAACAAAGGAAGTTTACGCAGACGATTGGCCGTTAAAAAGATGGAAAGTGATTCCGGTTTGTCGTCGTAGTAAATAAGCCCAATAAACCTTTGCGGCCAGATTTACCGGATTCACAGCCATTGTAGTAAATATTGTTACGGATGAAGGAGGAACAAGAGGGCAATGGCGCGGACAGGAGCGAGCGCGCTAGGCCCGCACATAGATTCATTAAACGTCATCTCACAACCGTCGAACATCTTCTCTCTGCCCTCTCTTCTGCTGTTGTACTCGCTTGCCGCCACGTAACATTTGGTGGAGGTGCGGGAGGGTCATCTCCATCCTCGCCTTGGAGCATCGATGCCATCTGTAAGCTGGGACCATTGACCGAGGGCCCAGGAACATCGCTGAGCAGCTTCGCCTCAGCCCTTCTGGCCCAGACCTGACCAACTACCACCGCCCAGCCCCCAGCCCGGACCTGAGGACAAGTAAAACAGACAGAGCAATCAGAACCGAGACGAAGGACCCGAAAGAACCGAATGACCGGAAGGAACCGATGGACACGAACACGCACCCCCCGCCCAAGCTGCCCAACGTGACCTCGGGCCATCGGTCCCATGGATTCTGGTGACGGATGGCCAGCTCCAGGGGAGGCGGATCACCCACGCATCAGACATCGTACCGGCAAGCCGTTCTATTCTTACTTCTTCCTCTTCTTCAAGCATCCAGACACGCTCATCATCATGCCATGGAATCATCATCGGTAAACTTCCTCGTCTACGATCGGGACGATCGCTCGGTGGCCCCGGGTCAAGTTACGGACGAAGGAGGAAGAAGAGGGCAGTGGCGCGGGCAGGAGCGAACAGGCTAGGCCCGCACACAGATTCATTTAACGTCATCTCAGGACCATCGAACATCTCTCTGTCCTCCGTTCTCCTGTTTTCATCGCTTGCCGCCACGTAACAATATTTTGGGCATAGTGAGTCTCCGCCAGCGAATCTACAGCGACTGTTTCATGGTGTTTTTTTTTTCATATCAATTTTAACGGCTTCCCATAAGGGCATAAAATGGACCTAGCGCATTGACTAGCCCTACGTTATTCATAATATTTAATAGTGTTGACGCCGAAATTAAAGGTTGCGTATCCTGGGCTCAGAATATGAAGGAGCTTTTTTGGAAAGGGCAAAAGTAGAGATATTTGAGCTGTAAGATGGGGGCTTTTGAGCAGATCAGCAGGACTCGATCAGCAGGACTGGGCAAATCAGCGGCGAACACAGCGACAGCGAACACAGATACAGCACGCGCAGCGATCACGATGCCACTGACTGGAATGTTCCTCGTGCACTTTTTCCTCTTCACAGGGCTTATATCTTGTGTTACGGTGAATTCATTCCTAGTATTATTATTGGCTTGGACAGGATGTGTTCACAGTGAGTGGCACGAAATCTAGGTAACCTTGTGACGACACCATGACAAAAAAGATACATGATAGGTACCCTCGTCCCACTCGCCATCGTGTCAGGCGAAATTTACATCGTCTATTCTAGTTTCTCGAGGAGCACTTCATCCACAATTACGATGACGAGATACTTAGGTTTCATATTTTGTTTATCTAGTCTGGTGATCAAAGCGCGTACCGTCCAGAATTACAAGCGGAAGGAAAATGCAACCTATAATATAATCAAAAGTCAACCAAGTAAAGAAAATTTAGGTACGCTCTGGGCCCACTCTGTGAAGAAAAAAAAAAGGGGGGGGAGGAGAGAGAGAATGGCATGAGTCTTATGTCAAATATCTGCTGATTTTACGCGGAAATCAGAGCGAACATTATCAAACCTTAGTTGGGTCTTCAGCATCAAAACAACCTCTAATTCTTGTGGGCAATGCGGTTCGTTTTGTTGCAAGCATGTTATTTCTAACATTTGGTTTCTGAAGAGGTGGAAAAATCTCAAAATGTTGATAATAAATATGTACTTCATTATTTTTGTTATTTTCCGTGATTTTGTGACCACTTAATCTCGTCTTTAATTTAAGTTTACACCTTTCAAATACATGTGATTGTAATATGCACGTGCTAATGTGACGGAATAAAATGGCCTTATTCAAACTACGTATTCAAACTTCCAGCACTACCAGGAAAACAGGATCAGTGCTAGTAGACCAGAGTAGAGAGGTGCGGGTATTATAGGAGGATTGTAACCAGCGAAAACGCACCTTAGAAAACACATCTGAAATTAACTTTTGCTGGCAGATGTTACGCGGCACTAATTAGGCGTCTACTCAAGGACCAAGCTCCTTACCCCCCCCCCCCCCCTTCACAAACGACACAATAGCAGGTTTGTGGTCTCTCAGTGGCTTGTGACAAGCTTTTCCTCCTCTCTCCATATACTCACACTGGTTTACTTTCAATCGTTCACAATAGTGCAAATAGAACACTGCACTGCGCCTATATGCATATCAAAATGATAGCATGTAAAATTGGTTGAGTAAAGCAGAGGGAGGTGCGAAATCATTTGATCAAATGATTTCTGGAAGACTTGTTTCTCCAGATTGAGCGTAGATAATGTCGAGGGCCTCGTGCAGGTGATCTGGAAATGTGCTGGTGATAAGGCGCAGGAACAAAAATCACTGCCAAGCCAGTTGGGGGAAGAAACGGATGAGGGCGATCAAAATAACTTTCATCATCAGCCGAACGATACACCATGCAAGGCGAATACCTCCCCCACATTACTTCAATTAACCCGTACTGGCTAGCTGCATCCACTAGATCCCCGCGAACTACATTACCTTATCCGCCCACCTAACTTTATCTTCGCAAAAAATATTCGATACACAAAAGGTCATTCTAATGACGTTTTTATAGCTTTTATTCTCATTCACTTATTGCACCTCGAAGTGCAAGATGTTCCCTTCTACTGCGCTCGAAGTTGGGTTATGTTCACGAAAAAACGTTGTTTGTTCACCCATAGTTTACTCACCTAACTTTCTTCCAGCATGGCTTTCACGAATTGCCTCGTCTCTTCTACAGTGAACTTTAGCCGCTGGAGCAGCTTTGAGACGTCCAACCAGCAAGACTTCTTTTCGCTGTTTTTCCCATTGGTTTAGGTTTAAACGTATAGGCGGATAGCCTCGATGCCAGTATGTTATCAAGCCAGACAAAATCACGAGAGAAAAAAAAACTTCATGGAAGCGTCATTATACAGACTCCGGTGGGTAGATCAAGTATATCAAGAGTCGCGAAGGCCCACCATCCTAATTATTCCCCAAGGAACACTAACGAATGTTAAGCAAAGAATGTTCACAATGTCAACTCGACCATCGGGAGCCCTTCCAAACAGAACCATGAGCAAGTAAGCGCGTTTGTCTGATCAGGCAGATGTAATGTACATTCGGCTGCTCTGTGATCGCGAAAAAGAGAAGGCTGGCGATGTTTGTTTCCTTTTCTTTTTTTTTTCTTTGATAGTTAACACCACCATCTATTGAAGAATATGGCGTGGTTATTGGTCAAGGTGTACAGCACATTCTCTTCACGTGAATCCGGGAACCCAACTCAGAGCTTTATTACTCAGACAACTGAAGACACACGACTGACGCGAAAAGACGATTCAGGTGTCTTTATATGCGGGTGTACGGGTTTCAAACCTCGTGCTGCTTTTTGATTGGGAGCGCTAAACATTTGTCAGTGACTATAACCTTTCCTATACATCCCATATAACTTCCCATATAACATCGTATAAGCTTAGTATCAGGCCAGGACAAAGCTAGTACCCTTATTATAGCCAATCATGTTGCAGCTGCACCCGGTGTGCTTGTCCCGCGAGCTTCTCTACCTGGCAGCGCGAGCTTGTTTTCTTACTTCCCGACCAGAAGCAGACCATGGTGTTAACCATGGCGTTATTTGGCAAGAGAGCTTTACGCCACTAAAGTCCCGCGATCAAAAACATCGATATGATTATACCTGCTCCAGGAAATATCCCTCTTCCTTGTCTAAACAATAAATACAGGCATGTGACAGCTTCGGCCATATTTTCCCTGCAAGGTTTTGTCATCCCTCCACCTGACTTTACGCCGCCCCTTACTTCGCTAGCCTTCTCTCAGAATGCACATTATTAACGTCATCATATCAAACCGTGGGAAATGCTTCCATTAACCAATAGTAAAGAAGATAGCAGATCGCTTCTGTCCACATATGAAGTTGTAAGGAGGAGAAAATGCACTTTCGGGTGATGCGAAAGAAAACAGTTTAAGAGATTATGCTTACAAATGCCCGATCCTTGATCATTCGAGCAAAACCGGCCGCAGGTAAATGCGACTGAAGCTCCCAATG
Organism: Amblyomma maculatum; assembly: GCF_055883805.1. Taxonomy (NCBI): domain Eukaryota; kingdom Metazoa; phylum Arthropoda; class Arachnida; order Ixodida; family Ixodidae; genus Amblyomma; species Amblyomma maculatum. Next base: position 117,879,667 of record NC_139352.1, on the reverse strand, counting down.
ATTTGACGGGACTAGAAGTCTTTCTGCGCCTGATCCATTAATGTAAACCACATCCATCTCGTGCATTCTCTGGAAACACGTGTGAAACATCGCAAATCAATCCTTTTCTCCGAAGCGCCTTGAACTACTCTTCATTTCCTTCTATCAATCAAACGCCTATCTCCACCTGATTACACAGGACTAAGGGAAAAACAAAACTAAGCCAGTTTTCTGGAGCGGTGACAATGCATCGTGCTTACAGCCGAAAAACGCGCTGTTGCATTCCAGCCTCCTTCACCGCAATTGGTTGGGGGCAGCAAAAATCAGTATGCCGCGAGTTCTTTGAAAGAGCCGGCCGAGTAGCGCGTCAGTTGCTAATTCGAGCAGTGCTTTTGACAGTGGTGCTACTAGGCAGAGCGAACTCGTGTTTGTGTTTCCTATTTCGCTCAATGGATGCATAGATGGAATATAGGAGCGTCCCCTTTGAATTGAGGTGATAGCAGTTGCTATCCTGTACGTTGTTTTTTTTTCCTATATTGTAATAATTGTTTTGGATCGGTTAACTGCACCATCATTCCATTTATTGAATTTTTGTTTCTCCATTACTAACATTATGTCACTTTTCTGCATCGTTTTTGCTAGCTTCCACCGCAGATTCATTTATCCGACCACTGGTATCTAGATCTAAATACCAGGGCCTCAGGAAGAGTGACTGCGACTGCATCGACATCCGGATGGATACCATCACATTCGAGTACAAGATGTTAATTGTTTCTATGGATTTACCACATACTTCACATGTGTCATCGTTTTGGCTAAATTTCTTCTTGTAGCTGCGTGTTCTAAGGCACCCTGATCTAGCTTCAAAACGTAGGGCACTGCCCCTTAAGTTACGAAAGAAAGCTTCCTTCTTTCGGTATAGTTCTACACTCTGTTTCTTTTCCATTGAATTTATCCAATTTTTACCTTCTGTGCTTTTCACCTGTTGCTTAGCGCTCTTTATTTCTTTGTCCTTGTGACCAACATATTTACTGGCCACTTTCCCAGTTCCTTTCCTCTATTGTGAGTCAACGCTCCTTAGGTATAGGTATTTCAATGCTTTGGCTGCTCACCTGTTACTGTCCAATTTCCTCAGGCTTTCCTGATATAATATTTTACTCTGAGCTTCCCGTACTTCGAAAGATGCTCAGAAGATATCTTCCTGTACCACCTCATTTGTGGTTTTGCTGTGAGTACCCAGTGCACATAATTCCTTTCCAAATACCCCTGAGCACCTGATACCTCTCGTATCCCCACAATGCCCTATACTTCATTATCCTGGCATTTATTCGCCCTGTTGCCCTAATTGATTGCTAATGCTTTTTAATGTATGCCAACCTTACTTTTAACCATACCCCGAGATATTTATATTCTGCCACTGTGGGTATTTCATGGCCTGTGTTTGAAGACCCTGATCAGTGAGCCATTGAAAATCATCCGACCCGACTTAGCTGCGCTGAAATTGAAGCCTAGAGTGTCCCCTTCTCATCCGCAATACTTAACTAGAGTTTTAAGTCTCTGCTAAGAGCACAATATCGTCTGCGTACAATAAACTGGGGAGGCGCTGCTCTAGGACATTTCCGCCTAATCTATATGACAGTTTAAAACGTAGGTTACTTTCTCGTAGCCTCCGTTGCATATTTACCATATCAAGCATGAACAGCAGCGCTGATAAGGAACAGTTCAGTTCAGTTCAGTCGTTCAGTCGTGTCCGACCCTTCGTGACCCTATGGATCATTTCGCGCCACGCTTTCCGGTCTCTCACTATCTTCCTAACATCACATAACTTCATCTGCAGTGCCTCGAGGATGCCATCTAACCATCGCGTTCGCTGCCTACCCCTTCTCCGGCGACCGTCAACCTTTCCCAACATCAAATCTTTCTCCAGCGACTCCTCTCTTCTCATCAGATGACCAAAGTAGCTGAGTTTTAACTTTAGAATTTTACCCTCCAATGAGCAGTCAGGGTTTATGGTCGACAATATCGACTGATTTGATCTTCTGGCAGTCCAAGGAACTCTCAAGAGTCTTCGCCAGCACCACAATTCAAACGCGTCAATTCTTCGGCGGTCAGCCTTTTTCACAGTCCAACTCTCGCATCCATACATCACAACGGGAAAGACCATAGCACGAGTTATACGGATCTTGGTTGGCAGACTAATGTCTCTGCTCTTTACTAGGCGGTCAAGGCTAACCATTGCTCTCTTTCCCAGAAGCAGGCGTCTCCTAATTTCATGGCTGCAGTCTCCTTCCGAGATAATCTTCGAGCCCAAGAAGAGAAAATCTGGCACAGCTTCCACTTCTTGTCCATTGATGCTCCAGGACTTGATAGGGCAAGACGCCATGATCTTTGTCTTTTTGATGTTCAGTTTAAGCCCAAACTTTTCACTCTCTTCTTGTACGCGCATCAGAAGTCTCTTGAGTTCCACTTCACTTTCTGCCATTGAAGTGGTATCATCCGCATATCTAAGGTTGTTGATACGTTTTCCAGCAATCTTCACTCCATATGAAGACTCGTCCAGACCGGCCTTCCTCATGATGCACTCTGCATATAGGTTAAATAGGCAGGGCGACAGTATGCAGCCTTGCCTCACTCCTTTCTCAATCGGAAACCAATCGGTAAGACCATGCCCAGTTCTGACTGTGGCCTCTTGTCCTTCATACAGGTTCCTGAGGAGACAGATGAGGTGAATTGGAACTCCCATCTCTTGGAGAGCTTGCCACAATCTGCTGTGATCTACGCAGTCAAATGCTTTCGCATAATCAATAAAACAGAAGTAGATGGGTTTCTGGAACTCTCTTGCTTTTTCCATGATCCAGCGGAGGTTGGCAATTTGGTCTCTAGTTCCTCTGCCCTTGCGAAACCCAGCTTGCACGTCCGGAAGCTCCCGATCCACATACTGCTGCAGCCTACCTTGGAGGATTTTCAACATCACCTTGCTAGCATGCGAAATAAGTGCGATCGTGCGGTAGTTGGAACAATCTTTGGCACTGCCTTTCTTTGGAATGGGGATGTAAACTGACCTCCTCCATTCCTGTGGCCACTGCCGGGTTGTCCAAATCTTCTGACATAATGTATGCAGAATGCTAACAGCGTCATGGTTGAGGTTTTGAAGCAACTCAGCTGGAATGCCATCACTTCCGCTGGCTTTCTTAGCAAGACTGGCTAAGGCCCATTCAACTTCACTCTTCAGGATGCCCGGCTCGAGATCAGTAATCACAACTGTCTTATGTTGGGTTTGCACATTCGGGTCCTTCTTGTACAGTTCTACTGTGTATTCCTGCCACCTCTTCTTTATCTCTGAGGCTTCAGTGAGGTCCTTGCCTCGTTTGTCCTTTATCACGCCCAGCTTAGCACAGAAGCTTCCTTTGATATCTTTGATTGTCTTGTACAGAGCTCTTGTGTTCCTTAAATGGCTGTTGTCCTCAACTGCTTGGCACTGTATGTTCAGATAAGATAAGGAACAACCTTATCTTAATCCTTTGTATACCTTGACAGCGTCCGTAACCTGTTATCCCTTTCCAGGTAATTTCTAGTTTCTTGTCCCGGTATGTTTCCCGTAGAAAATGTGTTATCTCATAACGAATACCTTCTTGTTTTAATATGATCTACAGGAGTTCGCTGTTTTCGTTATCGCACGCCCCGTTTATGTCCAGGGAGGCCAAATGCACTGTTAACAAATTTGCACTATTATGAGTGCCGCACCTGTAAGCGCACCCTTTTCACGCCCTTATTTTTTCCTGTTTTGTTTTTGAAAAATAGTGCGATTCGCGCATTTGCCCCTTCAGCACACCCATGCAGCCTATAAGGGTGCACAGGCGCGAGGATGTTGCAAGGTGATAGGGTGCATGGCTGTTTCGACTTGTACTTTGGGCTGAAAGGGTGTGTCGTCTTAGACTCAATGGCAGGAGTGAACATATTTCCATGGTAAAACGAGCAGGGGAAATGACGCGGAGTAAAGGAAGACATGCACCGGGATACGCTGATCAACAAGTGAGCGCTTAAGCACAGAATTATGCTTGAAGAGCTATCGAGAACGGGACTGGAAAGGATGAGTGCTTGTATATATGCAGATCATTCCAAGTTCTTATATATGCGCTGCCGAAAAGAAGTATCAACGTATGTGCCTTCACCGGCGTGTATACAGTCCTTTATGCTGTGAGGAGCATGGTCAAGACGGCTTACACGCATGTCATGAAATAATGCGAAGCATTCTTTAACTATTCCATATTCAGATTTCGCGCTCGGCACACGCTCGCCGCTTCTAAACCTAAAGATACCTTATCCCATCTCAGTCACAAGAAGATGAGATGAGGCGTCGCCGCGACAATCACCCAAAGTGCTCCTCGAAAGAAAACGTCGACGTACAGCCGCAGACCGCCGCTGATATACGTAGCCAGCCGGACGTGCGCAGCTGTGGGAAGGGAACCAAGAACGGTGCATCCGCAAAGCTGACAAAGAACACGATACGAGGCTTCAAAACATGCATGCTGTTAGACATTGTGAGGGGTCTAGAATAACCATCTATACACCCTTAGAAAAAAAGGTAATAAAAAGGTAGTAACGGCTGCCATTACTACCTTTTTTAACCGTTACTACATTTGTACTACCTTCTTACGGCCTTGTTACTGCCTTAAAGGAAAATTAGGTAGTAGCAGGGTAGTAACTCGTGCTGTTACTACGTGTTTTGATTGCAACCATTTTTGTACGACCTCATTACTACCTCACTGGAAGCAGGGGTAGTAAATGTACCTTAACTGTTACTACCATGATCAGAAGATATCTGGTATTATACACGATAAGAATATTCAAGTAATCAACACTCCTGATTACATTGCTACTCTACTGAATTTTTATATTTATTTATTTTCTATACCCTCAATCACCTAGGCATCATAGAGGGGATTGGGGTTACATAATAATAATAAACAAAAAGCGGCAGTTTTATAAAACAAACGCAACACAATACAAAATTTTCGACAAGTGAACTAGAACTTTATGCAGCAAGATCTAAAAAAAATGCCAGTGCTGATTAGTTTGTTTGAGATAACATAGTGCAACGCAGCACCTACGGATTCCATTGTTTGTCTTCATGCGTCGATTCTTAAATATTTTTTTTTTTTTTTGCAGAGCGATCCAAACACACGTAATAAAGTTCCATTGAAAGCCATATAACCAGGACTGAGATTAATCCGCTTAACCACTCCCTTCAAAGACTGCACAGAACGAGACCATGCCTTAATGACGGCGGAAGATGTGTGCATAAATACCTTTCCCCCAGCCTGCCAACCTTGCGCCTAAATAGAGTCCTGAACTCAGATGTACGCTACCTTTAAAAAAAAAAAGAGAGAGAGAGAGACAGAAAGAAAGAAAGAAAGAAAGAAGGAAAGAAAGAGAGAAAGAAAGAAAGGGAAAACGAATGATCGCCTAAACTGGCTTCTGAAACCGAAAATTCGTCTAGGAAGCAACAGTTAAAAGATAGGAGCACTGCAGAATCTGCATTGGAGTAATGTGAAAGAAGGGTTGCTGCTATTGGGTTGCTTGTGGTTGCTTCTAGTTGCTTAATTCAATTCTTGTTTACTCATTTTAGTCTTAGGCGCTTTAAAATTGCACATCAATTCCTTCCTATGCCTTTTTTTGGCTCTACTTCTGGTTGCGTGACGCCACATCCTCTACTCCACATTATTTCACTTCTTGTTTATTCATTTTTGTCTTTGGTACTTTCAAATCCGCCTTTTTCACAAGGCCGCTCTGCGCATGAGCGCCTGTCCTCTAGTTGAAAACCAACCACCAACCCATGCTTAGCATGCGCAGTTCCTGGCCTCCGCCATCGGTGCAGCCATAGCTTATCTCGGAGGCTATGTTTAGTTAATATTTGTGACAGGCGTATGCAATAGATGTCGATAGCTGTCAAGAGCATACACCATTATTTGGCTGGCGGCTGCATCTCCCAAGGACGTTTTCAACCAGTAGCAGACGAATTTTCAACCACTCCTAGAGGGCGCCACATTTTGTGAAAAAGGCTGATTGCACGCCAATCCCTTCCTATGCCCTTTTTTCGGCTCTACTTCCGGTTGCGTGACGTCACATCCTTGACGCCACATTACTTCACTTTTTGTTTACCCATTTTAGTCTTTGGTACTTTAAAATTACGCGTCAATCCTTTTCTATGTCCTTTTTTGGCTCGACTTCAGGTTGCACTACGTCACATCTTTGACGCCACCCTAATTGACGGATTTAATTAACTTATTCAGCATTTGATGCCTTCAAATGTGGCGACAAGCCATTCGCTAATGAAACCATTTCCGCCTTTTTTCATTTTTTGCCTCTAAATTATTACCTAATTAACCTATTGGCCTAATTCTTTTTTACATAGATGATGTACATCACATAGAGGGTGATGTATATCACCATCTATCGATTGGCATCCCTCATTAACCTCTACGGCTTCTCAGTTACTCACAACTGCTGCGGACACGATTTTGCAAATTGTTTCCGAAACCGAAAATTCGTCTAGGAAGCGACAGTTAAAAAAGCAAGAAAAGCCACCGATAGGTCAATTGAATCAATGCGGATTCATCATTGGCGGAGAGGGGAGAACTTATCTGCAGTACGTGCCACATGGGTCTGCTCTGCGCATGCCTGGTCGTTGCCTAGCAATGGAGACGCGCGCTGTTCTTGCTCTCTTTCGTTCTCATATTTCCTCCTGGCGCAACGCGAAGTACAGGAGCGCATTGCCGGCATGTTTGCCGGACTCGACCAGTGTTGACTCGACGGGGGCGGCGATGCGCTCGGGTTCGCGCCGCCTGAGCGCTTGAGTCCGGCTGTGGAGATGTAGTGTTCTAGAATGAAGGGAGACGAGAGCGACTGCGTCTCCTCGCCCGCAGGCGCGCATGTATAGCGCGGGTGCGGCTCCAATTCACCCAAGAGCCATTCTGCGTGAGCACGCCAAACAACTTGAACAAAAGGAAAAAATTAAGACAGCACCAGCAGCCGTGCAGATTACTTTATCAAAACTGGCAGACCCAAGGCAGATTGGCCTGTTTCCTTACCAAATCTACTGGCACTTCGGCTGTTTTGTGCTTTATTATTTTTCTTTACAGTGGTATAACGGGTGTGCAATAGAATGAGGGCAGGCTGCTGACCATTGAGTATAAGGATTCAGGGTATATCTCGTTTTATCTCTTGCTAACACATTCGGTTTGTGCTCCTATTTTCGTCGGTTTGTGCACATCTTTGCAGTCATCGTCCGTCCTCTTACCAACCTGTTGAAAAAGGTGTCCTTTTGCTGGGGCCCGGACCAGGTGGATGATTTCTTAGCGCTAATTCCCGCAATCACCACACCACAGTCTTAGCCCATTTCTGCCCGTCTGCTCCGACATAACCTCGCACAGACTCAAGTGGCCATGGCATTGGAGAAATTCTCCATCAGCGACAGAGTGGTCACTACCGAGTTATCGCTTATGCAAGTAGTCTTCTATCTGATGGAGAACGAAATTATTCAATTACCGAGAGTGAGTGCCTTGCTCTCGTGTGGGCTGTTGCGAAATTTTGTCCTTACTTATTTGGCTTAACAAAACTTGAAGGTAGGCTACATGGGGCATTGCAACTTGACGAAAGGTGAAAGCGCACAGGAAGACACTCGACAGAAAACGACATAAGACACGCTATAACTCTCATCTGATTTATTTACGGCAATAGCAGCAAATATATGCTGAAAGGGAGACATGCAAATTACATATCAATAACGGAAAGACAGAGTAAAAACAAGGAGACAAATATTACAAAAAACAACCAAGAAAACTGATCTCGGCCTTCCAGAGCCGCACCGACGTATCGCTCACACAGTTATCTCCCCTCTCGCCGACGTGAAAAGCTTCCAAAAGTTCACGCGCTGTCTTGTCGTGGCTTCTGCCCAGGATCTTTATGTCACCCAGTCGCGGCTCGCAGTGAATTTCGCGCAATGTACTGCCAAATATATTCCTCCACCCCTTAAAGCCCGCAAAGGATCCCCTGCCCACTTATCTGGCCGACATTTTTTCGTTGTTACTGACCACTATGCGCTTTGCTGGCTGTCTTCTCTTGAAGACCCTACTAGCCGTCTTGGACGCTGGGCGTTACGTCTCCAGTAAACCTTCTCAATAACTTATAAATGCGGTCGACATCATCTTACCTTGTCCGGCTACCCAGTTGATTACACTCCTTCTTACGAGTGCGGAGTTGACAATTTCGTCCTCTCCATTTTCGATTTTTCTAATACCACCCATGAACAGCAGTCGGATATCTCCCTTGGCAGAATCTTCGGCCAGCTCACCAACAACTCAACGCAGCGCTCGGATGGTTCCCAGTTTCTTGTTAGTTGTGCCTCATCACCTTTCCCTCTACCGTTCTCGAACAGCTGCTGATGCACCCACATTTGGCCACCTGTGATTTACCTGTACCTACGACTACATACGTCGAAGTTTCTTTTGGCTTGGACTGTACCGATCTGCGCTGCGTTGCGAGCTGTATCAAAACAGGAAGAAGCCCTCCGTACTTCTCTCTGGAACTCTTCAACCGATTCCCATCCGGTCCACTCTATTGTCGTGCGTTAGTGTTGACCTGTTCGGGCCGTTTCCACTTTATGTATTAGGAAACAAATGGATTGGTGTTGCGACGGAATACACCACGCTCTACGCCATCACCTGAGCCATACCAACAAGCTATTTCGACAGACGTCGCCGTCTTCCTGCTGAATGACGTCATACTGCACCACAGCGCTCCCCGACAACTGATAACCGACCACGGTCCCTGCTTCTTGTCAAGAGTGGTAAACTAAATTATTCATTTACGCTCTGTCCGTCATAAATTCAGTACAGCTTAGCACCGCCAGAATAACGGTCTCACGGAAAGCTACAACCACACGCTCAGGGAGATGATCTCTATGTATGTCCGCGATTTGGATGTGAGCCTGCCTTTTGTGACTCTCGCATATAACTCCACCGTCACGACACCGCTAGTATACTCTCCTTTCTATCTTCTTTTTGGACGAGATCCAGTGCTTTCCCTCGACACGTCTTCCCTGCTCCCGATGCTGTGAGTAGTTATACCCAAAACACTGTAATAGAAGAGACATCTGGGCTAGTTGGTACGGTGACATGATGAAAAAACAGCGCTACAGACATGGACGAAGGTCAAGAACAAACAGGACGGGCGCTGACTCGCAACGGAAGTTTATTGAACAAACACGGAGTATAAATAACCCAGCCAAGCAGCACCAAACCACACATTAAACAAAAAACCAAATCATGATGACTCCACACACACACCACGTTCAAGAAACCCGACCTCATTATCTGGTAAAGCGATTGACGGTTCACTAACACATTTTTCACCCAATCGCATGATATGCCTGGCCTCAATGATTTCCCGGTTAATCTGTGCCGGATGGGCATCCAAAATACCTACTGTGTTAGAAAAGGATGGCAGCCATCACACCCTTTACAATGTACAACAAGATTAGATCCTCTACCAATCTCTAATGATCTCTCGTGCTCTCATAACCGAACATTAATACACCTGCCTGTTTGACCCACATACACTTTATCACAAAATAACGGAATCTTATATATCACTCCTATTTTACATGGAACATAGGAAAACTCATGCTTCACTCGACACGTGTTTCTTTCCCGGACTTTTTTCGCTGCTTTGTTCTTAACTATGCTACATATTTTTGACAGTTTATTTGGTGCTGAGAAAACCACATTAACATCAAACCTTCTGGTTACATTTTTGAAATTATGTGATAGACCATGCACATATGGCAGGGCCACAAATCTTTTTGTATCCCTCTGTCCGGCCCCCTTCTGCTCCCGTGAACCTGCGCACGACTGTTTTACTTTTGTGATTAATTTACCACATATTCCTAATATGACGTGAACAGGAAATCCTGCATTCGCTAGCCTAGACAGTTGTTGATTAAAGCTAATTCGCATATTATGAAAGCATGATTTTGACAGGACTGCCCCCAGGTTGGACAGAGCAATGCCATCTTTTACGAGCTTAGAATGTTGCGATCCATAATCTAGCAACGGCTTTGCATTTCTAGGCGAATACCGCCAACAAACATGATGGGCATAAAACTTCAAAGTGAGGTCTAGAAAACGCAGTTTATTTTCTTGTAAAATTCGTTCAAATCTAAATCTCAGTCCCAAAACTTGCTCTTGAAAAATTTTGAGAATATTCGTAGGTGTTGAGCTACTATTGCAACCTTTGTAAATGACCAGGAAATAATCAACATACCGAAAGATTCTTATCCCCAGCCGTTGCAAAATTTTGGCAATCAATTCGTCTACTCTGCTTAGAAAAAATGTCACTTAGAACAGGAGCGACCTTTGAACCAATACCGTCCTGTTCGTTCTTTACCTCCGTCCACGTCTGTAGCTCTGTGTTTTCATCATGACCCAAAACACGATTGTCCGAGCTGACGCCGCCCGTCAAACTGCCGGCAGTAGATTTTTTGCCTCCCAAGAAGCTCAGAAAAGCAACTACGACAGCCACCATCTTGACATCCAATATGCACCTGGATCTCTTGTTTTACTGTGCTCCCGTCACTTCGTGTCGCCTTAGTGAACAGCTCTTGCTGCGGTACAAAGGATCTTACTGTGCTCTTAGCCAAGTGGCAGATGTTACGAGTTCGAACTCTTGGTACCAATTCCATGCTACCCGCACTACTGTCTGGGATTGCCCATGTGACCCATCGCAAACCTTACCAGCCACCTTCTCCGCTCCCACCGTAGCAAACCGGGCCTTTGCTTCTAAGCAGGGGGGTGTCATGTGACAAAGAAGCATGGAACGATTGTGCTGAGAGACGACTACATTGAAGTGTGTGTGCGGTTACTGAGCAGTATTGGGCTAACTGTAGTGTGCTGTGTTAACTGGCCACATAAGGTCCCTGTGACAATATTTCGGAGTTAAAATTACTTCCGACCTAAATTAGCAAACAGTTGCGCTTAACGTATTTATCAAAGCAAACAAGAGCTTATGAATGATTGTACAATCATTTCAATATGCTTGAAAATATTTTTCCGGTGGTTATTGCCTCGGGGCATAAAATGATAGTAAGGATTATGGGTATAGTCGAATAAATAAAAAAAGATTGACTGATGTAATGAAGTCCAGAAGTCAGCAATGATGCGATCCCTTCGTACAAGCGGCATATGACGATGGATTACAGGGGGAGAGGCCAGCTGCCTTAGGTTCCCGGTCCGCGTCGGCTTCAGAGCTGGACATGCCCACAGCAGATGCTGGATATCGAATTCAGCATCTCGGGACTTGCAGATGGGGCGCCCAGTGGGGGGTTAAAAATTTCGAAATTGAGACCTATTTTCAGTAAGTGCAGATGTTATGGCCACCCCAACTTGAATCCTCCAAGTGCCAGTTCCTCTGCATGGGTTAGACCGCAGGGGAGATCGACTTACCGTACCGGGAGGTATCAGAGCACATGTACGGCGTCGGAGAATTAGCTTTGCCGATGAAATTGTTGTGGTCGCAGACACTGCCTGTGCTGCTGCTCAAGGAACGCTTCTGCGCCGGAGCACGCTTTATAAAACAGCGCCCAGATTGTCTTATGTAGCAGCGACTGCATTTGCATGATCACCTTGTTGTGAAGGGTCTCCCTGCATGGACTGGGATCTTTTTTGCATTGGATAGAAGGGGACACACCTTATTTGCAAAACGCTGGAAGCTATAAAGGTATATCTCCTACATAGCTAATACAAAAATGATTCGATCCGGTTCAGAAATGATTTGATTCGGCTGTACTCAGCATATGTCGCCATTCACCTGCCAGGTACTGCACACTGTCGTTTAGGGAGCAAAAAAGAAGTCTGTAACAAGCAAAAAAGCGTCCCTGCTGCGATTTCCTCTCAATAGAATGTTTTTTTTTCTATGGCTTAGGTAAATTTTTTTAGTATGGCGTATGTTTCATGTTCCCGTCATCCGTCGCGTTTATAGTATCTTGCTTCTAAAAACCTATCCTAGCCACGTGGGGTTTTAGTTGGATTTTAGTTAGTGTTTTCCTCGACATTCAATCACTGGTGTTGCGTGGCTTGCCACTGACAGGAATTATGGACAAAACTCAATTAAAACAACACCCGATAACCTACCAAGAAACACGGACTAGATTCATAGTCAAACCTGCGTTCATAAGGATTCCACGTACTAACTGACGAATCTTAACCACGTCTAGCTTCGTCGAAGGCAGAAGCTCTTGCAGTTTCATGCTAGCTTATTTGAGCTCTAATTCTACTCTTTGTTTGCAATGAAGGGTCTTACACTACTACTAAAAAGTAATGTTTGAGCAATCTCTATGAAATAATTCGCCTGAAACGCAATTATCTGCGTAATTTGCCGTTAAACACGGAGCGCTGGGTTTGCGACACGTACTCGTGCGATCGGGCAGTGGAGGAAAAGCCATCTTGCGAGCGAGGATGGCAAGGGGCCGCCTTCTGCCGCGGAACTTTTTTGCCCGCTGAACACTACTATCATACCTTAAAATGACAGAAATGAACTCAAACGGCAGTTTTTGCAAGAAAACGAGCACCAGCGGCTCCGCCCTCCGAACAAGCGCCGCTGCTGTCTGTAATTGGCCAGGCCCATCATGACGTAATGATCGGGCTGCCAGGCCGGCGCCGGCGGTGTTGCTATGTGCGCGCTGCTTCAGGTGACTTGACAGCTCGATTTAAAATATTGATTACTGGAACAATATAAAATACCTTGGACACTTACCGAAAGCGTTCGGGCAATCAGCAGTTCCAAAAAAAAAACGGCGCTACTAAAGGCGCTGTCGAGTAGGTTGAAGGTTGAAGGTTTAGGTTGAAGGTTTATTTCCGCAACTGGTGTTGCGAGGACAGCCAGGGAAAAAGCTGTATAAACAGCTTGAGAGGTCCTGGCTTCCTCTTACAGAGCAGCATTGACGGCGGCGGAGTACAATACATCAAACAAGATGTGAGGGAAAAAAAAAATCATCGTCGGCACAAAGAAAGAGACGTACTTTTAGTACGCAGTGCATTGTACTTGTACAGTACAATACTACATGAACATTTGGGGCAATTCTTTCAAAGAAATATTGATTAAATCTATATTTTCGGAGCAGTACAACTGGTTCAGAAGGGTTGGTAAGGTATGCTGCAACATTTGTTTGCCATAGTTTGTGCGGCATTTCTTAACATGCCAAGGTTCTGCTGCGCGGGTATCATACACAGTTCTGCTTTGCTCTAACCCAGCAAGTGTAAGTAAGAAGTCATCCTTTTTCATTATGGCGAGTTTATATTTATAGCACAGCCTATAGTCATACATGGACTTCATTTGTATAACGTTGTGTTGATGGAAAAGGCTTGCAGTGTGGAAGAAATACGGCACTTTACATGCAATGCGTATAATGCGCTTTTGTAAGACAGTGAGTTTGTTAATATTTTCAGCTGTTGTTGTTGCCCACACCATACATCCGTAGTTGGCTATGGAAGAGAACAAAGAGTGGTAAAGTAACATGTTAACTGACGTAAGAAAATTAAAGCAATTTCGGCGTATGATACCAATTGTTCTGGAAAGTTTCTGAACTACGTAATTAATATGATCATTCCACGACATATCTGCTGCAAAGTAAACGCCGAGAGTTTTCACAGACTGCACAAATTCTATTCTGGTATTGTTTAATTCAATTAGAGGAGGTTCAAAATGTTTATGACGTGGGTGAAACATGACTGCTGCAGTTTTGCTAACGTTAATCCTTAAGTGATTATCAGCCGCCCAAGTATTTATTTCTTTTAAGGTTTTATTAGCTCGATTTGCGAGATCAGCTGTTGAAGTACCCGAAAAAAACAGGCTAGTGTCATCTGCGTAAATTATGTACTCAGCAGTGCTGTCGATGTTGACAATATCATTAACATAAAGAACAAAAAGAAATGGACCCAAAATGCTCCCTTGCGGAACGCCAGAAGCTACCGCTTTCAACTGGGAGCATTTACCGGCAATACTAACAAACTGAGACCTATGTCGCAAGTATGAGGAAATCAGCATATGAGCTATGCCTCTGATGCCGTAGTGATCCAGTTTCTTAAGCAGAACAGAGTGATTAACAAGGTCAAACGCCTTTGAAAAATCTAAAAATAATCCAAGTACCATGTTTTTTGATTCAAAATTTTTTAGTATGAACTCTTTCTGAGCAAGGAGAGCTAACTCAGTCGATCTGTTTTTACGAAAGCCATATTGAGCGGTAGTGATAATATTATATCTTTCAGTGAAGCAGGATAGCCGTTTAAGAGTGACTTTTTCGAGGCCTTTTGAAAACACAGGTAAGATTGATATCGGGCGATAGTTTGCCACTTCATTTTTGTTTCCTTTTTTATATACTACTGTGACTTTTGCCCTTTGCATAAGACGCGGGAAAACGCCGGACACCAAAGATAGGTTGAAGATATGGGCAAGGCAAGGTGCAAGAATGTCGATAGTAAATTTTATGGGCTGTATCTGGAAACCTGACGCATCTGTAGCTTTACTATTATTAAGTGATAAAAATTCTGTAATGACTTCATTTACTGTAATCGGTGTTAGAAATATTGTTTCACTATTTCGGGCACCCATATTAGACAGATTTACGTCGCCGTTTGATGTATCAGCAAAGGAAAGGAAGTAGTCATTAAAGGAATCTGCTAGGTCGGCTCCCTTTAATTCAATCCCTTCATGAATAATTTTTGTGGTCGGTTCGGAAGAACTAGCGAAGATAGATTTTAAAACCTTCCAAACCTTATCAGATTGTCCACCGGTTGAATTAAATCTGTTATAAATATACTGCTTTTTAGCGACGCGAAGTTGCTTTGTGACCAAGTTCCTAAATTTTTTGAATGTTTTTAGCGCTTCAGGACACCTACTTTGTAAAAACTGTCTGTAAAGTTTATCTCGTTTTCTTATCAACTGCAACATGTCTTTGTCGACCCATGGCTTTCTACTTTTCTTTGATTGGGAGAATTTCTTCAGTGGAAAGGAAGCATAATAAATGTCAGTAAATATCTCTAAAAATTTTTGCGTACGCTTCATCAGGGTCACTTTCCTCAAAAACATGTTCCCAGTTAACAATAGATAAGCGTTCCTTGAACTCGCATAACGTGCGATCATTTATAACTCGATAAAATGACGTTTGGTGCGGTTGTCGTTGGGAATTCGAAGTGAGATTGACAGATATGAATGTTGGCATATGATCACTCAGAGCATAAGCGATAGTACCAGATTTCAAGGTATCTGTTTTGAAGTTTGTTATGAAAAGATCTAAAAGTGTTGCTGATTCTGTTGTAATCCGTGTAGGTGACATGATGACATTTACACAGGAGTGAACGTTAAGTAAAGTATTAAACTCGATTGATGTGTTATTATTGGCCAGCATGTCAATGTTGAAATCGCCACCTAAAATTAACTGATATTGGTTCATGTTAACAAATTCTAGGAATGAATCAAGAAATAAAAAGAGCTCAGCAGAACTGCTACCCGGGGGACGATAGCAGACACAAAATATCCTTGTGCCAGATTTGACTGCCAAGACTTCGTAATGGGGCGTGATGCAACAAAATTCAGGCAGCATTTCCGATTGCATAAGATTCGAAACTAACATTGAAACACCACCTCCCCTTCTTATGGATCGATTCATATAGAAACACTTGTACGTCGGTATAACATAAACGTCACCTTCACAAGTAAACCACGTTTCCGAAAACATAACAACATCGAAACTAGTTTCCACTTCGCTGAAAAAACAGTCAAGTTCTTCTTGCTTATTTCGGCCAGATCTGAGATTAACGTGAATACACGAGCAGCAATGAGGATTATCAAGCTTAATGGAACTACTGAGGTCACAAAGATCAACTAGATCAGTAAAAAAAGACATTGAAAAAAAGATTGCCGCGCATTACCGCCCATTACTGGCCTCACAACTGGTCTAATTCTGCTGCACAACGGATGACAATCGCAGAATCGTATTGTTTCCTTCTAACGAACACTTTTCCATTCCGGTGCCAAGCGTACTGGTACTCATTTTCACCTGCCCAAGCCTTTGCATAGCGCAACAGCTCACGGCTTTGACGAGTCATGTTTTCAGTGACTGAAACATCCGACTGAGCATCTCTTAAGGCTGTCCGCTTCTGAAACCACATGTCCCGAGTTGAGAGCTTTGAAAACCGTACAATGATCCCGGGCACCTTCCCTGCCTTTGAAGGAAGTCTGTGCACAACATCGACGTCGTTCAAAGTGAGCTCTGGCAAATTCACAGATTTTGCTACATCATTTACCTTTTCCATCAGATTCTCATCATTTGTCACCGGTATGCCATGCACCTCAAGATTCAGCTTTCTATTTCGCCACTCAAGGTCGTTCACAGTCATTTTCAACGACTCAACATCATCAGCGTCGACTCTGGTCTCAAGGGCACTAACACGTTTCTTTAAGGTACAGATTTCTCTATCATGTTTCACTTGTTGCTGAAGTATATCATCATATTTTTTTGACATTAGTTCAATGGACTTCTTCACTTCGTCGACTTGATCAGGCAGGCCAGCAAGAGCATCAAGTTTTTGACATATGCCGGCTAAACAGCTATCAAGGTCTAGCTGCGTACTGGGCGTGTCAGAGCTTCCTGCGTTTGTTTTACGACAGTCTGAACATCGCCACGCTTTGCGACCTTTCTCGCCTTTTCCCTTATAAGTTGACAAAGAGACACCAGAGCAATTGCCGAGATGGTAGGTGTACTCACATTCGGCGCACTTGATGGCGAATCCGTCACTTGGCAGACACTCTTTGCAGGAAGGGCATGTCTCCGGCATGTTAGCCTTAGTATAGCTTATGCAACATACAGGTTTAAAATGGGAAAATCCTTCTAACACTACAAATGAGAACACGGTAAAAGAACAAAACAAAAAGG
The DNA here is from genome assembly GCF_055883805.1 of Amblyomma maculatum. Classification (NCBI taxonomy): domain Eukaryota; kingdom Metazoa; phylum Arthropoda; class Arachnida; order Ixodida; family Ixodidae; genus Amblyomma; species Amblyomma maculatum. The sequence goes on along the minus strand of NC_139352.1, from coordinate 117,862,701 downwards.
AAGCAGCGAGCAACACGGCAGCAGCAGCGGTGGTGAAAGAAAAATGTCTATTAGAAAAGTAGGTTTTTTACCAACCTGTAAGACGAAAATAAAGCAGATAAGGGGGCGTCCGATCACCACCGTCGCTGCTGCTCGTGTGACCCGTTTACAGCTCGGCCGGCAGAAGCGCGGTGGCGCAAAAGTCTGTGACGTCACACTTAGAGCCGTCTTGAGGCCAGCGCAGCAGGGTTCGTCGTTGAAATCTGCAGAAGCAAGTAATTCACGGAAGCTGAGCGTCGGTAGGCACTGGAATGTACGCCTTCAGGACAGAGCAAGGCAGTGCAATATGGCAGCAGGCAGTCAGGGGTAACCAACCTGTAAGACGAAAATAAAGCAGATAAGGGGGCGTCCGATCACCACCGTCGCTGCTGCTCGTGTGACCCGTTTACAGCTCGGCCGGCAGAAGCGCGGTGGCGCAAAAGTCTGTGACGTCACACTTAGAGCCGTCTTGAGGCCAGCGCAGCAGGGTTCGTCGTTGAAATCTGTAAGACGAAAATAAAGCAGATAAGGGGGCGTCCGATCACCACCGTCGCTGCTGCTCGAGTACGTCGACAGCAAGCAGTCAGCGCACTTGCGCCAGTCAGAAATCGGCCCCGAAAAGCGAATGAACTGACACACTTTAACAACTGCCCTTTCCACATTAAATCACGTTTGAATAGCAACAAATAGAATAGGCATTGTATATGATGACTCCTACAGTCGAGAGCGCGTTTATACAAACTTCGAGTATCGCCGTCCCGTCTTTGCAGTTTAGTTTGCACGGTGCGCTGTTCAACGTAGCGCCAAAAATGGTCCGGCTTCAGCCGCATCATGAAATCAGAGAAGTCACTGCACCTGCAGCGCCAGATGAAGCGAGCTTACCAGAACGGTGCTGGCAGCGAGCGCGGCGGATGGACGCTTTGGACGAGCGCACTCCCTTGTCGTCGCTAGGTCTATATTATTTCGCATCGGCGACACATCAGACGACGCTTCGGGATTGAGCAGCCCTGTAGTAAACGTAAACGCTGTAGTAGAAACGCTGTAGTAAAGGCTGTAGTAGAACTGTATTAGAAATCACTTTGTCTCCCAAATGAAATTAAGTTATCAGACGAGCTAATCTACACAAGATCGGATGAGCCGCGACGCACCAGCGACTGCCGCTGTACAACTCTAAACACACGTCTTTGTGAACATAACCGCTCCCTGGTATCTGCCCGTTCCTCGAACTTAACAGACCATTGCCATGAATGCCAATCATGTTCACCTTTATTCCATTATAGCGACATTTTGTGCAAACACCCGGTGCAGCTGACACGCGAAATTATTGAAGCCTTTGAGATGAGGAAAAGATCCAGGCTGTGCGTCAGCAAACCTTCGCTGTTACTGCGCGATAGTGAAGTGGCGTATCTGGACAACACGTAGCTACACGTGCTCTTCTATGTATTTGTTGTGTTCCCCTATATATAGTGTTTCCGATGATTAAAAAATCAGTTGAGAGTCAGCGCTTGTGGTGTCTGTTTCTATTCTTTCGTCTGTGTGTTTTGCGCTGTTTTATTTTTAAACCATGTATCACCAACTCGCCCGCTTTGCCATTCTGAAGAGGAACTAGTTTGTAGGGCAGTAAACACTCCTACCAGCATCTCAGCACGGGTCAGTGATCCAAAATAAGGGCTAATTTTTTATATTGCGTTATCGCTGGTCTTATTCTTTCAGATAACAATAAATTTGAGCGCCCTTTATTGACGCTAGCGCAAGGGATCCACGGACAGCTTTCGGAAGGCGCGGCTTGTGGAAACAGGGCGGCGTTCGAATGATGCTTGAGCGCGATTTTTCCGCGCGAGCAGCCCGGCGTTCCAGATACTGTGTTATAGATGACTATTGCAAGTGCAGCTTTATTCTACCGATCATGCATTTCTTTTGCTGTACCTAATTGGTAATTTTTGACGTAGTCAAGGACGGTGGCGAGCTATCTACCAAACGTGGGCCGTGAATCGCGTTTTAAGTTCCGTATTGTCAGTTAAACCTAACGACGATGAATCCAGGAGTGGAACAATGGGATTAACTTAACTAGGTTCCAGAACAATGACAGAACAGTACCGGACTCAATTGCGCCGATTTAATTAGAATCCCAAGTGGTCACATCGCTGCCATGATTTTATTATCGTCATCGGCACGTAAATCAGCAGTGCAAAGCACATGTGATCCCAAAAGCAAGAATTTTTTCCTTTTCATGCGAGTGACTCACTGCGCCGACAGTTTTTTTTTTTTTATCCTCTCGGAAACTATAAAGCTCCATGTCGCCTGGACCACCGATGTTCGCACAACGGTAAGCCGTGCTGATAGCTACTAGCCGCTTAAGCACTAACAACAACGTATTTTTTTTAATGACGCGAGGAAAATAATTTTCGAACATCAAGCGACACTTATATTACAACTGAACAAAAGAGGCTCACTAGTCAGAGGCTTCGAAGCGCGCAGCGCGCCGCTTCGCAACAGCTGCGTATCTGCTGGTTGACCTTGTGGAATCTGAACACGCGGAGCCGTCAGCACAGAACTACCGAACTGGAGTAAACAAACGGCACCAGCAGCAGATTGCGCTGATCCGTCAGTCACTAAAGCAACTAAAGCACGGGATGAACCAAAACACGCGTGCGAAAAGCGCGGCCGGACTTCCGAGATTGAAGTCACATCCGCTGTTTCCCAGCTTCAGCGCCCAGCCACCGCCTTTCCCGGCAGCGACAACGGCGTGACCAAGGCGCGTTTTTAATAAGCAATTTATGCTTTTCTTATCGACATAATTCAGAACAAAATGGACACAGATAATTAACAAAACCCCTTTTTTTCCAGCCACCGAATTTCATGCGATTTGAAAACTATTTCAGCTTCCTTTTAAGGATAAAGGTCGAAGGGTGCTAAGGACGCCCATTGCCGTTTTCCCCGTCTTTGCAATGGGGATGGCAATTGCCGATTTTCAGCTTTCTGGCATATCGCTGTCTAGCCATATCTTGTTTATGGTGTCAAGGAGTTCAGGAAGCTAGTGCATCACAACTGAGTTTCTTGTAAACGTCGTACCTAATGGAGTCCTGACCGGGCGCTGTGTTTCGGTTGACATCATATATAGCTGCAAGCAGTTCAGGTATGAAGAATGGCCTCACGATTCCCTCGGTGTCGGCAGCAGATGGCAGCTTATCGACATGGGCTGGCATGCCCACCAACTAAGTTATTTTAACTGGTTGAGGCAGCACATCGTACTTAGGGAAAAACCTGTGTGCTACTTGTCTTCCGAAAGCATCCGGAGAAAAGTCTGCGGCAAAGCATGCTGTGGCCGCTTCATCAGGACTATGACAACCGTGCTCCATGGCATGGAAATTTTGCCAGAGATAAGCATTAGATAAGTGTTTGTACAACTGCTCGCACCACAGATGCCATTACCGTCGTGCGAAATCACGCTAATACCTTCGAGCCTTAGCAGTAATGTAATTCAGCCTTACGTGTGCCAGGACAGAAGTTGGGTCTCAAGTTGCAGTCAATTCCTCTTTACGACGAGCCGCTCCCAGAGACTACTAATGTAACTTGGCCGCCTCGAAGAGGCGGTAGCTGGGTAATCCCTTCTTCAGTGGATTCGCAAGAGATCTAAGTCAAAAGCCTACTTGGCACCTAATATTGTAATGTCTCTGGCCATTAATGTTCCAAGGGAAAGGAAACGGTTGAAACCACCCTGGTCATTTTTTACCTTGGACTGTAAGGTCACGATTCCCTATTTGAGCGCAAAGCGTAGTTCTCCTTCAGCGGCAACGCATTTGTTCGTAATTGAACATCTGGAAAGAGATTATGCCCGCCATCTTCACATTTTCACTGATGGTTTTGTAGACAAGGTCAGAAAATCTAGCTCAATGGCTTTTTACATTAATTCTATGGACTAAACGGGGTCTACGCACTTCACTGAAGTCATATCCTCCACAATGGCCAGAAGTGTTGCTATTGAGGTGGCTTTACGGAAGCTAGGATCTTGTCCGGCTCAACCTGTTGTCATCCTAACAGATTCAAAATCTGCCCTTCAGAGGTTAGAGCGCGGGTTCCCTACTGATGCTTTGTCTATAAGCCCTCTATGCTGGTGCAGAATCTGCACAACAGAGGCTTTATTTTACATTTTCAATAGGCGCCCTCACACATAGGTGTCAGAGGCAACGAGGTGGCAGACAGTCTCGCCCATAAAGCACTGTCAGGTACTCACTCACCCTCAAGATAATAAAAGACTCTTCAGAGAAAAGGTACCTGTGGAATGCGGCCCACAAGCCATGTGTGACCAAGGGTCTGACCACACTTCACAGTGCATTTCAGGACATTGTCTACAAGAGTGGAAACCAGACATGTAGAAGGGAGGCTTCACGCCTTCTTTTACAATTTCTGCAGGACATTGATCTTGACTCTAGATGGTGAAAGCTGGAATGAACTATGTTCTAATGCGAGTGAATGTGTGTGTAGATGGTGACTTCTGGAGTGGACTGTGTTATACTGTAAGTGAATGTGTGCCTAGATTGTGACTGCTGGAGTGGAATATTTATTATTATAAGTGACTGTACGCATAGTGGGCCAGATTTCACAGAAATTAGGGTTTTTTAACACATAAGTGACGCTACGGTGGAGCAATTGCCGGCAGAATAAGCAAGGCTAATCCCACCTGTAGCATACAACTCAACTCAACAACCCCGGCGCACTGCCTTCTCAAGGACGCATCTGAGCACCGCGTTGGGTGATGCTACATTCACACCAAATCGGTCTAGGGGCGGGGCCTCCGCTTTTCACGTGATCAGTGACGTCATGCTGTCGGCAAAAAATACATACCATAAAAAAGCGCGCTCCGCGCGTTCCTTTCTGCCGTCGATCCGCGCGCGCGCTTCTCGATCTTCTCTATCCATTCCACTGTTTCCTCGCGACCCTGAGTGACGCTCCTGAACGTCAGGAACTCATTTTGCGACGCTACCTCAGCGACATACATGAGGAGGGAGGCTACTGACATTGATACCTGAAATGCGAAGAAGATTGTAAAAAGTCGGAAAGATCTCGGCTGACAACGTAAAGTATAGCTGCGCGGACTTCACGAGAGTTCGATGCGTAACCTAAAGGTAAGTACCTGTCACAGTGACGGCGCTCTAGCCAGTAATATATGTATGTGTATACGCATGCAAGCATCACTCGATTTTTCTTGTACCATTTAGCTGCAGCACGACAGCATTAAGGCGAAATGTGCAATGCTGTAATGTGAACTTTATACTGTACATAAGAGCAATCATTTCGCTTTTCGATTGTAGCAAGGATTGCGCAAAATTTATTTGCGTGCGCTCGAAAGAGAGAGAGAGAGAGTGTATGTGTGTGTGTGTGAGTCATTTATACAAACCTGATAAATGCGTACCTCTTTACATGTTCTCCATGATTCATCATATGACGGAAAAATTCTTATGGACGTGCCTTTCCGGGTAGAGAAAGAAGTTGTAAAAATCTGCATCCTAGGCGAAGAATACTGGAAGAATGACAACTCGGTATGTGCAAGATTTGACATTGATGATGGTTATACCTAGCTGATTTTTTTTTTATTCAACTAGCGTTAGGAATTTGGCCTTTCATTAACCGCCTGTAACTACATATACAAATCTGCATGCACATGCATATAGATTCAAGAATGATAACAGGGGCCCTATATATCTATGTGTGTGTGTGTGTGTGTGTGTGTGTGTGTGTGTGTGTGTGTGTGTGTGTGTGTGTGTGTGTGTGTGTGTGTGTGTGTGTGTGTGTGTGTGTGTGTGTGTGTGTGTGTGTGTGTGTGTGTGTGTGTGTGTGTGTGTGTGTGTGTGTGTGTGTGTGTGTGTGTGTGTGTGTGTGTGTGTGTGTGTGTGTGTGTGTGTGTGTGTGTGTGTGTGTGTGTGTGTGTGTGTGTGTGTGTGTGTGTGTGTGTGTGTGTGTGTGTGTGTGTGTGTGTGTGTGTGTGTGTGTGTGTGTGTGTGTGTGTGTGTGTGTGTGTGTGTGTGTGTGTGTGTGTGTGTGTGTGTGTGTGTGTGTGTGTGTGTGTGTGTGTGTGTGTGTGTGTGTGTGTGTGTGTGTGTGTGTGTGTGTGTGTGTGTGTGTGTGTGTGTGTGTGTGTGTGTGTGTGTGTGTGTGTGTGTGTGTGTGTGTGTGTGTGTGTGTGTGTGTGTGTGTGTGTGTGTGTGTGTGTGTGTGTGTGTGTGTGTGTGTGTGTGTGTGTGTGTGTGTGTGTGTGTGTGTGTGTGTGTGTGTGTGTGTGTGTGTGTGTGTGTGTGTGTGTGTGTGTGTGTGTGTGTGTGTGTGTGTGTGTGTGTGTGTGTGTGTGTGTGTGTGTGTGTGTGTGTGTGTGTGTGTGTGTGTGTGTGTGTGTGTGTGTGTGTGTGTGTGTGTGTGTGTGTGTGTGTGTGTGTGTGTGTGTGTGTGTGTGTGTGTGTGTGTGTGTGTGTGTGTGTGTGTGTGTGTGTGTGTGTGTGTGTGTGTGTGTGTGTGTGTGTGTGTGTGTGTGTGTGTGTGTGTGTGTGTGTGTGTGTGTGTGTGTGTGTGTGTGTGTGTGTGTGTGTGTGTGTGTGTGTGTGTGTGTGTGTGTGTGTGTGTGTGTGTGTGTGTGTGTGTGTGTGTGTGTGTGTGTGTGTGTGTGTGTGTGTGTGTGTGTGTGTGTGTGTGTGTGTGTGTGTGTGTGTGTGTGTGTGTGTGTGTGTGTGTGTGTGTGTGTGTGTGTGTGTGCCAGCTGGTGAATTCCATGACGACCTCATCATGAAGGTTTTGTGCATGATCGAGGTAAGTGCCGACGAAACGCCATGCCAGCTAAAAATGTGCCATTTTATTAGCTGCATAGAATTAAGTTGCGCAATATGCAGCTATAGATCGGTAAGCCTATAATTTTGATGATCGGCGTAGCTCCGCAAATGCGCGGTTCGAATGATCACAATTAAAGGTATCGTTCAAGAACAATATCTCTAAGCTCACATCGAGTGCACATAGTAAGTTTGTATAATCATCACGCACATTTTGTTGCCGCAGCTATATTATAGTGTGAAACTGAACGAGATTCGCGCGCTCTTTCGGCGAAGATTTGCAAAAAGAAAAAGTGAATAAATAGCTGGAAAGACTAAAGCCCCTCATTGAGGGGCTTTAGGAAAGACTGCTTATGCTAGCATAAGGAATTTTAAGTTCCCGCTGCTGGCTAGCTACAACGAGTGCAGGGTACACAAGCGGCCGTTATGGCTCCAAAGTTGAAGCAGGCGACTTACCTCGGCGACGCTTTCCGCGCAGCCACAGCGCCGGAGCAAAGTTTTTTTTTATGTGTTTTTTGCCGATGCCATGACGTGAATGGTCACGTGAAAAGCGGAGGCTCCGCCCCTAGACCGATTTGGTGTGAATGTAGCATCACCCCACCGCGTTGAGCCGCTCGGCCGCATTGTAGCGATGAAGACATGTCCACTGGCGTGCTCGGCTCCTTCCGCACACTGGTGGGAGCTCCATCAACAAGACGAGGCTGGTTAACTATTCCCGTCCTCCGCAGAGTACAGATCACTCACGGCCTGATGAGCATTTTGAGAATACAGGATGTGTGCTGCAGCCAGTGGACCAGGAGCAGGAACCAGGAGTTGGGACCCAGGATCAAATATAAATTCTGCCTCAGGTAATACGGTCGTGACAGGCGGCGCCGACGAAATAACATCCGCCAGCGGGCCACCGAAGGCACCAGGCCTAGTCTCGGCGCTCAGTTCGGCTGTAGGAATTATGTGATGACTTCCACAGAAACAGACGATTCATGAGCATTGGGAGTTTCTTCTGACTCTGGTGTAAGAATCGTATTTACGCGAAAGGTAACATTTGCACTCAGGTGATGAGATAGCCTCCTTCTTCGTAGCCCGAGTCCTTCGGAGACGTTATTTCCTATGAACACAGCAAATCTAACTCTTTGAAATATCCGCCCCTTGTTTGTATCCCACATTACTAACATTCGTGAAACAGCAACTTTTGATTTATCACCAGAATAGAAAATGCATCCAGCAGACACCAGGTGGCAGGAAGTGTACGGTGATCCCTACCCTCTCTGTCGCACACCAGAAAACTACGACAGCATTGTCATCAACACAAAAACAATGAAAAGGCTCCTGGGATTTTTTCGGAACGAATCCCTCTCCTTTCCGTGATGTCTCCTTCGTCGTTTATTATGCACCGTCTTCTTTTTGTGGCTATTTGTTCCTTTCAACCGCGTAGACACCTAGGCGGATATGCAAACGCGCAGAATAGAATGCAAATTACGCTGTCCTCAGCCCTAGTCGTGTCATAGCAGAAACGATGGCCCTGCATGCTAGTGATTATTTTATGTCAGCGATGCCTCTTTCTTGAAGCGTTCCCTCTTTGGCGCTTATTTCGGTTCGTAGCTTCTGCTGAGATGTATAGATATGTAGACGCTATGGAGATTCTAGCTACAACTCTAAAAAGAGTTATTTCTTTTTGTACTTCCGTTCTTCCTTTCGTTATTCCCTTCCTTCTGTCTTTCTTTTCTTTTCCACTGCATTTATTTCCTTCCTTTAGGCCTGCTTTATATTTCTCCTTTTAGCAACTGAGGAAGGCGGGGATTGACGCTTTGCTTTTTCCAAACGTGCCTCCTAATTCTTGTTTCCCTCCGTGAAATATCCCATATTTTCTTTTTTCAATTAACTTCTATGTGTGATATAGTTCTTATAAAAACTCATCCGCTAGATAGAAGTCAAAAGCGGTCGTGGTACCGAATTTAACGCATGCTTATTTGGGAAGTACTTTACTCAGTATACGTTACGAAAGGGACGACACACTGCTGAAGAGCCCTACATCGAGCAACAACTAAAACAAAATTGCGACCACGGAACGCAGCAAACAAGACAAAAACCTCGGGCACATTTCCACGAAGAAAACGAGAAAGAAGAAATTCCTGCCAGTGCTAATTTATATCAATTACAACAAGAACTTATTTTGTCTCGTCTGCATGATAATCAAGCAAGTATAGCTGCAGAGTGGAAGTGCGATAGGAAAACAAAAAAAAGAGCGCTCCTCGGTCCATGCATAATATATATATAACTCGCCTGCTATCTTCTCCGAGCTTTTGTTGACGCCTCAGTGCTCATTTGCATCTCTCGTTAAGTTCTCGATTCGCAGCTGAGCCTTAATCACAGAGGACACAGCTCGTGAATAAAAACATGCTTCCAAAGTTTGTTTTGAAAACAAACAAAACTAATAAGATGAAGAAATAGGCTAAGAGACCAGGGGTAGTTGTCACGAAGTAAGGACACTTTTCCGTTGGCCGAAAGCGGCGTTCGGCCATTAAAGAACACTGGCAGGAAATTATGGATGGTTAAACAATTTAGCTTATCAGGGCTCCCTGCCCAAAATTAAATTATATTTTTTTTGCTTTTGCTTTCGGAGAACCTGTTGCTTATGAGTGGCCCATTATACGCATGTACCGTGTGGGCCTTGAGAAGGCCTTTTATTTTGGTTCTTTTTCTGCCCCAGTGCAGTATTCGTCACAGCTGTGTGATTATTAAGGCGAAGGGCTTATAACAAGCTATGTTGGAAGAAATGGACACAAAAAGTAAGGCCACGAAGCTTAGTGCAGTACAGCACTAAGACTTTCTTTTACTGAACAGGTCAGGTGTCCACAGATAACCTGTAACGAATACTGCACCTTTCCTCACATGTTAAGCGATTGCTAATGCGAAGGCATTATTGGCTATGTATAAAAATATGTAAATGTAATTAACAATGATGGTATTTAATAATAATATTAATAAAATAGTATAAGATTATATGATGAAAATAGTGATGGTGGCGAATGAGAATAAAATGAAAATAAAAACAAAAATGGGAAAATAAATAAATTACGATAAAAATACTCTTTCCGCTTTCACTCCCACCTTCCTCCCTTCTCTTACGGTAAGGTTCAGGGGTCCACTAAAAAAAGTATGTCAGATACTTATAATAATAAAACAAATATAAGTAAAATATTAACAAAAAAAATAAAAAATAAAATAAACTTTAGAAATATGTCGCGGCGGGGCTAATAGTTTTGGATTCACCCATACAAATTCTGTAGTGACCTTTTCGACTGTCAAAACGCGTTCTCCTTGGTCTGAAAAACAGGTTTAACGGAGCTAGACATGAGTAACCAAAGCAAACGCTTAAACGTTAAGCCTGAAAAAGTTTGGCTGTTCATCGATGACCGGATTTGGCCTCTTTTCACAGCTCTTTTGAGGCGCAGACAGTTCACGAAACTTCTCTCCTGGTTCCTCCATGTTGACTGCTACCATTAAATTGTTGAGAGCTGTTGCAGACCGGCTCGGAGGCTGCTAGATAAAACCGAACGCCACCGCACCAGCGTAGCTACGTTTTAAAGAAGTCATTGTTGTCACTTGACTAACTAGAAGCGAGCGCGCTGTTACCTCGGTTTCGTTGGTCGGTCGGTCGGGTACAGGATAGCGCTCGTCCTGTACCCTGTCTTGTGTGTGTTTTTTCGCGCTACTATAAGATGACTTGGACACCCATTCTGCATACCTCGTTAGGAATGCATTGGGTATTTTATCAGGCCCAAGGGATTTTTTTACGTTATGATTCAAAAGCATTTTAGTTATACCCTGTTCACTGATCGGAGGTAAGCATGTTTCGAAGAAAGGTTGTATGCGGATTTGAAGTATTCGTTAAAGGCGGTTGATATTACTTTTCCGTCATGTGTTAATGTGCCATTGATTTCAAATGCATGGGAATCCCTAGATACTGGTGAGATTGTACGCCAAAATTTTTGAGGTGAGCTAGTTATAAAATTAGGCAACAAATCGCCAAAATAATTTTCTTTATCAAGTGCTACTTGTCGTCGTAGTTGACTTGACAGAGCAGAAATTTTATCCAGCAGGCCTTCAGGATGGACAACTGCTTGCCTTTTCTTTTTCAACTTTTTTAATTTTCTGCGCATTTGTATTGAAGTGCGGGAAATCCAGGCATTGCCACGTTTTGTCTTTTTAACAATGATTGGCACAAAACGGCTAATACACATCATAACTAGATCCTTGAAAGAAATCCACAGATCGTCTACATTTGCGGTAGACCTCGAAAAGCTATCAAAATGAAAGGATAAGGTATCGATTATTGATGTGTCATCAGCGCGTGAGAAGTTGGAAAAACATGACTGCTTTGGATGCCTGTCAATAGCGGCATCAGATAAGGTAAGGAACACGGCCTGGTGATCGGAGATTCCTGGGATTATTTCGCATTTTGTTTTAGTACTAATAGATCCGCTTACGAAGAAAAGGTCCAGTATAGATTTAGCGCTGTCGTGTACCCTGGTGTACTCGTCAACAAGTTGGGATAAATGAAATGCTATGTCCAACATGGCATCACCTGTTTTGTCGTTATGGTTTTTGAGGGACATCGTGCGCCAGTCAATATTAGGCAGATTGAAGTCGCCAGCTAGAATTATCCGATCTCCAGGTTTTAAATATGTGTTCATGTAAGTTTTCAAATCATTTAAAACCGATATGGAAGAAGAAGGGGGCCTGTACAACACACCTATAATGTACCTGATTGTACCACAAAATGTTTTACTGAAAATGCACTCTACATTAGGAACGTCAGGCATCCTTAAAACTCGTAATGATTTCTTGTGTATCATACAGACGCCGCCACCTCTTCCAGTACGGTCTTTCCGGAGTACATTGTAACCAGTAGGCACGAATTCACTGTCGAAAATTGCATCATGTAACCATGTTTCGGTTAGCACAGCAATGTCTGAATTGTTAGTAAAAAGGAGCCCTTCAAGCTCGGTTACTTTATTGATTACACTTCTGCAGTTAATGTTTAAGATTTTCAAGATGTAGGATAGTGTTTTTTCTGTCAGTTATTTTTCTTATTGACCAATCTGACACGCTCTCCTTTCTGGGCATCCCATACAAACATAACACTATCAATGCTAACTTTATCAAACACCAGCTTTACCTTAGCGCCATTTGCTTTTTCTTGAGTGGAAGCGTGGGCGAGTTGGTGATGGTTCGATTGGTGCATAGCGCTAAAAAGACAAGGACACAGCGAGACACACCGGACGGGCGCTAACTTACAACTGAATTTTTATTGCAAGACCAGGCAATATAAGCACTTTCTTGACAAAGAAGAAGGGGAGACATAAAAGCGTTAAAATATAGGAAGCACACCTGCTGGTCCTATGAACCTCGAAGCAAAAAACCGGTCCTTCCGTTCTATTCTGCTCATTCAAAAACGGTGAAACGTGCCATTGCTAATCTATGCCTCTCCAACGCGCTCAAAAAGACTTGTACACACCATACTGAGTTTAGTTTTCTTAAACAGTGCAATAGGCTAAAAGAAGCAGGTTACCCGCCCTATCTTCTGGTATCCGTCACTCAGAAATTGCTGAAGCATACACTATCTCATTTGGGAAAGGCTGATCCTAATGAACTTATTCCACAGAATGAAAAGAAAAACCAACAGAAAGTCACAGTTATCCCATATTGCCACACCCTTTCCCACAATCTAAAGAGGACAATGAGCCGAGCCAAAGTGTGGGTGGTGTTCTCCGCCCCTGACAAATTATCAAACCTATGTAACCGCGTGAACCCTCGTGCTAATAAAGCCAAAAAATGTGGAAAGAATCATAAGAACCAATATGTCTCCTGTAAAAATAATGTAATTTATTCTATACCACTGAAATGCGGCCGGAAATATATAGGGCAGACCGGCAGATGCCTTAATGACAGGTTACGCGAACATAATAATGATGTCAGGAATGGTGTCAAAGGGCATCTTGCCTGCCACATTAATGAAAAAGAAATAGATGGAAAAACCAAGAAATGTCCCAGTTGTTATCCCGATTTTAAAAGGTCGGACGTCATTGACTGCCACAAAGATCAGCTTACAAGGGAAATCATAGAGGCGTTCAATATTTCATTGCTAAAAGATATGTGCATCAGTGCTGCCTCAGTGTTTTTATCTGACAAAGAAATGCAATACCTGTCTGCTAATCTGTGAACGTGTTTGACGATAACGCTGTTTGATTACTTCCTATATTTTAACGCTTTTATGTCTCCCCTTCTTCTTTGTCAAGAAAGTGCTTATATTGCCTGGTCTTGCAATAAAAATTCAGTTGTAAGTTAGCGCCCGTCCGGTGTCTCTTGCTTTTTCTTCCGCTGCGCTGTCCCACTGAAGTTTACGCAAGTCACGCACGCGCTTTGAGAAGTCTTCCGAGATAGAGTACGACGATCCTTTTAGTTTGTAGGCTACTTGTAAAATGGATGCCTTTTCCCGATAGTCAAGAAATTTTATGATAACCGGCCTAGATTTGTCACTGGATTTACGCCCAAGCCTATGAAGTCTTTCTATACCTGTAGGTGTTATACCTATCTTCTTTATTATTATGTCGTCTTTCACTTTGTTTTCAAGTTCTTCAAGCGTCTCGTTTCCTGACTCTTCTAAACCGTAAATTATAAGATTATTGCGACGGCTTCTGTTTTCTAAGTCGTCCACCTTATTCAGCAGAAAGGGCAACTGGCTGTCAAAATCTGCTATTGTTTTTTCTATTTCGCTTCCTTGTTTTGTCAGCGTGCCTAGCTTGGACAACTGCTGTTCAATGCCATCTATTCTGTTGTTTAGTGTAACCATTTGCTCTTTTATTTCATTCTGACCGTCGATTATTCCTTCAATAGTTCCTTGCAATTTCTTTTGGCCGTCTAGCAGTTCCGACAGCAATTGCTTCTCAGTTGGTCCCGGGTTTGTCTCAATATCGCCCGAAAGAAGTAGATTAGTAGGCAGTAAAGCAATGTGCGCCAGAATACATTTGAAACACTGTGGGCAGGGCAGCAGCAACAGAAACCGGTTGTCACTACGATAACAGTACATGGAAACGTTTTTACTAACCTGTAGAGCAAGACAAAAATGGTTGCTGAGCATGTTGCCGATACTGCTGCTGGCCTGCCCACTGAAGAAAGTCGATGTTTCTCGCTCTTTTATAGGGGCTTGCTGAGCCATGTGATGTGACGTCACAGTTGTCGAGATGAAGCGATGCGCTGTCAGTTGCGGAACGGAAAGCAATGTAATCGCCGGGCACTTGGCACGAGCCAGATTTTCCGATGCCGGTTCTCTGAACACATCCACGTCGATTGCCCTTGATGCGCAGGCGCTGGGCTACAGTTCTTTCCCGCGATGCGAGGGCTCGTTGACCAGGTCAAACGACGTGGCCACTGGGTCGCAGACACACGGTGGAACTGGTCCGCACAGAAGGGCCGCCAAAACCTGTAGAGCAAGACAAAAATGGTTGCTGAGCATGTTGCCGATACTGCTGCTGGCCTGCCCACTGAAGAAAGTCGATGTTGCTCCCTCTTTTATAGGGGCTTGCTGAGCCATGTGATGTGACGTCACAGTTGTCGAGATGAAGCGATACGCTGTCAGTTGCGGAACGGAAAGCAATGTAATCGCCGGGCACGTATGTATGTATGTATGTATGTATGTATGTATGTATGTATGTATGTATGTATGTATGTATGTATGTATGTATGTATGTATGTATGTATGTATGTATGTATGTATGTATGTATGTATGTATGTATGTATGTATGTATGTATGTATGTATGTATGTATGTATGTATGTATGTATGTATGTATGTATGTATGTATGTCTGCCTGCCTACCCGCCTGCCTACCTACCTGCCTGCCGCCTGCCTGCCTGCCTACCCAAATACCTACCTACCTACCTACCTACCTACCTACCTACCTACCTACCTACCTACCTACCTACCTACCTACCTACCCGCCTACCTACCCGCCTGCCCGCCTACGTGCCTGCCTACCTACCTGGATGGATGAATCGATGAATGAATGGATGGGTGGGTGGGTGGCTGGATGGATGGATGGGTGGGTGGTTATGGGTCTGTATGTATGTATGTATGTATGTATGTATGTATGTATGTATGTATGTATGTATGTATGTATGTATGTATGTATGTATGTATGTATGTATGTATGTATGTATGTATGTATGTATGTATGTATGTATGTATATCTGCCTGCCTGCCTACCTGCCTACCTACCTACCTACCTACCTGCCTACCTACCTACCTGCCTACCTACTCCCCTACCTACCTACCTACCTGCCTGCCTACCTGCCTGCCTACCTACCTGCCTGCCCGCCTACCTACCTACCTACCTAGCTACCTGGATGGATGGATCGATGAATGAATAGATGGGTGGGTGGGTGGGTGGATGGATGGATGGGAGGGTGGTTATGGGTGGGTCTGTCTGTCTGCATATATGTATGTATGTATGTATGTATGTATGTATGTATGTATGTATGTATGTATGTATGTATGTATGTATGTATGTATGTATGTATGTATGTATGTATGTATGTATGTATGTATGTATGTATGTATGTATGTATGTATGTCTGTCTGTCTGTCTGTCTATCTGCCTACCTACCTACCTACCTACCTACCTACCTACCTACCTACCTACCTACCCGCCTCCCCGCCTACCTACCCACCTGCCTGCCGCCTGCCAGCCTACCCACCTGCCTGCCTGCCTACCTACCTACCTACCTACCTACCTACCTACCTACCTACCTACCTGCCTACCCGCCTACCCGCCTACCTACCCGCCTACCCGCCTACCTACCCGGCTGCCTACCTACCTACCTACCTACCTGCCCGCCCGCCTACCTACCTACCTACTTACCTACCTACCTACCTACCTACCCACCTACCTACCTACCCACCTACCTACCTACCTACCTACCTACCTACCTACCTACCTACCTACCTACCTACCTACCTACCTACCTACCCGCCTGCCTGCCTGCCTACCCGCCTGCCCGCCTGCCCGCCCACCTACCTACCTACCTGCCTGCCTACCTGCCTGCCTACCTACCTACCCACCTACCCGCCTGCTTGCCTGCCTGCCTGCCTGCCTGCCTGCCTGCCTGCCTGCCTGCCTGCCTGCCCGCCCGCCCGCCCGCCCGCCCGCCCGCCCGCCCGCCTGCCCGCCTGCCTGCCTGCCCGCCTGCCCGCCTGCCCGCCTGCCCGCCTGCCCGCCTGCCTGCCTGCCTGCCTGCCTGCCTGCCTGCCTGCCTGCCTGCCTGCCTGCCTGCCTGCCTGCCTGCCTGCCTGCCTGCCTGCCTGCCTGCCTGCCTGCCTGCCTGCCTGCCTGCCTGCCTGCCTGCCTGCCTGCCTGCCTGCCTGCCTGCCTGCCTGCCTGCCTGCCTGCCTGCCTGCCTGCCTGCCTGCCTGCCTGCCTGCCTGCCTGCCTGCCTGCCTGCCTGCCTGCCTGCCTGCCTGCCTGCCTGCCTGCCTGCCTGCCTGCCTGCCTGCCTGCCTGCCTGCCTGCCTGCCTGCCTGCCTGCCTGCCTGCCTGCCTGCCTGCCTGCCTGCCTGCCTGCCTGCCTGCCTGCCTGCCTGCCTGCCTGCCTGCCTGCCTGCCTGCCTGCCTGCCTGCCTGCCTGCCTGCCTGCCTGCCTGCCTGCCTGCCTGCCTGCCTGCCTGCCTGCCTGCCTGCCTGCCTGCCTGCCTGCCTGCCTGCCTGCCTGCCTGCCTGCCTGCCTGCCTGCCTGCCTGCCTGCCTGCCTGCCTGCCTGCCTGCCTGCCTGCCTGCCTGCCTGCCTGCCTGCCTGCCTGCCTGCCTGCCTGCCTGCCTGCCTGCCTGCCTGCCTGCCTGCCTGCCTGCCTGCCTGCCTGCCTGCCTGCCTGCCTGCCTGCCTGCCTGCCTGCCTGCCTGCCTGCCTGCCTGCCTGCCTGCCTGCCTGCCTGCCTGCCTGCCTGCCTGCCTGCCTGCCTGCCTGCCTGCCTGCCTGCCTGCCTGCCTGCCTGCCTGCCTGCCTGCCTGCCTGCCTGCCTGCCTGCCTGCCTGCCTGCCTGCCTGCCTGCCTGCCTGCCTGCCTGCCTGCCTGCCTGCCTGCCTGCCTGCCTGCCTGCCTGCCTGCCTGCCTGCCTGCCTGCCTGCCTGCCTGCCTGCCTGCCTGCCTGCCTGCCTGCCTGCCTGCCTGCCTGCCTGCCTGCCTGCCTGCCTGCCTGCCTGCCTGCCTGCCTGCCTGCCTGCCTGCCTGCCTGCCTGCCTGCCTGCCTGCCTGCCTGCCTGCCTGCCTGCCTGCCTGCCTGCCTGCCTGCCTGCCTGCCTGCCTGCCTGCCTGCCTGCCTGCCTGCCTGCCTGCCTGCCTGCCTGCCTGCCTGCCTGCCTGCCTGCCTGCCTGCCTGCCTGCCTGCCTGCCTGCCTGCCTGCCTGCCTGCCTGCCTGCCTGCCTGCCTGCCTGCCTGCCTGCCTGCCTGCCTGCCTGCCTGCCTGCCTGCCTGCCTGCCTGCCTGCCTGCCTGCCTGCCTTACCTAAGCGCTGCCTCCCCCGCGCGCCCACAATTCAGCCGACGTCATCAGCGATTTCTTTACGAAAGATGGTCGTTTAATTTTATCCTGAATGATTTGCGATCGGTGCATGACACGATGTTGTTTGGCAGGGCGTTCCACAGAACTATTGCGTCCGGAAAAAATGAAGAATTTAATGCTAAGGTGCGACAGTAGATACGTGCACTGCTATGATTATGGTTTAGGCGGCTAGATGTCCTGTGGGGGGGCTGTAGCTTTGCATGTCTCGTACGGGGATGATAATATAAGTGATGTAGAAGACATAGGCGAGATATGATACGGCATGACATGAGCGATGGAATGGCGATGGATTGTCTCAGGGCTGTGACACTGGTTTTCTTTGAATAGCAAGATGTTATAAATCGGATGGCGCGATTCTGTACGGCTTCAAGGTCAGTGGCGAGATACGCTTGTGATGGATGCCAAACGGAGGACGCATATTCTAGTTTTGGGCGAATGAAAGTTATATAGGCTAGTTGCTTTATTTCCGGGGATGCGGCCTTCAAGTTACGTCGCAGATAACCGAGTGTACGTGAGGCTTCTGCCCAAATGTTTTGAATGTGGGTTACCCATGATAGTGATGGTGTTAGGTGGAGGCCAAGATATCTGTAGGATAATGCGGGGGTAATGAAAAGCAAGCCAATACTATATTGATGCTGATTCACAGTGTGTTTCCTCGTGAAAGTCATGGATTTACACTTGCTAATGTTTAAAGGAAGGAGGAATTTATTAGACCAAGAGGCGAGTGTATTAAGATCAGATTGAAGCAAACATGAGTCGTTGGTCGCCCTAATCTCTCTGTATATGACGCAGTCATCCGCAAAAAGACGTAATTTTGATTTTATATTACAAGGGAGATCGTTAATGTAAATTAGGAATAGTAGCGGTGACAGTCCGGCGCCTTGTGGGACTCCCGATGTTACATTGGTGAGAGGTGAGTGACTATCATTTGCGGAAGTGAACTGCTTGCGTCCTGAAAGAAAATTTTTAATCCAGCGGATTAGGTTGGCGGGAATTCCTAGGGATGAGATTTTCTGAAGTAAATGACTGTGGGGAACGCGATCAAATGCTTTGGGGTAATCGAGGAATATAGCATCTATTTGAAGGTTATTGTCCATGGATTCTAGTAAGTCATGTATGAACTCAGCAAGCTGTGTTTCACATGAGAGATGTTTTCTAAAACCATGCTGTTGAGGATAAAAGAAGCCGTTAGATTCGAGGTGTGCCATTAGGTTCGTGGATATAATGTGTTCAAGAAGTTTGGATGGGACACTGGTTAGAGAGATAGGACGGTAGTTGGATGCTGATTTGCGGTCACCTGTTTTGAAGACTGGAATGATTTGAGCGATTTTCCAATTGTCCGGTATTTCCTCCGGTTGGAAAGACTGGGTGAAGATTAATTGTAATATCTGTGACGAGGTTTCCGATGTGTTTTTCAGTAGTTTGCTATTGATATGGTCAGAGCCTGCCGATGAAGACAATTTTAGAGAATCAATGAGGTTACTGATACCGTTTGCATTAATCTGAATCTCAGGCATTGTGACTGGTGGCGACTCTGATGGAGGCTGGGTCGAACAGTTGTGTGCGGGGGTGAAAACCGAAACGAAATAACGGTTCAAGACGGCGGCACACTGTTCTGATTCCACTGGTTCACCATCAGTTCCCATGAGGGCTATTTGGTTCGGCCGAGACCTGGGGGACAGAATACGCCAGAATTTGTTGGGGTTCGATTGCAAGATTCCAAGTAGATCGACTGAAAAGAATTTATGCTTTGCGGCAGCTGCGCTTTCAATGTATGTTTTTGCAGACTGGTGATATCGGTCCCACTTAGCACGGCAGTTAGATGACTTTGCTGATCGATAAAGGCGTTTTTTCCTGTTTAGGAGATGTTTCAGACTTACGGTAAACCACTCATTGGTATGATCGGATTTTATATTTATTTTAGGGATGTATTTGTTTCTTAGGTTTATTAATGTTGTTTTATGTAATTCCCAGTTGTGATTGACCGTTCTCGACAAGTAGGACTCGAGAAAGTACGCGTGAAACAGTGCAAGTTCGTTATTCATAGATTCAAAGTTCCCCTTTTTATAGTTGAAGAATATCTTTTGAGATGCTGATCTTACTTTTAGTAGCAGTGATATGGAAATGTGTAGGAGAGCGTGGTCACTGATTCCAGGGAGAATCGTTACGTTTTTAATGTCGTCAGGACTGCTCGTCAGTAAAAGATCAAGAGTATTATTCCCTCTCGTCGGAAGTGATATGGACTGATGAAGATTGAAATCAAGAGTTAGATCGAGAAATTGCTTGGGCTCACTGGATTTTGAATTGCCAGGTACGCTGAGTAGAGGCCAGTTAATCTGGGGAAAATTAAAGTCGCCAAATAGAAAAATAGGTGAGTTGGGGAAGTAATTGTCCCTGATATATGTTAGGCTATTGTACAGTGAGTTGCCAAAAGATGGACTATGATCGGGTGGCCTGTAACAAATGCCAAATACAGCTTTCGCAGTTGAAGTATGGACACAAATCCACGATAGTTCGAGTACGTCGTCGTGGCAAACTAAGGATGATGATAGTGTATTTCTTACAGCTATGAGTACGCCACCCCCACGACGGCCACTGCGATATCGACGATAAATGGTGAAGTTCAGATTAGTGGGAAGCAATTCGTTATCAAGGACTTCTTTAGTTAACCACGTTTCGGTTAGAATGATAATGTGAGCTTCAATGTCGTCAACAAAGCTAAGGAGCTGGTCACACTTTGGAATAAGGCTTCTTATGTTGGTGAATGCGATTTGGATGTCGAGGTATGATGAAGGACGTCTGTTGGGAGCATGATTCGCGTCATTCGCTAACATCGGCGTTGAAAACACGTACAGTGCATTCGATAACCGAGTCAGTAACATGGTTGTAAGTATAACACTTTTTTCCAGCGTACAATTTATCAAGTCGCAGTTTGAAGGCGCATTTTTGAGGGCGAATAAACTTCAGAAGTTTGGAGCGAGCAAGACGTGTTTCAGGGGCAAAATCTTCTCTGATTGCGTATGGCGTGTCTTTCAGTTTAGGCCCACACGCCAGGATGTTTTCCTTGGTCTTGAAATGCACTAGCCTAATGATGATTGGCCGCTGTTTGTCTGAGCAGAATGATCCTAGTCGATGTGCGCGTTCTATACATCCTGCGTCCAGATGAACATCGAGCTCAGTGGAGCACAGGTCTCGAACTTTTGTTTCCGACTCTTCCCAAGTTTCCTTTTCGACGTCTTTAAGGCCGAAAAAAAGTAAGTTGTTCCTGCGCATGCGATTGTTTGCATCGATATTGGCGGCATGAAGAACTGCAAGCTCGCGTTTTATTATGTTGGTTTCGTCTATTTTCACATCGTTTGGGTCATTTTTGTGAGCGAATTCCAACAAAGAAATGCGGTTGTTTAGCTCCGATATTAACTTTCCGTGGTTGTCTTGCGTAGCCTTAAGTTCTTTTAGTTCAGCAGATATGACGGATTGCGCGTCCTCGAGGCGTTTGAGTGCGTTTAGAACAGACGGATCGCCGAGTGATGTTGGCGGGCCTGGGTTGAGCTCAACGTCCCCTGATAGATACAGCAATATTTGGGACAACAGGTGGAAGGATATACAGTCGCAGCACATTCGCACAGCGCTACGCCACTTGATCACATGGGGGCAAGACACCGCTACAAGACAACGGTTGCTAGTTTTACATCCACTGCAATTGTTCATATAACCAACCTGTAATGTCAGCAGAGGGTTGAGCATGTTGCAGCGTGCGGTGTCGAGCCCCAGATGACCGGCGGCAGATCGCGGTATATATGCTGCGTGGGTGGGTCCGGTGACCGATGACGTCGATGAAGGGCTATGTTGCTAGGGGAGCAACAGTATCCGGGCTAAGTTCGGAGTGTCATCCACAACGGCGCTGAGCACACGGTCACTGACCACGCACTCCCCGCCGCGGGCGGGTGACGGGGCTTGAGAAAAGGGGCGTTCAGCAGCAGGCATCCAGAGTAGCAGAACCTGTAATGTCAGCAGAGTTGAGCATGTTGCAGCGTGCGGTGTCGAGCCCCAGATGACCGGCGGCAGATCGCGGTATATATGCTGCGTGGGTGGGTCCGGTGACCGATGACGTCGATGAAGGGCTATGTTGCTAGGGGAGCAACAGTATCCGGGCTAAGTTCGGAGTGTCATCCACAACGGCGCTGAGCACACGGTCACTGACCACGCACTCCCCGCCGCGGGCGGGTGACGGGGCTTGAGAAAAGGGGCGTTCAGCAGCAGGCATCCAGAGTAGCAGAACCTGTAATGTCAGCAGAGGGTTGAGCATGTTGCAGCGTGCGGTGTCGAGCCCAGTCAAATGAACGTTTCCCTTCAGGGCGGTAACTTTATGTCGAGGCTCATTTTTATTTTTGGGGGCTTCTTTTCTTGTGCTCATTGCCATTCACTCTCATGCCTATCACCTGCTTGCTCTTATTCACAACATGTTTGGAAGGAGCTATACAGAAGTTTGGATTGAAGGAGTATGCAGGTATAACGCAAATAGGTAACACCTTAATAGTGTAACATGGGTAATGGTATTGTCTATATAGATAAGTAATTTATGCAATGAAGTGCTTATTCTTCTTCTACTGTTTGTTTTATGTGTTTTGAAAGAGTGTTTAAAATTCTGTCGAGATACATATCCAGCATTGAAAAAACGAAACTCCAGATCATGATATATTATAGTCAGCTGCTATAAGTCAAATGAGAACGCATTGATCTCTGCTGCGACTAACCGCGTGCTGTAACAATGGAGAAAAATGTTATCTGAAGAAAGACTTTTCTTTCTAAAAATGTATTGACGCTTTGGGCAGAAACTGCCAAATTAGGAAAAGCTATCTTAAATCTTCTGATATCAAAAGAATGGTGGAACACATAAACAGCGCATTTCAGACATAAATTAGGCTGCCTGACTAGGCTGGTTTCCGGGACAAAGCAAAAATATAAAAAATGACAAGGTTCACTGCAGGTGACTATTGGCATGATAAGGATGTAGGTGATTTTAAAGGGGTGAACAGTGCCAAAACACGCAATAAAGGCAGTCGCATCCTCCAGGAAATCTTCAGAAAATAAGTGTGTGGAGAATGACGGAGAAGAGTGAAATGTGCTTTGTCAGTAATATATTTCAATATCAACTTATCAAATTTTGTTGGCCAGATGGAGACGTGTCCTAAACACGACTAATAAATATTTCCAGTACAGAACAAAGGTTTCAGAAATTAGTTCATTGCTGTTCATGGTTATTGTTCGATATCAGCTTGCTTTTGAGCCAAAACATCGTTTCGCGACTACAGTTGACTTAATGGAAGGGCAGCTCATCGAAGGGAAGCAAAAGCTACAGCTTGAAAACTTCTTTCTGATAACTACCTTTGCCCAGAAGAGCTTCGTTCCATCTGATCACAAAGGTATTAAATTAAATAATGCTATTGAATGTTTCAAATGAATGCAAAACGCGCAAATAGGTTCATACAAATGATAATGTCACGAATATTACTTTGCATTGTGTACCCTTCCATGTGGCTGGCACAGTGCGTTACTAAAGCATGCAATGCATAAACACCCATCCTCTACCACTAATATTTATTTGATTCTTATTGCTTAAATTCAGTAGTGTCAAGCAACTTTCTTTATAGAAGTGCAATGCATATATATGAACTCAATATCTGTTTCATGTACGAGAGACGTTTATATGAGTTTACTGACTTGTATAATATATAAAGCAGCACTTAGGTGTCACAAATAATGCTGGTAATTGACATGCTTATTTTATCATTAGAACTACAATAAAGAAACGTTATTATTTTTTTCGTTGAAGGGACCAAATGCAGATTATGGCACTTCACCTGGATCGGGTATTTCTGTGACAGAGGAAGAACTCAGTTATGTGTGGGAGACATACTGTTCGCTTTTAAACGGGAACTAGTATTGAACAAGCTTTGTTCTTTTCTTTGACCACGCACTTCATCCTCGGCCTGACATGCCCCAATGGTTTTCGTCAACCTTTTGCGTTGTTTCGAACCTTGTACTCTGAAAGTCAGCGAATTGAGGGATGTCTCATGACTTTAAAACTGAAGTTTGTTTTGGGGAAGCTGTTTTGGAGGTAAAAGTGCGCGCCGATTACGAAACCTTTACGTGGCACTCAGATATTGCTGTGAAAGCTAATCTCAAAGTTTTGTTGCCAAGTTAAATGCTTTATTTATTCAAGGTCTACAAGCATTGATATGCTGACTGTAAAGTACTGATTCCTTTATGAGCCACAAAATGGACACCAACAAAAAACCTATGTGAGCAGTTCTTGCAGTCCACTTTTTCTTTTAACATAAACAACTTGGTTTACACCCCCGCCGGGGTGGCGCAGTGGTTACGGCGCTCGACTACTGTTCCCAAGGACGCGGGATCGAATCCCGGCCTCGGCGGCAGCTTTTCGGTGGCGGCGAAAAGCAAGGCGTCCGTGTGCTGTGCGATATCAGCGCACGTTAAAGAACCCCAGGTGGTCGAAAGTTCCGGAGTCCTCCACTACGGCGTCTCTCATAGCCTGAGTTGCTTTGGGACGTTAAACCCCACAAACCAGCCAACTTGGTTTACAGATTAGTTTGCAAGACCAGTTTTTGCTCGGGATTGTAGCAACCTTTAATGCTCATGTGACAACCGTGAATAAATTGTTTGTAATGAGAAATCTTTGAAAGTGCTCCATTAATCAACTGATACTTGGGACATAACTTGTGACCAACTTTAGTATCATACACATGTTTGTATTCTTACTCACATTCTTTCAAGAACAGCTGCTTTAAAATCTTCATGCCGCCTACTGGTTCAGAAGTATACAGCGCATCAGTGACAGGAACAAGAAAGAACAAGAACACAGACACTGTTCGCATCCCATTTATTGTTCCTGCCACTATTCACTCTACTTCTGTATCATAAAACAGCAAGCCAGTACATATTATTCCAACTGTTTCCTAATTTCCATGTTTCCTCATGTTATTCTTCCAGTCGTACCTCCCCTCATGGTTAAGCCATGATCCCAGTTTGCATGGTGCCTTTTATGATATCGCATCTCATTTCTTGAAATAACGAATCACACTTTAAATATCGCTTTATTGCTTTGCAAAATAAATATTGTAGGCGAACGATAATTTTTTTTTATTATAAAAATATGCACACATTACAGTGAAAAGCCCATTTCAAGGCTTATTCCTGGTGTCACCTCTTCGTTCTTGCAATTCGCGGAGGTCACGAACATTTACGATTGCATTCGTTAAACTGTTTACTCATATTTGTTATAATTCGCATGCAAGCATTTGTAGTCATATGACTAAAATGTTTGTGTCCGCATAGCTTTTAATAAAGGGTACCATTTGTGCAGCTTTTATTATTTTGAACTCGAGTGCATCACTACACATAACGGTTGTGGTTGCTAATATTTGTACGCTTTGGTCTTTCAAGAAAACGTTCAAAACTATAGTTGAACTCAGACGTTCTCAAAAACAGTTTTTTCAAAAACTATTACTTGACCTTACGCAGGCTGAAGAATGTGATTACCTGAAAACGAAAATACAAGACAACAGCCCCAAGGAAGTGTACCGGAATTTTTAAAACAATGAAAAGCCAAATTTATTTATTTTATTCAAAGACTCTGTCCGACGTTGGGGGTTGAATTGTATAGGTCACACAAGGAAGCGATAGAAACACCGTTCAAGTCCTCTGTATTCGCAGATTTGAGACAGTATATTTGTCCTAATTTTGCCTTTCTGTAAGGTTTGATGGGTGCCTGTACATCAGCAGTGTACTTCAGTTCAGTTCAGGCGTTCAGTCGTGTCCGACTCTTCGTGACCCTATGGACCATGTCACGCCACGCTTTCCGGTCTCTCACTATCTTCTTAACATCACATAGCTTCATCTGCAATGCCTCGAGAATGCCATCTAACCATCGCGTTCGCTGTCTACCCCTTCTCCGGCGACCCTCAACCTTTCCCAACATCAAATCTTTCTCCAGCGACTCCTCTCTTCTCATCAGATGACCAAAGTAGCTGAGCTTTAACTTTAGAATTTGACCCTCTAATGAGCAGTCAGGGTTTATGGTCGACAATATCGACTGATTTGATCTTCTGGCAGTCCAAGGAACTCTTAAGAGTCTTCGCCAGCACCACAATTCAAACGCGTCAATTCTTCGGCGGTCAGCCTTTTTCACAGTCCAACTCTCGCATCCATACATCACAACTGGAAAGACCATAGCACGGGTTATACGGATCTTGGTTGGCACACTAATGTCTCTGCTCTTTACTAGGCGGTCAAGGCTAACCATTGCTCTCTTTCCCAGAAGCAGGCGTCTCCTAATTTCATGGCTGCAGTCTCCTTCCGAGGTAATCTTGGCGCCCAAGAACAGAAAATCTGTCACAGCTTCCACTTCTTGTCCATTGATGCTCCAGGACTTGATAGGGCAAGACGCCATGATCTTCGTCTTTTTAATGTTCAGTTTAAGCCCAAACTTCTCACTCTCTTCTTGTACGCGCATCAGAAGTCTCTTGAGTTCCACTTCACTTTCTGCCATTAAAGTGGTATCATCCGCATTTCTAAGGTTGTTGATACGTTTTCCAGCAATCTTCACTCCAGCTGAAGACTCGTCCAGACCGGCCTTCCTCATGATGCACTCTGCATATAGGTTAAATAGGCAGGGCGACAGTATGCAGCCTTGCCTCACCCCTTTCTCAATCGGAAACCAATCAGTAAGACCATGCCCAGTTCTGACTGTGGCCTCTTGCCCTTCATAAAGGTTCCTGAGGAGACAGATGAGGTGAATTGGAACTCCCATCTCTTGGAGAGCTTGCCACAATCTGCTGTGATCTACGCAGTCAAACGCTTTCGCATGATCAATAAAGCAGAAGTAAATGGGTTTCTGGAACTCTCTTGCTTTTACCATGATCCAGCGAAGGTTGGCAATTTGGTCTCTAGTTCCTCTGCCCTTGCGAAACCCAGCTTGCACGTCCGGAAGCTCCCGATCCACATACTGCTGCAGCCTACCTTGCAGGATTTTTAACATCACCTTGCTAGCATGCGAAATAAGCGCGATCGTGCGGTAGTTGGAACAATCTTTGGCACTGCCTTTCTTTGGAATGGGGATGTAAACTGACCTCCTCCAATCCTGTGGCCACTGCAGGGTTGTCCAAATCTTTTGACATAATGTATGCAGTGTGTTAACAGCGTCGTGGTTGAGGTTTTGAAGCAACTCAGCTGGAATACCATCAATTCCGCTAGCTTTGTTCTTAGCAAGGCTGGCTAAGGCCCATTCAACTTCACTCTTCAGGATGCCCGGCTCGAGATCAGTAATCACAACCGTCCTATGTTGGGTTTGCACATCCGGGTCCTTCTTGTACAGTTCTTCTGTGTATTCCTGCCACCTCTTCTTTATCTCTGAGGCTTCAGTGAGGTCCTTGCCTTGTTTGTCCTTTATCACGCCCAGCTTAGCACAGAAGCTTCCTTTGATATCTTTGATTGTCTTATACAGAGCTCTTGTGTTCCTTAATTGGCTGCTGTCCTCAACTGCTTGACACTGTATGTTCAGGAAGGCATTCTTATCTCTCCTTGCTATAAGCAGTGTACTTAGCCTTGCACTTTTTTCTCCTGCTGTTGCCTATTCATTTATTTTACAGGTACTGCCAGCCTTGTTATCAGGCCTTTGGCAGGAGTTGGCAGTTCAAGTGAACAAAAGCAAGAACAGCAAACAAGATACTAGACACTGAAGAGTAAATCATAACAAAAACACGGGAGAATATTTACATGATGAGGTTATTTTACTAGGAGAGGCACATGTAACTATGGATTGGGCGCAAGTGCGCAAGAAGAATGAAGGAATAGTTGGGTAATCCATAGTGTCGGCGGGTAACGCATTCCATTCACAAATACTGGGCGGAAAAAAGGAATTTTTAAAAGCGTTAGTCCTGCACGGATAATCTATAACCTTTTTGGTATGATATGGGCCTGTGGAGCGGCGATTAGCTGGTAGAATATATACACCTTTATCTGTTCCCAACTGATTATTATAGAGTAAATAGAAAAATTGCATCCTATCCCGGTAACGTCGGAATGCAAGTCTTTCGAGTTCTGCAGCTTCTAGAAGAAGTGATGGGGATGTGCGCCAGCTGTAAGAGTTAAAAATGAACCTAGCTGATTGTCTTTGCACATTCTCAAGTTTGGTGATATTATTTTGTGCATGTGGATCACAGATATTCGCGGCGTACTCTAGAATGAGTCGCATAAATGTTTTGTAGGCCGGAATTTTAACTTCAGGTGAAGCGTTTCCTAACATACGTTTTAAATAGCCAAGTTTCTTCACTGCCTTATTACAAATGTGTGTTATATGTTCATTCAACCTAAGGTCTGATGTAATTATTACTCCCAAGTACTTATAGCTGGAAATGACAGATAAACACTGGCTGCTAATGTTATATTCAAAAGTTAAGGGGCTCTTTTTGCGTGTTATCGTCATTGCAACGGTCTTCTTAAAGTTAATGGCCATCTGCCATTTCGAGCACCAAGTTTGTATTTTAGATAGAGAGGTGTTTAAAATTGCCTGGTCGTTTGAATTGCTTATTTCATGATACATGATGCAATCGTCTGCGATAAGCTTGATCTTGACGCGTATATGTCACTGATGATATCATTGATGAATATCAGAAAGAAGAGCGGACCTAATACTGAGCCTTGTGGGATGCCCGAGTTTACGTCTGCAGAGGTAGAAGCTGCATCATTGACTTGAACACGCAGTTTCCGTAAAGACAGGTATGCATGAATCCAGTTAATTAAGGTGTTGTTCTTTAGAATAGACCTTAATTTAAGCATTAATTTGGACTGAGAGACACGGTCGAATGCTTTTTCGAAATCGAGGAATAATACATCAACTTGGCTTTGCTTATCTAAAACAGCTGCTATATCGTGAATTGTTTTTTATGAGCTGAGTTACGGGGAAAACCCCTTTTCTAAACCCACGTTGTCTTGCATCAATCAATGCGTTGTCGTTCAGAAAGACAGATATGTGTTTGAATATTATGTGTTCCAGCAATTTAGCGCATGTGCAAAGTATTGAAATTGGCCTGTATGACGTTAGGATGAACGGATTTTCTGTTTTTGGTATGGGAACGACCTTTGCGTACTTCCATTCGGCTGGGAGTTCCGCACTTGACAGTGATTCCGTGACTATTAGAGTTAAATATCTTGAACATCACTTGGCATACCGGAAAAGAAATGCGTTCGGTATTCCATCAGCTCCGGGTGATTTTTTGGTGTCTAGATTAAGCAAAAGTGCTAACACTCCTTCTTGAGTAATCGTGACATTATCAATTGGCAGTGGCAAAAGGTGTTCATAGCCTGGAAAGTGTGGGCTGATGCCGTCATCATGTGTAAACACCGAGCAGAAGTACTGGTTGAGTGCATCTGCGATATCTGCAGTCTCAGTGATAAAATTATCATCGATACAGAGTTTAGGTGCAACTTTCGTGTTCGGCGACAAGTGCTGCCAGAACTTCCCCGGGGAAGAGATATGAAAGTTATTTAGCGTTATTTTGTGATAGTAATCTTTTGTTTTTTTATTTTTTCAGCTAGAAATACACGTAAGACAATTAACCTGTTACTTGTGAAAATAGTTGGGTGTTGCTTGTGTTGTTTTCTGGCCTTTTTTACATTCTGTTCTAATCGCTATTTCTTTTGTTACCCAAGGATTGCGTTTCCGCAACACTTTTCGCTTCACAGGTACAAACTTTTGCACACATTCTAAAACAAGACGTTTGAAGAAGCGCCACAGGTCATCAACAGTGTTGAAAAGGCGTAGTCAATGGGAACGCCACTGTTGGAAAGGCGTAGTCAATGGGAACGCCGCTCCCGGGTGATGCATCAGACAGCGTAGCCAGGCCAAAGAACGCCGGTTTGTTTTCGGATCAAGGGGTATTATATAGCCAGAGGGGTGAGGGAAAGAAGGAAAGAAAGAATGAGAAGATTGGTGCCGTTGCCGGTTCATAGATGGCGATAGCATCCCTTCCTCCTAATAACCATAGCGATCCACAGGTTTCTTGACCCGGGTTGACCTGCGCAGCTGTGTCTCTTGGGGAGCAGGATCTGCGGGCTCTGACGTGGATGCGTTGTTCTGAATAGCCAGCGGATGGTCCACTGGTTCTGCTGCTGGGCTGTCTGTACCCGTGAGTTTGGATCCCTCGACGTTGCGCTTGCGGATTTGGTCAGCATGACGACGGACCACCACATTATCCTCCGTCTTGACGGCGACTAGTCGAGCTCCTGTTGTTGACTTCACCTTTCCGGGTGTCCACTTGTCACCAACACCGTAGTTACGGTCTAGTACATGGTCCACCGGAGCGAAACTCCCGCTGGCGTCGTTCGAAGCTGGCGCAGCTGCTCTGCTCTGGACAGGTTTGTTCCTGAGAGGAAAACACATGTCAAGTCTGGTGCGTAGTCGATAACCTAACAGTACTTCTGAAGGTGATAGGCTCGACTGCCTTGGGGCATTCCGGTATAGACACAAAACTCGTGCGAGTGCGGTTGAGAGATCCACGCCAGGCATCTTCTTTAACCCATCCTTAACCGTTCTGACCGCGCGTTCTGCCAGCCTATTGCTTGGTGGGTGGTAGGGCGGTGTTCGAATGCGGGCAATGCCATTTCTGTTCATGAATTCGGCGAAATCCGACCCGGTAAAGAGCGTACCGTTACCAGTTACTACAGTGCGCGGTAGTCCGACCTGGCTGAAGAGCGTACGCAGCGCGTTTACCGTGCTGCTTGACGTTGCACGCGAGAGTGGAATGGCCTCGATCCATTTGCTGTCGGAATCAACCACGATTAGCAACATTTTGTCCCTGATAGGTCCAGCGAAATCGAGGTGCAATCGGGACCATTTTTCTTCTGTAGCTGGCCAGTTTACTGGCTCTCGTGCTGGAGGCATTGCTAAAGCCTGGACACAGTTTCTACCTTCATCGGCTATTCGGCTAATATCCCGGTCGATCTCCGGCCACCAAAATTTGGACCGTGCTACCTTCTTCATGGTGCAGACGCCCTGATGTGCTTCGTGCAATATCATCAGCAGTCTACCGCGCGCCTGTTTGGGGACTACTACACTATGTCCCCACAGTAGGAGGCCATCCTGAACAGATAAATCATGTCGCTTTTTGTAGTAATGCAACATCTCAGTGTTACCGGAGCAACATGCTTTGGGCCAACCCTCATGGACGTACCTGCGGACAAGTGCTAGTACCACGTCCGTTTCTGTGAGTGACCGCAGTTCCTCTATAGTGATGGCCGGACTGGTCCCACTGGGTGATGGCGAGGACAAACTCTGCGTCTCCTTCCGGTGCGGTCTCTGTTTCCTGCAAAGTTTGAGGTAAACGGCTTAGGGTGTCCGCGTTACCAATCGTTTTACCGGATTTGCAAAGCAGCTTGTATTTGTACGCTCCCAGCAGAAGAGCCCATCTTTGAATTATCGCAGCGGCCATGATGGGGGTCTGACGATCCATTCGTAGAAGGCCGAGCAGTGGCCGATGATCCGACACCAGGGTGAACTCCCGGTCAAGGAGGTAGTCCCGGAAACGTGAAACACCAAAAACGAGAGCCAACGCTTCACGTTCGATCTGAGAATACTTCTTTTCGGCCGAAGTTAAGGTCCGGGACCGAAATCCGATGGGCCTCATTTCCCCGTTAATGCGATGGAAAAGTGCCGCTCCCACACCGTGAGGCGAGGCATCGCATTCCAAAAGTAGTTCGAGCTTTGGATTGAAATATGTCAACACTGGGGCTGCGCAAAGAGCCTTTTTCGACAGTTGGAATGCTGCTTGTTCGTTATCACTCCACATCCACCTGGCTCCTTTCGTCAGTAACTTATACAAAGGCGCAGGTAAGGTGGACATGTTAGGGAGAAACTTATGGTAGAAGGTGATAAACCCAAGAAAAGCACTCAACTCTAACATTACGCGGAGAAGGGGCTAGTCTGATAGCATCGATGTTCTTTTCAACCGGGTGCAACCCGTTTTTATCAATGCGGTGACCGAGATATGTTACTGCTTGCTCGGCGAAGCGACATTTGTCAGCGCGCAGCTTAATGCCATTTTCCCTGAAGCGTTGCAGTACTGCTTTCAGGTTTGAGTCATCTTGGCTCTTGTCAGCTATCAGCACATCGTCAAGATAGACCTGCACGCCGGTTAACCCTTGGAGCACGGATTCAATTTTCCGCTGAAAGATTGCTGGCGCAGAAGAGATTCCAAATGGTAGCCGATTGTAGCAGTATAGCCCTTTTTGAGTGTTAATGACGGCCAGTTTCCGCGACTCCTCGTCCAACGCGACCTGGCTATAGGCATCTCGCAGGTCTAGCACACTGAACCGTTCTCCTCCCGCTAAATTGGCAAACATGTCGTCAATAACTGGTAGCGGGTATTGCTCAATCTCACACACAGGATTTAGTGTGGCTTTAAAATATCCGCAAAGGCGCACTGAGCCGTCCTTCTTCAAGACGGGAACAATGGGTGTGGCCCATTCCGAATATGGAACAGGCGATATTATCCCTGCTTCCGTAAGCCTATCCAACTCCTGTGAAACCTTTTCTTTGTACGCAAAAGGAACCTTCCTTGCCTTGAAAAACTTGGGGGTTGCTCCGCTCTTGAGATGAATCCGTGCTGGCGGGCCTTTCAAGAGTCCGGTGCTCTCGCTGAAAAGATCAGCATAGCTGTTCAGCATTTCCCAGGCAGGTTGATGGGCAGCTGGCGGAACCGTGCTGGCCATGTTAGTCTGCATTTTTACGTGCAGGAGAGTCATTCCGGTGTCCTCCAGTTTCTGCAATAAATCCCGGCCACAAAGACTGGGGCGTTTGCAGTTTAACACCTCCAGATTGCATTCCGCTGTAGTTGCTTGATAACGCACGTCCATGTTCATGACGCCAAGCACTCATAGCTTTCCGGGATAGCACGATAACTTTATCGGCGATTTCGCGAGCGGAGGCCATTCATTGCGATGTTTGTCATAAATAGCTTTTTAAATGACGCAGACTGGGGATCCTGTATCAATATCCATTTTTAGGTCAACGCCGTTCCATGTGAATGTTTTCTGAGTGGGCGGTAGCATTGTCTGCGCCGCCGTACGTAGGGACCATATCTGCGATGTACTGTTATCACTGTATTCCGATTCCTGCCGCTTCTGTGCTTCCATGGTACCAGTTCTGTTAACGCTGTCAGCCACTGAGCACATCTTCGCTAGATGACCGTATCGTCTGCATTTGAAACATTGCCGTCTGTTAACGCGACACACTACAGTCTTGTGGCCGTAGTTACCGCAGCACTGGCATTCCGTTCGTGGTTGTGTTCGTATCTCTGGTTGGCGCCGATGAGTTATCTTCAACACGTTTGGATCCCGAGCCTCCCCGGTTATGCCTCGCGAATCAAGTTCGGCGCTTTCTGCAGCTAGCGCTAGAGCCTCTGCTTCCGTTAGCGACAGGTCTTTTATTGCCAGAAGCTGCTTTTGTAAACTCTTTGATCTGACGCCACACACGATGCGGTCTCTGATCATTCTGTCTAGCATAGACGAAAAATTGCAGTTCTGTGCTATTTGTCGTATAGCGACAATAAATTCTTGCACGGATTCTTCTTCTTTCTGATAGCGGTTGAAGAACTTGAAACTTTCTGCTATTTCGTTTGGTGTAGGATCATAGTAGCTGTTCAAGGTCTCGACTACCTTGTCGTAGCTCAACGAACTTGTTTTTGCTGGCGCTACTTTACTGCATAAAACTTGAACGGTCTTTGTACCAAGGGCGGCTACGAGTAAAGCCCTCTTCTTTGCATCAGCAGAGATTTCATTGGCCTCAAAGTACGCTTCTGCTTTCACCAGGTAAGCTTGCCACTTATCTTTTTCCTCATCGAAGTCCGGTAGCTTGTCACCCATGTCTGGCGCTGTTCTGGGCCCGATATCCTTGCTTCAGCCTCGTCGCCACTCTTGGAAAGGCGTAGTTAATGGGAACGCCGCTCCCGGGTGATGCATCAGACAGCGTAGCCAGGCCAAAGAACGCCGGTTTGTTTTCGGATCAAGGGGTATTATATAGCCAGAGGGGTGAGGGAAAGAAGGAAAGAAAGAATGAAAATATTGGTGCCGTTGCCGGTTCATAGATGGCGATAGCAAATAGTATATTCATTTGATTCACACATGACATGAAATGTAGAAAACGAAATATCTAGTGCATCCAATATATCAGTATCACTGGCACGTAAGAAATTAGGAACAGTGCTTTCCAGTTTTTCAGTTTGTATATACAAGTTCACTTCCAAAGTTAGGGAGACAGTTTTATGGTCTGATATGCCTTCGAAAACCTGAACTTGCGGGTTTTTGCGGACAACAGCGGCATCTCCATTAAAAGGGTCCAGAATGGACAGTGTATTGTTTTGAACACGCGTAGGTTCTTTGACAAGTTGTGTAAGGTTGTGTAGAACTACTATATCAACGAAAGGCTCAGAAGCACTTGAAAGGGGCTCAGGAAAATCATTCCAATTCACGGAGGGAACATTAAAGTCTCCCGCAAGGAGCATACTACAGCGCTTGTTCCTACAAGCGCACAAGAACTCATTGAGGCTTTCGAAGAAGACATTGTCGCTGCCTGACGCCCGATAAAATCGTCCTATGATTAAATTACATTCATTAAGAAAAAGTTTCACAACTACACATTCAATTCCTGCAATATCAGGCAGCCTAACAGTTTTCAACATCTCTTCGAAAAGTATTGCGTATTGCGACGCCACTGCCACGGGAGTCTCTGTCGTGTCTGTAAATTTTGTAACCGTGGGGTGTTATTTCAGAGTCCGTGACACCACTATGTAGCCAGGTTTCAGTTATTACTATACCGTGAGGTTTGTGTGCGGTTACAATACTTTCTAATCGACGGTTTTATTTAGTATACTGCGGGCATTAATGTTTAGACACCGAAGTTGCGGTTTTTCTTTAACACGAGCATTAGGTCATTGCTGTTTAGGGCTTTCAGGATGCGGTCTGACTGGTACTTTTGCCATCCGGGTGCTGTCCCACTGATATATTTGCTTGTCAACCTTAATTTTGTCATACAGAAGCTTTACTTTTATACCCGCTTTCCTTTCTTCGGCCGTGCTGTCGCAAATTTTCTTCCTAATCTGCCGAGTCGCAGGTGAAAAATCTTCTGAAACTGAAATACTTTGCCCCTTGAGCTTGTGACAGTTAAGCAGCACGTTAGTTTTTTCTCGATGGTCTATCAACTTCAGAATGATAGGTCGGTGGTTGTTTGCCTGCTTACGTCCCATTCTATGCAGTCTTTCAACGGAAGATACTCGAACACCAAGGGATTTAAAAAATATTTCTTCATTTAGAACAGTCATTAGCGAGTCAGGTGTTTCGTCCGCATGTTCTTCAACGCCAAAAACTATAA
Source organism: Amblyomma maculatum (assembly GCF_055883805.1). Taxonomy (NCBI): domain Eukaryota; kingdom Metazoa; phylum Arthropoda; class Arachnida; order Ixodida; family Ixodidae; genus Amblyomma; species Amblyomma maculatum. Next base: position 117,827,810 of record NC_139352.1, on the reverse strand, counting down.
GGTAGTTTCGTCTACTTCTGTCTGCTAAACCTACTAGCTTTTTTTCAAGACTTTGTATCGTTCGTTCCATGTTCTCGCAGTGTGCTGCTAGATCTGAATATTTGGCTGTTATCGCTTCCACGCTCTCAAGCTAAGACTCTATGGCATTTAATCGCTTCTCTATGGTTTTTTGACAGTCAAGAAGCTCCCTCAGCAACTGTTCAGTATTGGGGCTGGGATTGGTTTCAACATCTCCGCTAAGCAGTAGTAAAGAAAGCACAAACGTTTTTACGTACACGCAGAAAGCACAAACGCTGCGAGGGCACGCCAGCTGGTCGAAACAGCGGTCAGAGGTTTTGACAGAGGAATATTTGTTACTAACCTGCGTGAACAACATGAACGGGTTGGTCACAGCTCTGACGGACGACCAGCTGACGTGTCCACTGAAAGCATTCCGGGTCAGGAGGCTGCTTAAGTAGTCGGGCGGGACGGAAGTTGAATGCGGTGGTTTCCGGTGTTTATTTTATTTCCCAAGTCATTGAACCACGGGTTCTCCCTATTGAAAAATCATCCCCAAGAAAACATTCTTTCATTCTTTTTGTACTGCTCTTCTGCCATGGACTACATTTCTTCTTTTTGAGGAAAAACCTACATAAACCCTGCCAGTGATATTTGTCATATCCAGCTGAAGATAATTCATGTCTAAATGTTAGCTTGCGTACTGAGGCTCACTTTGAAGCACTGTTCACTTTTTTATACTGTGTACTATCTGCTGCTGATCGTTCTACCTGATCAACATAATTCTAATTATTTAATTCTGCTATTCACGAAATCCCTGCACGCTTCAGCAGCAGCTAACATGTGGGGTCACGTAAACACTAAACACTATACCTAACACTATCTCCGTAATGTCGACGGTGAAAACGTTTGTCGCTCTTGTAATGCAGTTAATTGCTGTTTGAGATTGAATCAGTATCAGTGTCCCCAGCACACCAAAAAAAACTGCAGTGTGATTGCACTCAACTTCCAAGCACGCTTGGCCTCTCTGTTAGGCAGTGAGGTCGAGCAGCAATCGAGAAAATCAACCAAGATAGAAGTTGGTCACTCCTGCCTGACAGCGACATTGAGCAGCAAAGCCATCGGATAGCTCAACTACCAAGCAAGTTGGGCACCCCTGTCGGCCAGCGATGTCGAGGAGAGAAGCCATTGCATAGATTGAAACACCCACCAGAATACGTAGAATGGTGTTCCAGTTACATGTGTGTTCTACATAAAAACCTTTACAATTTAACGGGAGTTTTGTTCCACATATACAGTCTACTTTTATCGCGAACACTGCCCCACATATATAAGTGGAACCTTCAAAAAATGTTCCGCTTATAACTGGAACTTGATTATCTGGATTATCTGCAACACGTAAGCCTTACCAGTGCTATGCTGAATTTCCTTGAGACTGAAATTTCTTATCCACACTTTTTCCCGCCCACGTTTTCCGCAGCAGTTTTAAAACGTCGGCAAGTTTGAACGAAATTGAGGCAACTTCGGTTGTTAAACCACCTCTGAAACTCTCTAAAGTTCCCTCTCTCTTTTTCATATTCCCGCTACGTTTCCTGAAAAATTGCAAATTCCCAAAATCAAACCTCACTGGTCCGTTAAACAGCCACCAAAAATTAGTAGATGGGCTATTATTTTGCCAAATCAACATCGGTCTCATTTTACGCAAGTTCGTTGACCTGAACTCGAAATCGCATTGCTGTGGGTTGAACTGAATTGATAGAGTGACTTGTGTAAGATGCAAGCCTCCTCCGTCAGGAGCAGCCGAGCTTAGGAGCAGTTTGGCAACCTTGCCTGGTTCCGCGAATCCTTGAGCGGGAGGGCCAGAGGAAGAGAAGTTTTGGCCGCGCCATAACACTAAGCGAGTCGCATTTCAAGAGCTTTGTTTTGTAAAGCTTGTAACCCAGTTGTTGAGCGTCTAAAATAAATGCATCCGTGCTTACAAATATAAATATTTGTCTTTATTCCATTTGTCAATTCAAACATTAGGAGTGTACTGTGAGAAGCATGCACATCGTCTGGGTTGAAAGAACTCTCGAGCAATTTTCAGCGAGCTGTAGAGACATTTCAGAAATTTCTATTAGAAATGTACAGAACGCCCCGACATGTGTCCATTGTTAGCTCATTGTGGCCCGATTATGTCTTCACCTGCCGGCTTCTCAAGCCCTCAATAACTTCACAGTTCCTGGTGGAATCACTTTTCTTGCCGCCGGTTGGCATCGTGTCGCCGTCTTTTGTACTACAGCTGAAGAGCGATCCCTCTCTGGTTTTGGATCCTGTAATCTTCCAAACTACTTTCCCGTCACAGGAAGCGATTGGCTTCATCGCGTTATTCGGAAACTTTGCCGCCGAGCACATGAAATATTTTTTCGGTGATTCCGATCGAGTGGACATCACATTAAAAAACAAGTACACAGACACAAACTGAATGAACAGGATTGATTGGTCTAGTGAATTCACCTGTGCAATCTAGAAATTCCTATGCCAGAAAGATGAAGCGATAATTAACAGCATGCTTAAAATTAATTTAAGCTACTCTGCATGGTTTGCTTGCCTAGTTTCTATGAGGAAAAGGCTGAGCCAGAAAAGGTCGTGAACTCAGTTGCAGGGGTCGCCACCAGCGGTCTTCCTTGCAAAAACACTGTTGTGATGTCAACGAGAATTTTTTGTTAAATCTACAGGGTCAGTCAGTTTGCTTAAATAGGAATGTAGTCGTTTTCATCAATAACACCAAGAATTTTAATCAGTAGCCTGGAAAAAATAACGCTTGATTACAAAATGGAATTTTCTTCCCTTGGTAACAACATGTCTTTTTCAACCCATCTATATTAATCGCTCCGAAACAATCAAAATTGAAACACAAGCACTTGACCTTCACTAATACAAAAGACTAACAGAGGTTCCATTTGCGGTCCTTCAAACACAGCAAGAAAGCAATAGAACCAAGATGGGTGCCAGTGTCTAAAATAATGCTTGATAACCTTCGAGTAAAAGCATTTAAAGCATCTATTCCAGTCTCCAGCTTTGATAAAGGGTAAAAAGCGCTTCCGTATAACGTAGTCAGGTAGACATACTTTGCATATTCGACGGTGGTGAGGCCAGATATGTTGCTCGCATTACTAGGTGCTCTAAGACTACGATTTATATCTGGTATTGAGAGCCAGAAGAGCGAACATAGTGGCTGGTAGTTCCTTGAATCCGATATGTGGTTTGCTTTCCAGTTAGTGGAACGTTCCATATGCATGCCACAACCGAAAAAGATGCAAGGGGGACAAATAACTATAAAACATCTACAAAGTTACATTCAGACTTTCAAAATACTGTCACGTAGGGGTGACTAGCCACGTAGCCACAAATGAAGATACTGGCGTTGCCCTTGAATGAAACTTTATTGGGCTGACTTGCACACGTAAGAGAACTAAGCGAATCCGTGGCAGCGATACCAGCAAACGTGTTCGTCGGCCTTTGAACTAAGAATTCCCGTTACACCCGTCAACGCTCAATTTAAAGGGGGTGCAGAAACATCTAGATAAAACCGCAGTGACTAGCACAACCTAGAAGACACATCTCGGCCCGTCTTTCGCGACCAAGAAACTAATAAAGCTGCATCTTGCGATAAGCATGAACTAACAAAGAATGCAAAATTGGTTTAATTTGGGGGGCTTCACGTCCCAAAGTAACTCAAGCTATGAGAGACATCTTAGTCGAGGACTCTGGAAATTTCGACCACCTGGGGTTCTTCAACGTGCGCAAACGTCGCACAAGCAGCCGAGGCCAGGATTCGATGCCGCAACCTTGGAAACAGTTTTCGAACGCCCTAACCACTCTGCCACACCGGCGGAGTGAAAAAATACAGAATTTATCTGCGCGCTACAATCACACTGATAAGGCCGCATGCCAGCGGCTTTGATAAATACAGATTTGAATGTTATGCGGCGTTACACCCTCATAAAAACATCGGTTCGATGTTCCAAAAAAAATTAACAGAGAAAGGTAAACACAAACATTAGAAAGTTTAGGTATCACGAATTCTATAACGGACGTAATACGGCTTCAGGTGTACAAAACGTACGACTTAAGGGCGCGCGTGTCGCCGTTGGGAGGCTGCCTTACCTCATATGACTTCAAGGTCCATTTTTCCGACGCGGCAAAGGATTTTGTATGGCAATCGTCCTGCCTTTGTTAAGGTGCTGTTATTCTTCGGTGAAGTTCGTCACCAGCACCTGAGCTTGTCCTCTCCGGAAATTGGCGACGCCTCTTGCGATTCCAAGAGCAGCTGTGTGCTTCACTTGACGACGCCTTCGGCGAATTCGATGTCAATGCTACGCACGCAGACTACCACGCTTGATCGTGGCGGCACTGCCAATTCTTCGTCGAGGAGATTTATAGCGATAGGTTTCGTCGAATTCGACATAATAGGTATGGCATTGTTCATCAAAAGCTTGATGAGCTTTGATCGAAGGTCGATGATCGTCCGATGTTCAGTGAGAAAACCTGTAAGCAGTATAGCGCCTCGCGAGCAGCTCTGTAGGCCCATGGAGCTCGTAGGATAGTAGCTCGTAGTGTGCCCATTTACTGTTGCTCCGGCGGTGCATCGGACGGCGTAATAAGGTTACCGCCAGCGGTGCGGATTAGCGGTCCATCCGAAGAGGTCTTCACTTTCTTCAGCTTAGCATCGAAAACTCCACTGACGACAGAATAGTCGGCTCCGGTGTCCACTAGGCGGCAACTGTGCGACCATCGACGGCAACTTCGAGGTCTCTTGTTCGGGTCCTCATATTGTATATTGGCTTCGGTGTTCGATCTCTGCTTCGTCCTATGCTGAGGGCTCGTCCAGCACACAGCGTTGTCGCTTGCCGGCGGTGTCCGCTTAGGGTCTGGTCGCGTCGTTATGGGTGCTGTCGTCGTACATAGCGGCAGTGTCACTTTGAAATCAGAGCGCTTCCAGGGCTCCTTCATAAAAAGCGTCGGCGTAATAGTGCCGTCGTCATTGCTCGTCGTCAGCGGCGGAGGATCTTCGTTAGTTCGCCGTGTAGTAACCTCACCTCCAAAGGCTGCTACCATTAGTTTCTCCTACGGGAGCTTTTGGACCTTCCTCACACACTGTCATCGTAGTTCCGGCCTGGCTACGCAAATCGGGCGCTGTAAGGCAATGGAGAGCGGTACCGATGGCTTGGCGACTCTGCACTCCGCAAGTAGCTTTTGATTTCTTCCGGTCGTTCGCCAGGACGGGGTTGTGCGGCGTCGACGGCGAACCCGTGCAGGCCAATGCGTCTGTAAGGGCAGTGGTGTATAATGTATGGCTGGCTTCACCGCAGTAGAAACATAGTGGTCGGTTATTAGACGTCCTCCAGGCGTGCATTTCCTGGGGCTTGCAGGTCCTTGGTACACTTGGCGGCCGGGGGCCAAGGTTCGGCTTTCGGGGGTAGGACGAAGCGACGAGGGTTTAGAAAGTCGCGTCGTGTTGCAGGACGATGTAATGTAGCAGCATAGTTCATCGCTGCTGTTTCGTGCACTGAAGCCGTCGCTTGAGGAAGGCACAGTGCCTACTGCACTTTTTCATGGACGACGTCTGCAAGTGTGGCGGTGGACATGTGGTTGTTGGGATGTTGGAAGCAGCACGCGCAGCTCTTCTCGAACTACATCGCGGACAAGGTCTTGCAGGCTGTCTCGGCTATTAGGTGATCCGTTGTAGGGGCCTGCATACGCCGCTTCAAGTGTTCAACTGTATTGGTGCATGTGGGCCTCAATGGTCCTCTTGATGGTCGACGCTTCTTTACTGAATTCGGCCACTGTTGTCAGCTGGTTTTTTGCAAGGCCTGCAAAAAGCAATTTCTTCCCACCTCTAATTAACAGTTTCACATCCTCTGTCATGTTAGGGCTAGCGCGGCGGAAGAGGCGCTTCATTTCCTCAGCGTTAGTGAGGACAGACTCGTTATACGGAGATGGGCTTTAGACTGAAGGAGCAGTTCTGCTCTTTCTTTCCTTACCCCGCTAGTGAACTGTTCGAACAGCTCTTTCGTGAAGCTCTCTCACGTCGTTAGCGAGGACTAGTGGTCTTCAGACCACGTCCGTGCTGTTCCATTCAGAGCAAAGAATACGTTCTGAAGCTTCAAGGCGTCGTCCGAATTGTTCAATGCGGTAACACTAGCGTCATGGTCAAGCCAGTCCTCGGAATCTTCACCCGGGGTGTCGCTGAAAATGGGAGGCTGTCGGGATTTCTGGATCAGGACCGGTACCGTAGACTGCGCTATTTTTAACGTCGGGGCCTTCTTCCGGGGTCGAACAAGGTCCGGTAGCAGACCGTGTCCGGGTTAGAACTCTTGAACTCGACGACAGGCTCAGTGACCTGCAGGCTGGTCCACAGGGCGAGAGGAACGATGCTGAGGTCCTGACTTGAAACGGTAGGTGGATCTTAAAGGCAGCACCTCCACCAAATGTCACGTAGTGGTGACTAGCCCATTAGCCACAAATGCAGACATTGGCGTTGCACTTGAGTGAAACCCTTTATTGGGCAGACTTACGTCCGCAAAGGTAATAAGCAAATCGGCTCCGGCGACAACAGCAAACGTGTTCACGGGTCGTCAAACTAAGAATGCCCATCTCACCCATCAACGCTCAATTTAAATGCGGCGCAGAAACATCTCGATGAAGCTGCAAACAGTGACTTGCGCAACCTAGAACATAGCAAAAACATATGCGAGCAGCCAGATCTTCGAGATACATCGCCACGTCTTTCGCGACAAAGAAACTGATAAAGCGGCATCTTGCGACAAGAAACATGGACAAACAAAGAATAGAGAATTGATCTTTGCGCTACAGTCATACTGATAAGGCCGCGTGCCAGCGGCGTAACAAATACAGATTTGCATTTTATGCGGCAGCACCTACAAGGTAGCATTTAAGCTTCTTGTGCACACTATTGCTAAGACAACCAGGTGGTGTGTGCGGGGAAAGGAAGGGGGTGGGCCATGCCAGAGAACGAATTAAAAGCAAAATGACCTCGTTGTTGAGGCAGGTTAGAATAAAAACAACACTTTTGTGTCTTAAAGGCAAAAAAGCTGATTGTGTCTCTCGGAAAAAGGAATAGGTAGGCTCTCCCAGTGAGCGAGGTAGTTTTTAATAACACAATTACAGATATACCCATATGAACAATTATCAGTTCATCACACAAGAGATGCCGAGAAATGCACTAGCATCTCACCGTACGATAGAAAAAGCCTATGCCCACGCGGAGCGAATGAGGCACCGCTTGCTGTTGCGTTCGCTCATCCGCTAGAACACCAAAATCGTCTCCGTATCAATGCGAATTTAGCCACATGGTGTCATAAAAGGACCCTCACCTGACATAAGCTCGAACGGCATCCTCAACTCTGCCTCCCATTACGAGCATGCTTGCAACCAAATTGAAATTCTAACATCGAAGCTTGGGTGCAATGCCGTTTATGTTCTCTGGGTAAAAGAAAAAAAAAAATAGCGATTAAAATTGTGTAAGCATACTCAATTAGCGGTTGCATGACTGGCCGTAAATATGGCGGCTGTCCTTCTAAAGCCGATGTCATGAAGGCCGAAAGAACGTTGTCGCCCTACCACTTGCTTCGTGTCATTGTGTATTAACTGTAACGGCCACTAACTTAGTGGCCACACTTTTTAAAGCGGATGAGTTTGTTTCCGCACGCCTTCCTTTCTTCAAAAACGACAAAGAGGTTGCTTAAGCAGCCGTCTCTTTTTTCCTTAAAAGAAATAAAATTAAAAAAAACTCATAGCTGTCGGAAGATGATAAACGCGCTTATTGGGGCCATGTTTGTCTCGCCATACTAAAAGCTGTTGTCGGCTGTTATATTGGTAGGCATATTGCAACTACGCCTAAATATAGGGACGCAAGACGACAATAGAAGAGATAAGGCGAGTTTGTCAGTGTTAACTTCCGCGCCGTGTTGAGTCCCTTTTTTATCTCTGAAAGCACTCGTACGCTCACCACGAATCACCCAAGAACGCTGTCTGGTTTCGTTTGTGTCGTCGCTCTGATTGGCTAAGCTATAGTGTTGTCTCAACCACGTGATCTCGTGCGGGCAACTCAACTCAGGCTGGCGTAGCGCGAGTCTTCTGGAGAGGTTTTTCAGATTCACCAGCCAAAAAACACAGCGATGGAGCCTCTCAGTGACAAAAGAAGGACCATGACATTTATTAATGCTTCCGCACTAAAAATTATTGTAGAGGTTCGACTGTCCTTCAATCAAGTAAAGAACGTTAGCCATAGGCCGGCGCCACATTTGCAGCTGTCGCTTCGATAGTGGTTCGATTCCGCGCTTAGTAAGCTCCTCAGCAACGAGCTAATCTGGCCTGTTGTAGTTCGATCGTCTCGGCAGCCTTTTTGGCATGGCTGCGGTCTGTCCCTAGCGAGAATGGCTTTCTCTACGCCACGCCGCCTTAAAGCGCGCTGCCTCTTTTGTGACAACGCATGGTGGATTCTCCCAGCACTATGCTCGTGGTCTCGGCCTCACTCTGGCGCCCTAGACCTCACCTAACCCACCCCCTTCCCCTCTAGGCCTCAGGTCATCCTTATGAACAAAGATTTATGAATTAATTATTTATTCATTTATTTATGCCGCACTCTTACAGATGGTGTACGTGTTACAGCTGTAACAAAGGGAAGGCGACGATGTTTACTGCACAGCGCGATAATGTGTGGCAGTTTCACATGGGGTACCTTCAGCGGCGGCAATACCATAGTGCTTTCGCATCTGGGCCAGCGAGGCTGGTCTGTTCTTTCTAGCGGGATTTGAAACTCAGCCACGGCAATGTTCTTGACAATTTGTTACTACCGAGGTCACGTGGCACGCGCTGTTGCTATGCGATAGATTCCCACCGTTGCTATGGCGACCGCCATAGTTTACGCATTGCGGAATAACGCGATCTTGGCGAGCGTGACCAGAAGAAAAAACCCATCGGAGTAGCCTCAAACCAGCCGGGTTCTGACCCAGGTTATTTGGGCTCAGAAGCCGAGCGTCTCAACTACTGTGCAAAAGTGGCGGTTGCTATCCACTCGTTATGCCAAGTTTAACTACGGTAAAACACGGTATTTCACGCGGCAGCTTCAAGATGGTGCCACCAACCCGTGGTAGATGTGGCTTACCAAGATACTTTGTTAGGCGAGTTGGTAAACATCCATTATTAATTTAAACGGGTTATGGCGCTCGACTACTGTTCCCAAGGACGCGGGATCGAATCCCGGCCTCGGCGGCCGCTTTTAGATGGAGGCGGAAAGCAAGGTGCCCGTGTGCTCTTGTCAGTGCACGTTAAAGAACCCCAGGTGGTCGAAATTTCCGGAGTCCTCTACTACGGCATCTCTCATAGCCTGAGTCGCTTTGGGACGTTAAACCTCACAAACCACAAACCACAATTTCAAAAAGCGCGAACAGGAAGACACAGGACAAGATAAAAGGAAGCCACAGTACAAGCGCTGTTTTTCACCAATTCTTAATCGCACAAACTCGTGGTTTATGCGATTAAAAATTCTCTTGCACTGCAGTTAATCACGGAGGTCATGCATGGTTAAAATTAACATAACAACTTCAAGTAGGCGGCATATCTACAACTCCTGCCAAATGTTTTCTCCACCCCTCTTTGTACGCTTTTACTAGGCTTGCCAGTGCAAGCCATCAACTAGACGCCTGTCAGCCTTGATGTATTCTGCAGGCGAAGCAATGTTTTGAACCTATTTTAAGGCGAAAGCCTATGTTGATTCACGAGAGGCCAGGATAGAGCGCATGAGTAGTGTGTGTCGGCAGGGTGTTGTGGGAAGAGCCCGTTATCAGAGCTTGTCCGCATGAGGTCTAAATAATCCATTGCATTGGTAATTAATTAGAGTGTGACCAACTTGATGGTAACCTTCACATTTGGATGGCACACCCCCAAAATTTGGCATCGTTTTCCAAAATTTGACCCTGTCGAAATTCGACAAACTTCGATATCTGACCTAATGCGAATATGGGCAGTTCAGTATATCGCATCCAATTTGTGATGAGCCACCGCCGAGATTTGACCCCTGGCCCATAATATTGACCTCGTCGGAATTGGACCAAATTGATGGCGAACCGTATTCGAATATGGTTAATTCAGTGGTGACCTCTAAAACGGGATGGGCACCTCCAAATTTGGTCCATTGAAAGCCCGCATTCAATCTTGTCAGAATTTCACAAAATTCGATCTGCAATCAATCCAGTACGGCCAATTCAGTAGTTAGTGACCACCATACTTAAGTGGGCCGCAACGCAAATTTTTCCTCGCTGGATTCCAGAATTTGAGGGCGTGAAAATTTCACCTCAAAAGGTTAACTACGCAAAGGTACCCAGCAAAGAAACGCACAATAACGGAAGTAGGCACGAAATTTTCAATGCTTTCGCATTCCTGCACATAAGCAGACTTACGTGCGCTCCTGTAATTATCGAGATAGCCTTTATTTGAGAATGCAAAAGTAGTGTCCAATACTGGATTGGTCGGTGTATCCCCCTAAAACTAACAAATAAGTGGCAAGGAGACAATAATAACCACTTACCTTCCTATCCACTTTGCAGATTCACATGGGCTGTTTGGCGTCTTATTTTCACTGCGTTACTGCGCAAGCAGTATTTCTTTACCGTTCTTGTAAATCTGGTGTCTAATTCAAGAGTGTACTAATAAAAACAGCGTGAATAGACACTGACGAACACACAACAGGACAGGCGCTGCTGTGTGTTCGTCCGTGTCTGTTCGCATTACCGCTTATTAGTATGCATTCTCACCAACAAGCCCAAATGAATACTGTAATTCAACAGTCTAGCCTTAGTGAAGAGCTTCCTACATGCTACCGAAAAATCTAACTACCTTTGCGAGGTGCTGCCAGTTCACCTACCGCTACCGACAATACACCGTCCTACACAACCTGACCTCATTCACCTTTAAGACGCCAAAGCTTTTTTCCTTTATTTCGCACTTAGTCTTCATTTACCGCCTTTGCACTCGCATACTCCCAAGGGAGCAGAATCTCTCGCCTGCCCCTGACGTGCTTTCCGCAAGCCTGTTTCACATGGAAGTCAAAACGCTAGCGATTTCTACCGCGGCGACGCAAACATCTTTTCAACTCTCGCGGCAGCTCGAGCGACGAGAGCGACGCAGTTCCAGCAGGTTGGAATATTTTCGCTCTGTCACGGCCACTCGTCGCCAAGTTCGCTCAATCGCTTGCATGTGAATCAGCCTTTACTGCTTGGCTCACCGAGCTCGCTGCTCGTCTTCGACACTGTGTACGTGCCCTCACTGAAACTCCTGCTACCCTAGGACCAACTTGCAAGCACCGCTTGGTTCCGCTCAGTCTCCATAGGAAGCTCGCACACGAGAACAACGAATTAATGGCATCCAGCGCACGACAAGCCTCTCTGATATCACCCAATCGCTTCTCTTCTCTTTTCTCCGCAAGAAGAAAGCACGTTTTCTTTTTCTTTCAGCTCTGTCATCTGCTAATCATGACGGGCGGCCATCAGACGATTCTGAGAGCACCCATGAGTGGCAGTTCATTAGGCGATAGCGTTAAAGGAGTTCCCCGGAACATCCGGCGTCGATCCTAGCATTGGCGTCGGCGCTCTTACCGATAAGATGAGGGCGTGTCTATGGCTGGTGGTAGTTGGCAGGTGACGTCACTGGACACTCATTGGTCGACTAGTTGTGCGACTTCACGAGATCGCATGAAAATGGCACTATGGTATTTGCAGCCAGATTGGTTGCTCCTTTCAGGCGAGAGGGTGAGATGGGAAAGGAACACTGAAAACCTTGCATTTGAATTGACGCGCACGCGCGTACGCGCGCGCGCACACACACACACACACACACACACACACACACACACACACACACACACACACACACACACACACACACACACACACACACACACACACACACACACACACACACACACACACACACACACACACACACACACACACACACACACACACGTCTTCTAGGTCAGCAAGGCAAGTTCGTACGGTTGCGTTAAAGTGGCTTTTTATATATTTGTCTCGTGTTGTGTGTGTGTGTGTTTGATCCTAAGAGAGAATTGATAACCACGCAGCACGGCGCATGGACGCGCAGGAGCATCCGGAATGGAAGCCGTAGACTGCAGCCATTAATGTTCACGCGTATGTATACAGTGTACTCAGACATGGGGTTCTAATTGTGTGAATTGCGATCATGACTCGCATGTTAAGCATGTACTTGAGAAAAAAAAAAGACATCTATGTTGTCGTCGACAGTAAACTTCTTTGCTTTCGCAGAAATCTTGCATGATATTTGCGACCGCCCGGTAACGTTCCTTTTTATGGGAATGGAAGATTTTGGTTGCCTTAAATTTTTTTTTCAAACTAAATTAAAGATAAAAGTTACGTTCGTATCCTAACTATTTCGCACACTGTTAATTATCAGCTTATTTTCTAAAATTGACGAGCTTTATTCGAGGGATAGTACCGTACTGACTAAATGCAGCCCTCCTACTGTCGAAAGTGGGGAGTCTTTTTCGTTATCTGGTGAACGTAGTCTATAGTCTTTCTCACAAAACTAGGCATTGCCGCACATGCTTCGAAGCAGTCTTGTTGGTTTCTTTTTAAACGTGATATTCTGGGCTACTCCTATTCTTACAGGTTCTATTAGATGTTTGCAGCACCATATGTCTGATCGAAAATATTAAGGGGGACACCTAAGTTCTGCCTTTAAGGGTATGACGTGATAACGCATTCTACCAACCCACATATAAAGGCCCGCTTTAACCAAGCCATATGAACGTGCCTCCATGGCATATGGGTGAAGTGAATGCAAGGGTCCTAACTGGCTTATTCTGATGTCACTCTTCCACATGAAAGGAGAAGGCCGAGTTGGCAGCTCCTGCCAAGCGTAATGTCAGGCAGTATTTTGTCCATTCAGTGCTCGGTTAACTGTCAGCTGCCAGCTACCACCTGCCAGCGACATATGCTAGCCTTTTTTCGCTCACAACGCCGACGCTAGGTTTTCTGGCAAAATCAGCTTTAACACTCTCGCGTCAAAGTAAACAATGCGATTATACGTCTCTTTAAGCAGTTATCTCATACATTCGGCTTTTTCAACGTTAGTATTCCCAGGTAGGTGTTAGCATTCCGAGGATTATTCGCAGAAATCTAATAGCGTCCCTCGTAGCCTATGCGTACATTCAGAAACGTTAAATCCCTCATACTAAAATACATCTGGCTGCTTATTATTTACCATTTAGTTCTGCCAAACAAATTAATTTTTATTCATTGAGCATGTATATAATATTCACGAGGAAAAATTCGGGATAAAAAGATGTTAGCATATCGTTAATACTTGACAGAACTTACCTGGTAGTTTAAATTGCCAGTCAGAATTTTAAAGCCCAAATTGTTTCTAGGCAATAATTGCGGTCCGAAGGTTCGTGGCTTGGAAATTAAGAAAGCTAGGCGGTACGTCCGCGTCGATACGGTACTGGTGTCCGGGGTTTCTAGCTCCCAAGGGGCACTGCGACCCTCCGCTGTCGGCGATAACTCACTCCCACACGCGTGGTGCACACTACCTCGTCACGCACGGCCATCTAGTATAGCACTCTCTTCGTGCAGGGCGTGTTACGCACAGGGTGCGATATATATAACCGTCCGTGTCTCCGTCCCCAGTCTTTGCCTGGCACTCTTCTGCCGCGTTCGTTTCTTCCGCTCCGATGGACCCCGAAATCCACGCGATGAACCGAGGCTGTGGGCTCTTTTCTCGTTCGCAGTATAAATAGCGTACACTTTCAGGAAGGCACCGCCTCTGCTGTCTCTGTCTCACGTGGATGACTGATGGTAACCAGGAAGTACGGTGTATTGTGCGATCATAATTGACGGCAACTCTTTTACCTTCAATCTCTCTTTATTTCTCTCAGGACCCAGCGCAATTCATTGTGCGACGACATACTGAGCAGTGATAACATGGGAACTCTGCTCTTATACACGTGCGTGACGTTTCATGTAGTGCCGATTCAAGTCTCTGATTCATGACCGAGAGCAGAATCATCCTAAGGCTTCGGCTCTCTATATAACGGAAAATGATTGATTATTCGATTTATTTATTTATTGATTGAACACATATTTATTTAAAGTCTTATAGATCATGTGGGTTAGCCGCCTAGTCCGGTAGTCCACTGGATATTGCTGCCGCGCTGGTCCTCCCCACCAACCAGTGCTGACGGTCAGGATCATCGTTGAGCAGAATAGCCCCCCTCCCCCCCCCCCCCCCCCCCCCCCCCCCCCCCCCCTGCTCTTCTGATGGGTTTGGAATGGGGTAAACTATGGGAATTATTTGGCATGCCTAAACCATGTGGTAGAGTTTAGCTACTTCTCCACAGTGTGGGCACTGCGGAGAGTATAGTGAAGATTAGTAACAGATAAGAAACGGTCGCATAGAGTAATGGTGCAAATTCGAAGACATAACGAGCAATTCGAGGGGCGTAGATGGTCAGGTGGGCCGATCGAGTGGCCATGACTGGATTCGGAAGGAGATTATTAGAGAACGTAAGGTCTTGCAGTAAGCGTAAATAAATCGAGTGACGTAGATGGTCAGGTGGCGTAGATGGGCGTAGGTGGTCAGGTGGGCCGATCGAGTGGCCATGACTGGATTCGGAAGGAGATTATTAGAGAACATAAGGTCTTGCAGTAAGCGTAAATAAATCGAGTGACGGCGATAATGATTACTTGGCGGTGGGAATTCGGTTGCGGTTACCGAATAAAATCGATGGGATGGATGAAAATGGGGATGATTGGCGGCCACTGAGAGATAGTTCTGTTATAAGTTGCACCCGAATTGGCAGTCGACTCAGTGAAAAGGTATACATTCCAACATAGGTGAATCTGCGTGACAAGATTATGTGCGTCCTTTGTGCAAGTGATATACAACGCTTCGCTCTAGAGAATCGTTAGTGATAGGTAGCACTGTAAGCATAATGAAGGTTGAGCCAGCTAATCACAGGATGTGAGTCAGCGGCAAGCCACGCCTGTCATCGCCGGCTCCGCTGACGTCTGCTTGCTTCGTGTTTGGATTGACAGGCAGACGCTTACGCTGACATTTCACTGATAAGTCCTGTTCATGCCCTTTCAGCTTTCATATTCTCTTTGCATAAGCGAAAAAGGAAATCGTTGGAAGAAAAAAATAACCTCCTGCCTCGCCTTAGGAGATGACCAGTGCAGTATCGACGCCCCGAAAGCCGACGTTCGCAAAACCACCTTCGACGCGTTCAGCCTCGATATACAAAAACAGCATCGAGCCGAATATGACGGCTCTATTTGTGGCTGCGGAGAGTCAAAACCTGCGCAGGTCAGCGTACGGCAGCAGCTGCATCCCGTCGACGCTAATCGATCAGGATCAACCCGCCTTGCCCTATATCCCTCTCGAGTGTGGCATCAGACGTGTCTGTATGCTCCTCTTCACACCGTCTTGCACAAACACCGAATTTTCGAGTGCTGCTTTTAGGCATTTTTTTCTCCTGTGGGCCTTTATATGTGCATATTGTGTGTGACTGAAAACGACGCCGCCTTCAACTTTTGTGCCATCTTAAAGCAATATAAAGCGATCATAAAGACGTAGCTGTGCTCCGAGAACTGAACGTGTTTTTGAAGAAGAATCAGCCATGCGTCTGTCTGGCTTCCGTTCTACACTGTCAATTTTTCTCAACTTGTACAGCGCGACATAGGAACACTTGCAACACCTCGCACGCGCTAGTTCTCGACTGCGCGGTAACATTTCTCCGCTTTTTCGCCCCAGCGGAGCACAAGCATTAACTGTACTGTCGATAACTTAAGCGGTGTCTAAGTAGGGGCCTCACTTTAAAGGTCGGCAGGGAAAGCGGCGTCCTCAGACTGTACTGGGGCCACCGTCTTGTTATCCGATCAACCTGCATCAATCACTTGGCAGCAACAGCACTTTCGTTGTACGATATGCGTCAGGCTGCTATGCTGCAACAGAAAGCGACATACTGCCTTATAAGTAACCAAGAAAAATATTCATGCCGACCGGCCAGCTATCACTATATATGCTTGAGAACGAAAGCCATAATTCATAGAAGTTTCTACCTCTCTGGATTCAGCAATACAGTTGTGGGAAAATCACTTTGTATGTTTACATGTTAGGTTTAATGGGTGAATTTTCGATTGTAAAAACAGTGACCGGTAATTGCTTCACTGTATCGTGTACTAAACCATATATTGCATGTGCAAAGAAAAATATAGGGCCACTGACCAAGCCAAAGTTTAATGAAAACGTAATGACGTTTCGGAAGCCCTACGCCCTCCATGTTCAACCCTATACGGCTTCGTTGTTCAAATTTCATTATGTTTTTCCGCAGTTTTTTCCCCCGGAAAAAATTCCAACTTGGTCAGCGACGTACTAAGTAGAAGCTGGAAGAGACTAAGAAGGGTTGTTGGTCTCGTGGACCCTGTTGTGCGCGCACCACACCACGACACACATCCCGCACTACCTCAAAATGCTTGCACGATAGATGAAACCATCGGTTCGCACAAGGTCGAAGTTCGCAGCAGTAATGCACTAATCATGAAAGTCAACCACATAAATTTAAGAGAGAGCGTTGTTGGGGGAGCGGGTCAATCATGATAAATAAAGGAGTACTGCACACAAAAAGACAAGGACCGGAAGTGAACACCACCACAATTGCGCTTGTGTTGCTCACTTCTGGTCCTTCTCTTCTTGTGCGGAGTACCCTTTTATTTACTTATTTATTAACCACACATTAGCACACTTAAAAGAAGAAGTACTGAAAACGTAGACAGAAATTTTAATGGCTATGCGCAGAGTACACACAATTCCGCACAATCTGTGCGTTGAATGGCCAGCAACAACGCGTCATAGAAACTGAACGAAGATGATAAAAGCAGGTGCTGGCCGATGTTCACGATTCATTTAAATTATGGGCACGCATGCTTTACATTCACTTATCCTGCTGGTCGCAAATAGGGGCTCCAAGGCTGTAAACTACGACTAAACAAACTTACGAAATCACCCGAGACATAAACACGCCATTTCTCAACACTTGCACCACAATTCACCATTACACAAAGATCAAACATTGCTGAAACCCCGTATGCGCAACACGAAAGACTCGCATCTCCTATAAGCGGCCTGATTGCTATTAATCCTTATTTTCAGCTAGCAGTTTTCAGCAGATATGAGACGTACACTATCACGGCACCAGCAATCTGCGTTATTTGTTGTGCAGTAGAGTCGGTTGTATCTGCTGCACGCATTGGGTTTGTACACACCCCTTTTATGCGGAGTTCAAGTGTTGATGAGGTAGCTGCCTTATATGGCTGTCACAGATTCTGTTTGGGACATTCGAGCTTTTCTTTCTGCTTTTCTGTTGTCCGTGAATGGAGCTTTATGGAATGATATAGCTGTCTCGCTAATGCGGTTTGTGTTTTTCTTCGGCATCTAAAATATCTAAAATACTACACGGAAACGGTTTTCATCAAGCCAAATGTTATAGAGCAGCAGGACACTGGCTGCTCTCCTAGCCATTCGGGGTATGTTTCGTAATCGAGACAGCCAGAGGGGAGAGCGGGAACCCTGGTAGCCAAAACGGAGACGGCGATACAACCCCCGGCGTTCAAAATGGATATCGGGCATGTGCTAACCGTGATCATACCGCGCAAGACAGGTAAGGAAAGCATATTTGTCCTGAATTTGTACAGCCCGCCCCGGCAAGGGACTACTGACTTTGAGCTACTAATCGAAGAAGCAAGAAAGGTATCCAAGGATAACGGTCTGGTCTTGTTAGGAGACTTCAACGCGCAGCACAAGAGCGGGGATATGTAGGAGAAACCGCCAAGGGCAAGAACCTGGCGCAAGCGGCTGCGCAAGCGGACATGGATCTCGTAATGGATTTTACGAAACCGACTAGACTGGGCAACAGTATCAGCGGAGACACATGCCCAGACCTGGCTTTTGTAAAGAACACTAATGACGTTCCTTGGGAAAACACAAACGAGAGCCTTGGCAGTCATCACTTCATCCGTGTGATATCGTTGGCCACTGCGAGGGTCAGACGAAAGTTAAAAGAAGTGAAAATAACTGTCTGGAACGCGTTTACAGAATATTGCGACAAGGAACCAATAATTCAAGCTATCGAGGAGTGGAGCAAGGGACTCCGTGAGGTGTACGAAAGAGCCACAAAGACCGTGAAAAGGACGAAGGCAGTCCCTGAAATTGATAACCATCTACTGCCTTTATGGGAAGCTCGTAGGAGTAGACTAAGAGGTGGAGGAAAATACTACACGGAAACGGTTTTCATCAAGCCAAATGTTATAGAGTAGCAGGACACTGGCTGCTCTCCTAGCCATTCGGGGTATGTTTCGTAATCGAGTCAGCCAGAGGGGAGAGCGGGAACCCTGGTAGCCAAAACGGAGACGGCGATACAACACCCGGCGTTCAAAATGGATATCGGGCATGTGCTAACCGTGATCATACCGCGCAAGACAGGTAAGGAAAGCATATTTGTCCTGAATTTGTACAGCCCGCCCCGGCAAGGGACTACTGACTTTGAGCTACTAATCAAAGAAGCAAGAAAGGTATGAACTGAAGATTTCCGAGGTCAGCGCTGAGGCAGAGCAGTACTCGCAACACCTCTTTAAACAAATTGGGGACAGGTGTGCGACTCACTCCAAGCAACACTATAGCACGGCCAATACTTGGGCGTTGCTGAGGAATCTCATCGACCCGGCCAAGTCTAAGGCGAAAACCAGCAAGGCGCTTCACTGAATCACCCACAAGTACCTCAGAGACGATGAGGAGTTGCTAGACAAGATCCGAAAACAATACGTGGGGGAGGTGGACATCCACGGCTGCACAGAAGTATATCGAGGAACTGAAAATGAGAAACTCGACCGTCCCATCACGAAGGACGAGGTCTACGCGGCGGCAAGAATGGCTATCAAGAACACAGCGGCGAGAGCAGACAAGACCTGCAACGCCATTATAAGAAATCTAAAGACAGATTGCGAACACCACGAAATTTTTGAATGACCGCTGTGGGTTGGAGACTCTGCTAGAGAAATGGCGGCACACAGAAAGCATGACCATCAGCAAGCCAGGCAAGAAGCCATGTTTGGAAAATCTGCGGCCTATCTTACTGACCCTCACTGACCTCATGCATCGGGAAACTCTATGAAAGCATCGTTATGATCATACTTGAGAACTATTTGGAAGATAAAGATCTCATGCCCCACACAATGTTCGATTTCCAGCCTAAGCTATCGATGCAAGACGTCCTTCTTCCCCACAAAAAAGAGGTTATTAGCAACGTGCCAAATAATAGAGAGCACGTGATCACGGCTCTCGACCTCAAAGGGGCAATCGCCAATGTTAGTCATGACGCAATACTGTCGGGTCTGAGCAACATGCATTGCGGGCTATAGATTGATGGTTACGTGAAGACCTTCCTTACGGATAGGACTGCGACTATAGGTATCGGGGAATTGTGATCGGATAAGATCAGGATGCCTAACAAGGGTACGCCTAAAGGATTTGTAATCTAGTTTGACAGAGAAGATCAGCGTGATATACGCCATTCGGCGTGCAATGTACACTCATGACAAAACGACTTGGACGCCGGAAAGCTCGCTAGATCTCAGGGCGGAGAGGCTACAAGCAGCCGCAGAATTTGTCGATTGCTACGCAAGGGCTAGGGGACTTTCGTGTTTGCCCGAAAAATCTAAAATTCTCAGAGTATATAGGCTTCAATACGCATAAAGTTAACCTCACCATTATGTTAGCCGAGGCTCGCATACCCGACGTGCACACACTGAGAGTGTTGGGAATCTGGATTCAGTACAATCAGAGATCAGACCGCACGATCAGATTACTATCTGAATCGGCGCCCAGATAACGAGAATGATTAGGTGAGTGACCTATAGAAGAAAGGGGATGAAGGAGGAAGACACGCTCAAGTTAGTGCGGGCGCTTGTGGTAAGCAGAGCTAAGTACAGTCTTCCCTATCAACACCTGAGCCAGACAGAGAAAGAGCAAGTGGAAGCGATCCTCAGCAAGGCGGACAAGACAGTCCTGAGGCTCTCAATAAGAACGGCAAGCGCGAATTTAATGGCTCTTGGCTTAACAAACACATACGAAAAGCACAGACAAGAGCAGCTTGTCCCTTAGAAGATGCGGCTACAACGCACTACGGCGGGACGAACTCTCCTCCGGAGAGTGGGCTATTGTGACCACATACTGGAGATTGAACGGACGATAGATATACCGGACGCGACCCGGTCTACGTTTGCAGTAGCGCCAATTACCAAGAACATGCATCCTCTCGTTCATCAGGGTCAGGGGGGAAGCCTGTTGCGGCGATGTACTGAAACGAAAGAGTTGCGGTGGTGACGATGATGTATTTCCAGCTAAAGAGAAAATAAGCGCCTCACTATGGAACTGCACCGTGTATGACGCTGAGGAGGGCGCTGTTGCTGTAGTGGTCGCTGAGGGCAATAGGTCCGAGCGTTCGCTAGTAGTTATGACCGATTCGCAAGAAGCATGCCGAGGATTCACCAACGGTAGGATTGGCAAAAAAGGGGCCACCATCTTGAAGCACGGCGTGACAAGCGACGACAAACAACTCATACTTTGGGCTACGGGGCGCGACGGCATTGCCGGCAGCTTCCAGGCCGATCTCACAGCTAGGGGTTATGCAAATCAAGGGAGGTCAGAGGCCGAATAGACCAATGCAGTGGCCCGTACCTACGCAGATATTTTGGTGCACTGCCGGTGGACCAGAAGACGGTCTCCCCCGCTCCACAAGGTGTTAAGCATGGAGCAGCCAGTGTCTTGGCGGCTGCTGCAAACAAATTCTTATCCATGCCTGTCTTTATACAGCAAGGTACATCCGGCCCTATGCAGGGGCACATGTGCCTGGTGTTGCCAGAAACCGACACTTTATCACATTACATGCGCCTGCCAGAAAATAGGTGCAGTACCTATAATCCACAACGCTACGCCGGAGCAGTGGAAGGCTGTGCTGTCGAGTTCGGAATCGAACAAGCTTTGGCTAGTTGAACGGGCCAGCCGGGCAGCCAATGCTGCGGGAGCCCTGGAATGAGGACTCAACCACGGGAGCTCTGCATTACTTTCTTGCACTATATAAAGATTTCTCTCTCTATCTCTCTAAGGCATGGTAAGTTGGCACATACCGCATGATCTCACGCATTTTTTCCGTCATCTTGTACTCCGGGCCAATAAAATTCGGTACCTTCTTGATGGCCTTTCGGATGCCCGAATGGCTGGAGCAACCTACATGGTCTGAGCAACCTACATTGCGGGCTATAGATTGATGGTTACGTCAAGACCTTCCTTACGGATAGGACTGCGACTATAGGTATCGGGGAATTGTGATCGGATAAGATCAGGATGCCTAACAAGGGTACTCCTCAAGGATTTGTAATCTGGTTTGGCAGAGAAGATCAACGTGATATACACCATTCGGCGTGCAATGTACACTCATGACAAAACGACTTGGACGCCGGAAAGCTCGCTAGATCTCAGGGAGGAGAGGCTACAAGCAGCCGCAGAATTTGTCGATTGCTACGCAAGGGCTAGGGGACTTTCGTGTTTGCCCGAAAAATCTAAAATTCTCAGTGTATATAGGCTTCAATACGCATAAAGTTAACCTCACCATTATGTTAGCCGAGGCTCGCATACCCGACGTGCACACTCTGAGACTGTTGGGAATCTGGATTCAGTCCAATCAGAGATCAGACCGCACGATCAGATTACTATCTGGATCGGCGCCCAGATAACGAGAATGATTAGGTGAGTGACCTATAGAAGAAAGGGGATGAAGGAGGAAGACACGCTCAAGTTAGTGCGGGCGCTTGTGGTAAGCAGAGCTAAGTACAGTCTTCCCTATCAACACCTGAGCCAGACAGAGAAAGAGCAAGTGGAAGCGATCCTCAGCAGGTGCGGACAAGACAGTCCAGAGGCTCTCAATAAGAACGGCAAGCGCGAATGTAATGGCTCTTGGCTTAACAAACACATACGAAAAGCACAGACAAGAGCAGCTTGTCCCTTAGAAGATGCGGCTACAACGCACTACGGCGGGACGAACTCTCCTCCGGAGAGAGGGCTATTGTGACCACATACTGGAGATTGAACGGACGATAGATATACCGGACGCGACCCGGTCTACGTTTGCAGTAGCGCCAATTACCAAGAACATGCATCATCTCGTTCATCAGGGTCAGGGGGGAAGCCTGTTGCGGCGATGTACTGAAACGAAAGAGTTGTGGTGGTGACGATGATAAGCGCCTCGCTATGGAACTGCACCGCGTATGACGCTGAGGAGGGCGCTGTTGCTGTAGTGGTCGCTGAGGGCAATAGGTCCGAGCGTTCGCTAGTAGTTATGACCGATTCGCAAGAAGCATGCCGAGGATTCACAAACGGTAGGATTAGCAAAAAAGGGGCCACCATCTTGAAGCACGGCGTGACAAGCGACGACAAACAACTCATACTTTAGGCTACGGGGCGCGACGGCATTGCCGGCAGCTTCCAGGCCGATCTCACAGCTAGGGGTTATGCAAATCAAGGGAGGTCAGAGGCCGAATAGACCAATGCAGTGGCCCGTACCTACGCAGACATTTTGGTGCACTGCCGGTGGACCAGAAGACGGTCTCCCCCGCTCCACAAGGTGTTAAGCATGGAGCAGCCAGTGTCTTGGCGGCAGCTGCAAACAAATTCTCATCCATGCCTGTCTTTATACAGCAAGGTACATCCGACCGTATGCAGGGGCACATGTGCCTGGTGTTGCCAGAAACAGACACTTTATCACATTACATGCGCCTGCCAGAAAATAGGTGCAGTACCTATAATCCACAACGCTACGCCGGAGCAGTGGGAGGCTGTGCTGTCGAGTTCGGAATCGAACAAGCTTTGGCTGGTTGAACGGGCCAGCCGGGCAGCCAATGCTACGGGAGCCCTGGAATGAGGACTCAACCACGGGAGCTCTGCATTACTTTCTTGCACTATATAAAGATTTCTCTCTCTATC
Organism: Amblyomma maculatum; assembly: GCF_055883805.1. Classification (NCBI taxonomy): domain Eukaryota; kingdom Metazoa; phylum Arthropoda; class Arachnida; order Ixodida; family Ixodidae; genus Amblyomma; species Amblyomma maculatum. Next base: position 117,804,680 of record NC_139352.1, on the reverse strand, counting down.
TCTCTCCCGCATGGTAAGTTGACACATACCGCATGATCTCACGCATTTTTTCCGTCATCTTGTACTCCGGGCCAATAAAATTCGGTACCTTCTTGATGGCCTTTCGGATGCCCGAATGGCTGGAGCAACCTACATGGTCTGAGCAACCTACATTGCGGGCTATAGATTGATGGTTACGTCAAGACCTTCCTTACGGATAGGACTGCGACTATAGGTATCGGGGAATTGTGATCGGATAGGATCAGGATGCCTAACAAGGGTACGCCTCTAGGATTTGTAATCTGGTTTGGCAGAGAAGATCAACGTGATATACGCCATTCGGCGTGCAATGTACACTCATGAGAAAACGACTTGGACGCCGGAAAGCTCGCTAGATCTCAGGGAGGAGAGGCTACAAGCAGCCGCAGAATTTGTCGATTGCTACGCAAGGGCTAGGGGACTTTCGTGTTTGCCCGAAAAATCTAAAATTCTCAGTGTATATAGGCTTCAATACGCATAAAGTTAACCTCACCATTATGTTAGCCGAGGCTCGCATACCCGACGTGCACACTCTGAGAGTGTTGGGAATCTGGATTCAGTCCAATCGGAGATCAGACCGCACGATCAGATTACTATCTGGATCGGCGCCCAGATAACGAGAATGATTAGGTGAGTGACCTATAGAAGAAAGGGGATGAAGGAGGAAGACACGCTCAAGTTAGTGCGGGCGCTTGTGGTAAGCAGAGCTAAGTACAGTCTTCCCTATCAACACCTGAGCCAGACAGAGAAAGAGCAAGTGGAAGCGATCCTCAGCAGGGCGGACAAGACAGTCCAGAGGCTCTCAATAAGAACGGCAAGCGCGAATTTAATGGCGGCTACAACGCACTACGGCGGGACGAACTCTCCTCCGGAGAGAGGGCTATTGTGATCACATACTGGAGGTTGAACGGACGATAAATATACCGGACGCGACCCGGTCTACGTTTGCAGTAGCGCCAATTACCAAGAACATGCATCCTCTCGTTCATCAGGGTCAGGGGGGAAGCCTGTTGCGGCGATGTACTGAAACGAAAGAGTTGCGGTGGTGACGATGATGTATTTCCAGCTAAAGAGAAAATAAGCGCCTCGCTATGGAACTGCACCCTGTATGACGCTGAGGAGGGCGCTGTTGCTGTAGTGGTCGCTGAGGGCAATAGGTCCGAGCGTTCGCTAGTAGTTATGACCGATTCGCAAGAAGCATGCCGAGTATTCACCAACGGTAGGATTGGCAAAAAAGGGGCCACCATCTTGAAGCACGGCGTGACAAGCGACGACAAACAACTCATACTTTGGGCTACGGGGCGCGACGGCATTGCCGGCAGCTTCCAGGCCGATCTCACAGCTAGGGGTTATGCGAATCAAGGGAGGTCAGAGGCCGAATAGACCAATGCAGTGGCCAGTACCTACGCAGACATTTTGGTGCACTGCCGGTGGACCAGAAGACGGTCTCCCCCGCTCCACAAGGTGTTAAGCATGGAGAAGCCAGTGTCTTGGCGGCAGCTGCAAACAAATTCTTATCCATGCCTGTCTTTATACAGCAAGGTACATCTGACCGTATGCAGGGGCACATGTGCCTGGTGTTGCCAGAAACCGACACTTTATCACATTACATGCGCCTGCCACAAATACAAGCGTAAAAACTTGATTCCGTAATCTTTTCGGTACCACAACCTGTAAAGATAGCTCTCTCTCCCGTAAAACCGGCATCGGGAACCAGGTCCTTCTGAACCATGGTGTTGCTATCGGTATCTCACAAAAAACTAGACCGGCTGTCCAAAAAACTTGTTTCACAGGCATGCTGACGCAGATGTTGGTTCCCTGGTAGCTCTTATAAAATCTGGAGAAATCTGGCTACCCTTTAACAACAGGTTTGACAAAGGCAATCACCATGCTTCTTGTCATCATTTTCGCGGTTCTTGCGCCTGCAAGATTGCGTCGTGCCCCTGCTTGCGGCGTAACGTGCAATAGCTAGGGTTGCTTTAGCCGGGTACGGCGGTCTGACGCCTTATGTCCAACCTCGTCCCACAAAAAACATCGAACCTGAAGTTTCGATCGCGGATATTGTCCTTTAGTTTCAGGACATTCAATTTCTTGTCCTTAAAGCAAATTATTTTGCCATGTAGCTTCAAGAAAATGATCTGCGGCAACAGCGATTTCGTCGACTGTATTGCAGTCGATCTCGCGAATGAATATTACTAGTCATGCGTGACAGTTCCTCAAAACCGTTTCGGCCACAATCATGTCGCGGACCTTTTCGAACGTTTTTCCACGTCCGTTCATTTCAACCCAGCAATCAAACTGAAGAGCCTGGTGGCGCACAAATTTCTGGTCTCACTGTTTTAGGGTTTACTGTGGCAAATTTTTTCCCGGTACGCCTCTGCAGTCGAAGTCCAGGGAGCCTTCGGCCGATAACGTTCCGAAAACTCGAAACGCCTTTCCTCCAAGGCAGAGGCTGAATGACGTGGCCCACTTGTTTATAGGCCAACCCTGACCAGTTGCAACGTGCTCAAAACTCTTAAGTACACGTCGAGATCATCGCGAATTCAGGAATTATGAAGATTGACAAACCGAGACGGTTGGGTCCTGGGAACATCTGAGTTAGTATTTGCATTGCACTCGCCTCCCACCATAAGCCTCACTCGTAACTGTAAATTCTCTCTGTTTCTCTATCTCCAAACGTTGTATGGATGGTTCCCGCTCAGCATCCCGTTAAGCGGATCTCTCATCTTGTGCTCTCCTAAGCCCTTCCTCCACCCACTTATGCATATCTGCACCTTGGAGCCCCATGCAATCTCCTACAGCCGCCAGTTCAGATGCACTCATCTTGCCTACAAAAAGAGGTAGCTAAGTTACATTAACCGCCAGCCTTGCCCTGTCGTAGCGGACGCCAAATTTTGTGAGGAGCCAGCGCCACACAAGAAAGACGCAGAAAGACGACAAAGTAAAGAAGTGGGAAAAGCGAACGCGTGGCGCGTGAGGAATGTACCACGTGGAGAAGGCAGCACGTGGAGGAGGGAGGGCGTGAATAGCGCAAAATTGGTGGAACATTTGCTGTATGGACGATTCATGCCCGTTATCACCGAAATGGGAATGCTGAGTTCCTGTCAAATTGGTTTTAGGTCGGGTTGCTTAATATGGTGTGCGCGTACTGACTTGATTTAGAACGCGTTGTCCGATTAGCCCGCTGACATCACCAATATGCTGCACTGGTTACGCTGGATCTAATAAAGCGTACGACAGCGTTGAGCATGGGCTGCACAGACTGCACGTTCTAGGCTTACCAGGTTACTTTATCGCATGGGTGTCAGCATTCCTGACAGACAGGAAATTTTACTGCTACCGACGCGGGTTATCCTCACCTAAATTTAGACAAACCAGAGGGGTGCCCTTAGGCGTGGTTCTCTCTTCCTTGCTTTTTAATCTTTGACTGAGTTCTATACCGACAACTCTTATGTGTCGACATATGTGTATGCTGATGACATAGCTTTACTTGCAGCAGCAGACGACTTACATTCCCTTTACAGATTTTGCAGTCATGCTTAGATGCCCTTGACCAATGGTTAACAGGTATCCACTTATGCCTCAATGTACATAAATGTGCATTGTTAGTATTCGCCATTTCTAATCAGGCTCAGCAAGTTAACATTTCAGAAACTTACCGGCATAATGTGATACCTCAGGTGAGCTCTATAAAGTACCTCGGAGTCACACAAGATGCCTCTCTGACTTCGAAGACTCATACAGAGCAAGTAGCTGCGAAAGGAGTCAGGGCGGTGGGAATGCAGCGTATACGCTGAGCAGTCCCCGTTGAGGTATGCGCAAGTACGCTCTTTTTATGAATAACAAAATTTATGTTCGCCCTATTAGAATTTGTCTCTCTCCTGTTTTCCGGCGCCGCTGCATATAAATTGCGTCAGCTTCTACTCTTAGAGAGAGAAGCCCTTCGTCTCTGTTTGGGACTCCCTCAGTTTCTGGTCAACAATATTTGATACCCTGAAGCACGGTTGCCACCACTTACCTCGAGGTTTCGCCTTCTGACAGTCCAAACATTCTTAAATATTTGTGATTCAGCGACATATGACCAAGCTGATTTTCTTACTTCTCCAGGGGAATTCTTTAGTTTAAGGTGTTCTCCATGTCAATCTCCTCAAAATAGCTTCGTTGAAGCCTTGCTGGGACCACTAATTGTGCGAATGGCTTAAACTGTTCAGTTACTAATAACGACGTCATTTGTGAACATAATAATAGATGATATTTTTTCACGTAATGCCAAATTACTACCTTTTCTTTTAGTAAATGGCATATACTACAGATCTACTTGAGGACCTTTTGCTCGCATGTTATAATTGCGACTGATGCCTCGGTATGTGAAGAAAAGGCGGGTAGGGGCATTTTATCTGTCCCTTGGTAGAAGGCAGCAGAGCAGGTAACGACACAAACCATAAGAAGCACACAGAAACACAAGGACAACGCTGCTTATGTTTTATGTTTTGTGCTGTTACCTGCTCTGCTGCCTTCTTCCAAAAGGTGTGTGACCAGCTAGCTCAACGTGACTCTAGTATTGTTCTCTGTCCTTTGGTTGGGCTTTTTCTCTCCGTCTTCCGTATTTCACCTCAATTTATTTAGCGGAGTTATTAGCTGTACTTCTTGCCCTGCGTAGGCTCCCAAATTTTCATTCAATGGCTTTAATAAATACCAATTCATTATTGACGTGCAATTTCCTATCTGCATCTTTTGAGTCGCAGTTAGTTCCCAAATTTAAATTTCTATCCCACCTCAAGTTCAATCGATTGGGATAGTTTAGGTTTCATGGTCACAGGGGCCTTCATTTCAATGAATCTGCGGATGCTTGGCGAAAGCAGCTCTTAGTGGTCTGATCTTTGAGCTCCTTCTAACCTGTGCGATCGTCACAGCCGCACGTTTTCGCACTTATATTTTAAGGCAAAAATTTTACTCGAATGCCCTTACTTCCCTGGATGATTTTCATCACCTTCTATTCCTAGAAGCCCTGATGACGTGTCCACCACCCGAGTGGCCGAACACAAGCTGCCCGCGTCTCCACCAGACGCTGCTCCGGCCATCTAAAGTTTGCGAACGAGACATGTAACTGACGGGCTCAGGCTGCAGCTCCGAGTGCTGTAGACGCGGCTGTTGACCGGAAACTTCGATTCGGGACGCACCCAGAACCACCGACTCCGCCAACGCCCAGCCACACTACTCCGCCGGACACAACACCACACCGAAGGTCACTAACATATGAATGGACCTTTTCTTTTTTTTTTGTAGACTATTTTCCGGGTCATTGGGCGTTTTCTTTTTTCCTTTTCTCGCTTTTTCGTGTTGTTGCTGTGCTTTTAAAAGTTGAATTACAGTTCTTGTTTTGTGTTTGCATGCCGCCGCCTCGTGCGTGAATTTCTTATATGCTGTCTCCTCGCACCTCACAAACATGCGCGCGCACATGAGCAAAACGGATTTCATTAATTAATATGCATGAATGACATTGCACGCCTGTTTTTAATAGTCTTATTTATTTTCTTGGTTGACCAACTGATATATTGAGGGATGAAGCGAGCGATAGGTGTTCCGTTTTGTATTTCAGTTTTACCCGATTTGTGATACTGTGGAAGTGGACCTTGTGTATACGGTAAAACAAAACACGCGTGCCTTGATGAATACGAGAAAAGCACGTGCTTTTCGCTCCTACTTTCTCCTGCAAAATCAAATACAAGTTGCCGGAAGGCGATCCAACTATTCATAATTTTACCGCATTTTAGTCCTGATTGGTACTTGTACGTTACAACAAAAACATAACATTGATTTTTCTTTTCTCGCTTTTCACTTCTCAGTGTCCTTTTCTCTCCTACTCGGTCCTGTAAAATCTAATTCGGGTTGCAGGAAGGCAACGCCATCATCCAGTGGTAAAGTGCATTTCAATCCTGATTGTCGGTTAGATAGTTTTTTTCCTGCTTCACTTTTTGCTACGCGGCATTTACAGTGTCGTGGTCACTGCTGTGAAGCTATACTCGCTGCCGTGTTTTGGAAATCCTCTATTCCCATCTCTAGTAAACGATAAACGCTCAATCGTGAGCGGCCCAGAGCGCACAGCTAGTGTTTTATGAGGCTTCTGAAGCCGACCGGCAGAGCGAAGACATGTTACCTTCGGGCACGTACTGAACATATACAACGCTTCTCCCTACATGCACAGCCATCGCGAAGAAGACGATAGGCTCTCGAAACTGGCGAGTACAAAGTGCATGCGGCCTTTTCGCATTTCGCCAAGACCAGGACAGCAAGTAAAACTCAGAACAAAAACAACGAACAAAGAAATATTACGACGCAGTCACTTCATGCTCGTTCCGGAGGGGGCTATCAAAACGAAGTTTGTCTGAAAGAGTGAACCAGCCTGTAGGAGAAAACCAAGCGGGGTAAGAGTACGTGTCCTGGGGTTTGGGCAGTGTAAACGAAGAGAACGTTTGGGGGCGAAAGTGGAGGGCGAGGACATGGTGCACACTCAATGAAACAAAGTTGTGTTCTTGCTCTGCTTTCAACGCATCGAGCGTCGTCAACAAAGTGAGAAAACCTGCCCCTACGGACCATTAGCGCTTGGAGGCGTTACAAGCGCCAGCAAAGATTGGAAAGAATAATAAAGCTTGCATCAAACGCGTCTATGTAGATCGAATTTCTTTAGCGGCGATCTGCAGTCGACCATGAGCTTTTAGGCGACCTTTATAGCAACGAGTAAATGTTACAAAGCTCTGAATGTGCTAGGGCTACACCCTACGTGGGTTCATACAGGAAACGCGCTTGAAGGAGCTCGAAATACACTGCTGCTAAAAGAGGCGTGCGTCGATTTCGGGAAGACTTTGAAACGATGGGTTCGTTGCGGACGTTACGTGACTGCAACGCGCATTTGCCTCGTTCCTAAATTTCACTCTTTCCACTCTTCATACTACCCAGAAATCTCCCGCGAACTCATAGAGAGTAATTTCAGAAGCATGTGGTCCTTAAATCTGCGAGTGATTTCTCTTCAAATTTTACAGCCGCCTACCTTATCAAGCCATGACTGTTTGGCGTGCTTCTGAATTATTTTTTATTATTTTTCACTCAGTGCTATTGCACAAGATATTGTGAAAAGAATCAGAAGCGTAAATATGAAAATATAATTTCAGTATTTGCTGTCTCGTTAAGGAAACAAATGTATATCACTGCGCTAAGAGCATTGCGCAGCATGGTTCCATAATATATATATATATATATATATATATACGTATTTTTGTTTGTGTTTCGAAGAAGGCGTCTGCTGTGGTCTCACATCCGACAAGTGCGATTTATTGACACTACGCCCTCTTATCGTCCATCATAGCGCTATTCAGCGACCATTTTCTTCTCTCGATTGCGAAACGAAGCGAAGAAATCAGGCGAAGAGGAAAAGAACATTACCTACGCTCGGCTCTGGATACCATTTTGGTGAGACGTACTGGCGCTGTTACCGACGCCGACTTCGAACAACACAAGCGGTATAAGAAGAAGAGGTTGGTTGAGGGGGGGGGGGGGGGGGGAGAAAGCAGAGCTGCAAATCCATAACCGGCAGCGTGTGGCGGGTGTGGACGTGACGACTTTTAGCTGTTCTGCTTTCTCCACGGGTGGGCAAAAACATGAGCGCAGAGAGGACTCTAGTTGCAAGGATCATTTAAAGCAAGGCCATTTGGAAGACGAAGACAAAGCCATCTTCGTGCCTGGAAAATGCGCGGCTGGCTGGCAGACGGCTATGTTTAGATGGCGGCTACAAAGAGACGGTTTCACAGGTCATCTAATAAAAACCAGGCACCATCCTGTGCGACTTCCTCAACACTTTTACTCTCAAGAATATTCAATAACTATCTAGAACAGCCTTTTCATCTATATTTTACTATTTATTAAAACCATTCTAAAAAACCGGTATACCACTTTTGCCAGTGCCACTAAACTATGACAACTGACAAACCGGCAATGTGTGACAGTTAGACTTTGTTACATTTTCTATGACTAAATCAAATCGCGTAAAGAATCAGTCGAAGGCCATGAATCAAGTCTAGGGCCCAGAGAAAGAAAATACACTTTTTTAAAGGAAATGCCATTCTTTTGTCTTCCTTGTCTCTGCAGTAGTCGTCAGAAAATAGGAAACAAGGAGTCAATAGACGATTTATGGAGGTGTCCCATCAGCTTTTTGTTTCTTCGCGCAGCATCCTCAAAGAGAGGCGAAATATTTTCTTGTGGAAAATGCTGGCTTCTGGCATATATTGTCGTCAGTCGTTGCATGCAAGCTGCATCTACTGGTGATCAGGCGGTGTAACAACCGTATGTTGCAGATTTGTGGGCCTCATCCAAAAAAGGTTCAAGACCTTATCCAGCGTGAGCATTACAGCATGTGTTCACTTTGCCTTTGGCCTCCCATGCGATTAGGAGCCAACGTAGAGTCCGCGTGGCATTATGGCTGCGTAGTAACACCCTACACATTGCACAGAATAAGTCCTATAATTGTTTTTTTTTCATCGCTATTACAAATATGTCAATGTAACGCATATCACTAGTCGTGTGTGGAAATTAGGAACATGTTTCAAGTAGGAAATAAAGAAAGCCATATTATTAAGACTGAATACATGTCTTCTCAGTCAACTCCCAAGCAAAGTGTTATAATCTAATCGCTATATTTCGCTTCTTTTAGGCACTGGTCTTCACGCATTTAATGCAATAGCCACAGTTCCTTTGTAGCTGAATTACGCAAGGTCTAAACAAACGAGGTATTCAGTACGCAGACGATTGCTTATTCGATCTGAGCGGAACACCCACACGCTCACTTTACCCAAGCTTGTACTACCTAATGTGTAAGTTCTTGCCAGTTTACTATACGTTGACTAATACACTACAGGCTATAGGGCTTCTCTAGGGCTGAGGAGGAACGTTTGGATAGGTTTGGGGCTGAGTGAGTAGCATGGTTACGTTTCAGGTTGTAGAGGTAACAGTTATTTTCATAATTTCATGATATTCTAGGAGATGCCCCGACAATTGGATGAAGTAGGGTTAAGTAATGTTCTAGCAGAGGACGAAATCGGGCTGGTTGGTACACGTTGAAGAATCGAGTAACACAGAGCTATGCAAGACAGGACACGTGAAGGACAGACATGTGCGCTGACTAGCCACCAAATGGTTTACTGCTAGGGATGAGGCAGCAAATAGAAGCAGCAACATGATAAAAACACAAAAGACACAAAAAGAAAACCGCACAATAACATTACAACTTGGAATGATACAATGTCACTAGTTTAGATACGCATTATCCTTAATACGCATTAGGGAGTAAAGTATATCGACGCGCTGCTGATGCAGGTGTCACCTAGTCCTTGTATATTGGAAGCCTCAGAAATGAGACTCGAGGTTTCATCTTTACATCTGGCGATGATCTTTATATGTCGCCGTCGATAACCTTACTCCCTAAGAAACATGGGTATCTACACTTGTTACGTCATAGCACTGTAAGTTCTAATGTGGTTGTGCGCTTTCCTTATTGTGTTTCTGTTGTTGTGTTTTTCTCATGTTTTTGTTTTGTATGCTGCACCATCTGAAGCACTAAAACATTTGGTTGGTAGTTAGTCGGTGCATGTGTTTGTCCTTCACGTGCCCCGCCTTGCCTAGCGCTGTTGTACTCTAGTCTTCAAAATGTACCAGTCAGCCCGTATTCGCCCTCTGCTGGAATTTATTTCTTATACATCGAGCACTATATTCAGTCCTATTCGTGCCTCCACATATCTGTTATATGTGGGAACCTTTTGGCCGCAACCACATGCCGGACCCGTCTTCTCACGTTTTCAATCAAGACCTCCTATCTGCCTACGGATGTCCTCCGTTTATTCGGAGGGCTTGTGCCTTCAGGTGGTCACGCTAAGAGAGTCTGCCGCATTCTGCGGTCCGAGAACCGGAGGCAAGTCAGGTTCTACACTGAGTGCCACAGCATCGCCTGCAGAAGCGACGTACCACCGCAGGTAGGCAGCAAAAGATTTGGACAAGACCAACGTTTGGCATCCAATTTCGCCAATTCGCTGAGGTGCCAGATAGTTTCATTTCATTTATTTTTGATAGAGACAGTTACAGAGTGCATGCATATATGCATTCAGTTCTCGTTCTGTCTGAATAGCCGAGGCAAAAGGCGTATACAGACGCCAGGCGAGGCCTCGGAACCAATATTGCCCACAAACGCATCAGACAAAGGCGCGGCGGAAAAAAAACAACACTGATAGGGAGAGAAAAAGCCGCCAAAAAGGTTGAATTGCACTCATTAGGTAAAGTAGTGAATGTCGTTACACGCGCTAACGAGAACAAGGCAACTAAAATACACAGAGACACACAACTGATCTGCACACAAAATTTAGCGTGCACACAGAGTTTCGATCTGCACAGAGAAGGTTGCATAATTTTAATCGTGAATACAGAATGCACAGCACTTAGTCAGATAGAATAATTTCTGATAGTAGGCACCTAATACATCAATGGCCTACTGGACCAGCAGACGCTGTTCTCCCTCACCATCAGCACCAAGCTTGTTCACCCAGGTCCAGATATTATGGGAGAGGGTGGGAGCGAAACTCAACTGCAATGCAACCGGGCAAGAAAATAGGTTCCGATACATGCTCTTCACCGAGAAGATGTTTAACCCGTTTTTTTAAACCCAGACGGTGAATTTGATTCCCACAGGGCATCGACTAGCTGAGTGAGAATAACTATTGATCAGTTCTGGAATTTGATGGCTAACTAGCTGTGCTGCATACAATGTTCGAGCTCGGTTATTTACATACTTGCCAGCACGTAAATGATAATACAATTCTGGCGTCTATAGGACGCAAGAATTGTTGAACCAGAATAGTTGACGCCGTGGTACACCGGCATAGCGAGGCTGGACCGAAACATGTTAAAAATTGTCAATATTGTAAGGTAACGCGAAGGTCGGGCTTGGCGGATCAGGTTTATTGGAGACTTGAAGCCCTGTAGCGAACCACACTCTGCGATGACGATGGGTATCTACAAGAGAGCAGGATGAAGATGAAGCAGTACGTTCACCCATGTGAAAAATGAAGTGGCACGCAGTGCGCATACTATTTCGCCCGCGCAGTTGAAGCGGCCTGCCTGGCCGCAATTAGTCCGCAGCAATGCGCCGAATAAAAGCTTCAGCGTGAAACGTGGACGACTTCAGTGCCACGGTAACGACAGCCCAGAGGAGGGTAAACAGGAGAGACGCGATGGTTGAGCGGGGAGGTTTTTGCAAGGACTGAGTAAGGACCAATGTAACGACGCTGGAATATGTCACAAAGGCCAGGAGTGCGTAATGGTTTCCAAAGTAACACCTCGTCGCCGGGACGGAACGAAACTTGGCGGTGGGTTGCATCATAGCCGCACTTGCGGTCTTCCTGGCTAACTTCGGTGTTGACGCGAGCAAGCCGGCGAGATCTGGCCACTCGGGAATTGAACTGGTCAGGAAGACAGCATGAGGAACTGGTTTGTGTAGAAAGGAAAGAGGCATCAAGAAGGGTAGCGGGAGAACGGCGTAAACGATGAAACACGCGGTGTAACCTGTGGTCCGCTGTACAGCCGTATTGTAGGCGAAGGTAACAAAAGGAAGTATTACGTCCCAGTTTCGGTAGTCCTGGTCGACGTGCACAGACAACATGTCAGAAAGCATGCAGTAGAATCGCTCAGTCAACCCATTGGTCTGCGGGTGATAGCTGGAGGTCAATTTGTGATGTGTGGTTGAGGCCTCAAGAACTTCGGCTACAATCGTCGACAGAAATGTCGACAGAAGCACTTGAGGGGTGCCATGGCGCAGTACGAGGGATTCTAAAAAGAGGGTCGCTGCCTCAGGTGCTGAGCCATTATGGAGGGCAGCGGTCTAAGCGTAGCATGTCAGGTGGTCGACGGCGGTGACGAGCCAGTGATTACCTCGTGCGGTAATCGGTGTGGTAAGTCTATGCCAACAATGGCGAAAGGAGTAGCAGGGCATGTTAATGGCTGTAGTAGGCCAGCAGGAAGAGAACTCGTCCATTTGCGGCGCTGGAATGGCAGACAAGAGGCGACGTATTTTGCCACGCTTAAGGCGAGGCCTGGTCAGAAGAAACGGGTTTTCACGTGGTGGTAAGTTTTGTGAAAGCCTAAGTGACCGGCAGTAGCATCATCGTGGAGAGCCGCCAGGATATGGGTGCAAAGCGCTCTGGGGATAACGGGGACCCAACGGATGCCTTCAGAGCAATAAATATAACGGGAGAGCACGCCGTTTTCAAGTTCGAACTTTTCGAGTTGCCTGCGCATCCTAGCGGTAGGAGGGTGAGAAGCACCGGTGAGAAGGTCAATTAGGGAAAGGCAGTAGGGATTTCATCGCTGGTGCGAAATAACGGCATAGCGATATGGAGCAGCGGCAGGAGGAGAGCTGGTGATGTTTGGAGCTCTGGACGATATTGGGTCGTCGAGGTTGCACGCAGGAAGCCGCGAAGAAGCACTAGGTTGCCATTCTGGAAGCGGGCAACGGAAAAGAGCATCGGCATCTCGATGTTTGCGACCCGTTTTGTATGTGACATCGAAGGTGTATTCCTGCAAACGCAGAATCCAACGGCCCAGGCGTCAAGTCAAATTTTTGAGGGTTGATAACCAACACAGGGCGTGGTGATCGGTAACGATCCTGAAATGTCGGCCATAGAGGTAGAGGCGGAAATACTGAACTGCCCAAACGACGGCGAGGCACTCTTGCTCAGTGATGGTGTAGTTGAGTTCCGCTGGTGTTAGAGTTCTAATGGCAAACGCAATTACCTTTTCCCGAGAAGCGGTATCACGTTGCAGAAGTGCGGCGCCGATACCGAGGCTGCTGGCATCGGTGTGGAGAGTGGAGGCAGCAGTGCCGTCGAAGTGAGAGAGAATAGCGTCCGAAGTGGGGGCAGTCTTCAGGGTTTGAAAAGCTTTTTCGCATTATTCGGAACAACTGAATGTAGTACAGTCGGTAAGAAGGTGATGTAGTGGTGCAGCAATGGTAGCGAAATTGCGATTGAAACGGCGAAAGTATGAAGATAGGCCAAGGAAACTGCGTAGACCCTTAGTCCGCTGAGGGCGTGCAAAGTTCAAAACTGCAGCAAGCTTGTCAGGGTCGGGTCGACAGCCATCGCGGCTGACGAGGTGGCCCCGGATCTGGATTGCTTTCTTGACGAAATTACACTTTTTTGTGTTCAGCTGGAGACCGGCGAATGCCAGTTACGTTAATACTTGATCAAGGCGGCATAAATGATCAGAAAAAGACGCGGAGAAGATAACTATGTCGTCCAGGTAGCACAGGCATGCTTTCCGCTTAAGTGCTCTAAGAACAATGTCAATCATGCGCTCAAATGTAGCGGGGGCATTACAAAGTCCAAAAGGCACGACATTGAATTCGTAAAGCCCAGCGGGCGGGAGTAGCGAATGCGGTTTTTTCTTTGTCGGCTTCACGCATCGGAATCTGCCAGTGACCAGAACGCAAATCTAAAGTGGAGAAATATTCGGCGCCCTGAAGACAGTCGAGGGAGTCGTCAATTCGTGGCATAGGGTAAACATCTTTGCGCGTGACTTCGTTACTGACATTCTAGTGGAAATCAAGAAGACGAAATGGGCATGGGCAGGACATGTAGTGCGAAGAGAGGATAACCGATGGTCGCTTAGGGTAGCAAACTGGATTCCAAGGGAAGGAAAGCGTAGCAGGGGGCGGCAGAAAGTTAGGTGGGCGGATGAGGTTAAGACGTTCGCAGGGGTCAAGTGGATGTAGCTAGCACAGAATAGGGTTAATTGGAGAAATATGGGAGAGGCCCTCGCCCTGCAGTGGGTATAGTCAGGCTGAAGATGATGATGATGAATCAACATAAGAACGCACGGACCCATCCTTATTTTGACCAAGGTGACCGGATATGACCAGGGGCTAGCTGAGGGCCGAATATGTCTCCTAGGAGCATATCATTCACATTATCTTGTATTATTTTACGTTCTGATAAGGAAACAAGGTAAGGGCGGCGGCTAACAATAGAGGTACCTTCTGTAATGATGCGGTGCTGTGCAGCAGACGTTCGGCCCAAGGTCGGAGAAGTGACGTCAAAGGAGGCTTGGTGTTTTCGAAGTAATCCCTGCAAAGCTTGGCGGTGAGCCGCAGGATGTTCAGGATTGATGGTGCCAAAGAGAACACAGAGAGAGGCATCGGAATAAGCTGCTGGTGAGGAAGAGGGGTCGGTAAGGGTGGTGGGGGACACCGGGTAAATGTCCAGAGCACAAGGAAAACATGTCTTTTTAGTCAACACAATGGGCTCTGGGGAAGTGTTCAAAGCAGCGACAAGCGCTGTGCCGTGCTCAAACCGAACAAGACTTAGTGGTAACTCGATTCCATGGGTTAGATGGCGATCAGAAGGCACGATTAGCCCATCCCCGTTATCAATATCAGTAGAAGTAAACGCGACCAGTTGTTCGCATCCAGTAGCGACACTGCGTCAGTAGCGGCAAGCAGGCGATGACGGGGCTCGGGAGGTTCAGAAGACGGATCGCTCTCGTTCATGTAAATGACCCTGTCACGACACGAAATGTTGGCTGATGCGGCAGACAAAAAATCCCAACCTAAAATAATCGTGTGAGCGCATGGTTACATCATGGCAAATTGCACATGGTGGCGGACACCGTCAACAAAACCTTGCACAGAACTCCGTGGAGCTAATGGTGCAATCATTCGGCCTTCTGCTAAGAAGGCCGAATGACTGCACCATTAGCTCCACGGAGTTCAGGTCCATCGTAAGTCGTTTTCACTTTTCGCAAGCGGGAGCACAAGTCAGTGTGTATTACAGAAACTGCGGCGCCCGTGTCAACCAAAGCCTCAACAGGTAAACCTTCAACCCAAACTAAAATCATATTGGAGGGACGTTTCGGAGGATTTTTGGGATGGCCGAAGAGTGCAGTTTTCCCTCCTACAGCTGCAGTGGTCAGTTTTCCAATAGGAGGGGAGTCGTCAGAGATGCTTGGTGTAGCGGCGAGGTTTAACGGCGAAAAGGCGAAAGAGAACGGCGTCTTGAAGGCAGGTAATCACCAGGCGGAGCGGAACTTTCTGACGGGGTGATGAACGTCGGGGATAATCAGGGAATGAACGGGGGTTAGAGCCGGAGAAGCGAGGAGGGTAGTCTGCTTCATATGAGTCGTAGCCGCAGCGTTCATTTTGGAACCTGCGACGACAGAAAAGGGAAATATGGTCTCGGTACCCGCAGTAATAACAAACAGGGCGGGCTGGGCGCCAAGTGGGGTAGTATGTCGGCGCCGCGGCAGGTGATGCCAATGCGGCGACATGAACAGTGATAGGCGTCGGAGGCGTAGGCGCTCCAACTGCAGGCGGCAAGGATGTGACCTTGGCGTACGTTGGCACTAGACAGGTAGTAGGAGCGACCGGTTTGGGGGCGTAAGAAGTCGTTGAGGCCAGCACTTCTTTGACAATGCTGCGCAGGCCGGCACTTGAAGGATAAGGCTCAGATGCAGGGCGGCACAAATTACCTTGAGCCGAGAGCTCTTCACGAATTAATCCGCGAATAAGCGCACGGAGGTCTGTGTAGTGGAGTCAAAGGAAGTGGGATCAGGCTTCAGGCGTATTTACTGTAGTTCGTCAAGGCGTTGACAAGTCGATATGATGGTCTCGATGGTGGTAGGGTTTTGCACGGCCAGCGCGTTAAAGGCGAGTGGCCCAATACCTTTAAGGACGTGCCGTACATGCTCGGCCTCTGGCATGGTGTCATTTATGCGCCAGTAGAGTGCAAGAACGTCTTCTATATAAGAGGTAAAGGTCTCATTGGACCGCTGAAGTCGAGCTTCTAGCTTCTTCTTGGCGGACTCCGTGCGAACAGTAGGAGCGCAGAAAATCTGCCGTAACTTTCGTTTAAAGGTAGCCCAGTCCGGAATCCATTCATGGTTTAGGAACCACGTTTTGGCCACATCCGTCAAATAAAAGGACATATAATTAGTTTAAGGGAATCGTCCCACCGGTTGAAAGCACTCACCCGGTCGTAGCTGTCGAGCTAGTCATCACCGTCGTCGCAGCGGAGACCGGCGAACATCTGCGGGTCGCGCTCATGGCTGCTCACAGTCCAAGTGGCAAGGGGAGCTTGGGCAGAGTTGGAAGAACCCAGAACAGCGGAGTGGCCCTCTTGGGTCATGGCGTTGGTTGTCAGGGGTCAAACGGCGGCCAGAACGGAGCTCCAGGTAGATGCAGGTGACGAAGCAGCGGGGAAAGCAAGGCGCACCTCCACGACGTGGAAGGTAACGCGGAGGTCGGGCTTGGCGGATCAAGTTTTATTGGAGACCTGAAGCCCTGGTCGCACACTGTAGCGAACCACACTCCGCGATGACGATGGGTATCTACAAGCGAGAGCAGGATGAAGATGAAGCAGTACGTTCACCCATGTGAAAGATGAAGCACCACGCAGTGCTCACAATATCTTATATTTCTGAAAGATATGCGGGGTGTGGTTTATTTGCGATAACTCTTATGGCCTTCATTTATGCTACGGGTAGTCTGTCAAGATTATTCTTCGTTGCAGATCCCCATACTAATATGCAATAGTATAGAGGGGAGTAAATTAAGGCATAACAAGATCGCGTTTAAACCAGGTAGGTATAGAGAGGAGTAAATTAAGGCATAACAAGTTCGCGTTTAAACCAGGTAGGTAGAATAAACCGCAGTCGATTTAGCATTCCAGTAATTTTTGAAATCTCTATACTTATCTTAGATACGTGTTTAGTCCAGTTCAGATACTCTTCGAAATGCACTCCCAGGAACTTTGCGTGCTCACTTGTTTCAGGGCTTTCTTTTTAAAAACAAGATCGACTGATGCACCAGAAAATTTGCTTTTTGCACGAAACAAATGTAGTTTGTTTTATCAATGTTCAGGTCCAGCTGGTTGCAGCAGATCTAGGAAGACATGCCTTGCAGTCATGTATTTGCTTGAGCTTATTAAGGTCGTTATGCTACTTCCTTTAAAAAATACATCCTTTAAAAAATACATTCTCATCATCGGCATATAAAATAATATCCAATGTTCCAGGTATCTTTGCAATATTGTTTATATAGACTAAGAATAAGATTGGCCCTAAAATCGAACCCTATGGAACACCGTACTTGATCATTTCTCATTTCTATTTATTGCTCCCAAGCCTTATAAAACAGAAAGCGATTCTGCAGATAACTTTTAATTAGTTCCAGTGGCTTACCCTGGAGACCATATCATTCTAGCTTTGTGAAAAGAATGTTATGTTTTATGAAACCAAAAGTCTTCTTGAAATGTATGCATATTCTAAGTGTGTAAATTCTGTTTTCTGTGTTTGCAATTATTTTTTTCTTATTTCCTTAACATGAAGCAAGGCAGACTCAATTGACTTACCTTTCTGAAACCCGTATTGATGATCAGATATGAAGTTTTTAGTAACCAAAAGACATGTAAACTTTGAGTTTATTACGTGCTGTGGTATTTTTGAAAACACCAGTAACACAGACATAGGTCTGTAATTGTCAAGAACTGTATGATTACCACCTTTGTGAACTGCGCAGACGCGAGCGATTTTCATTTCGTCGGCAAACAACCAGTCTCTAAAAATGAGATTACATATGTGCGACAGGGGACACACAAAATATCTGACACAGCTTTTACTGGGCGGACTGCGATATCATCAAAACCACTTGCGCAGCCATCTTTCAGTTTCATGATAACAGTAGCTATTTAATGCGGCGTAGTTGGCTGCGAAAAAAATGCATTCTTCTACTCTGTCAGTAGCAAAGTCAACTTTGGGGTAGTTTGCGCGGCTACTACCTGATATGCCAAAAGTTAAGAAGTGAGCATTTAATTTATGAGCTAGGTCAGAGCCCAAGTAGATGATACAATTATTCCTAAGTTCTTGCGGTATCCAGGGGCGGTTTTCTGAAAGTAATGATTTCATTAGTTTCCAAGTTTTCTGGGGGAAGTTGTAGTTATCTGCACAATTGTTAATGAAATACGCCGCTCGGGCTTTCTTTAGATCAGAATTTAATTTTTTATGGCACTTTTATATTCTGCTAGCTTACCCAAGTCTTTGGTTGCGATAAACACCTGAAA
Organism: Amblyomma maculatum; assembly: GCF_055883805.1. Taxonomy (NCBI): domain Eukaryota; kingdom Metazoa; phylum Arthropoda; class Arachnida; order Ixodida; family Ixodidae; genus Amblyomma; species Amblyomma maculatum. Next base: position 117,786,516 of record NC_139352.1, on the reverse strand, counting down.
TATTGCGTCTCGCAGATTCCATATTTTTTCAAGTTCTTTTGTGATCCACAGCCATCCGGCCATTCGATATTTTCTCATTGGCTTGATGAAAAAAGCTTTATAGTACAATTTATAAGGGTAAGGGTTCGGGCTATTGGATGCTATGCACGCTATGGAACCTCATCTATAATACACTTTAATTATTTCATCAAAAATGAAGTCATGCGCCTCATTTACATTTTCACACTTTAGAACATCGTCCCATTCTGTACCTATCAGTAGACTGCGTAGCTTAAGTATGCGATGATCCCCTTCAGGCGCGAATTAAATTTTCTGAAAGAAAAAATTTTTCCTTGTGTTATTCATGATCAGTACACCAGACAGAAGTCAAGTGCAAGAAATTACGCCAAAATTTTCATATTTGAGCCCATTTTATTTGCGTCCACGTCTGTGGACATGGCGCCTCAAAGCTCCTACATGAGTGCAAACACTACAACATTTTCTTGTATTCTCTACTAAGTATGAGGAATGAATAAATGTTTTACTCTGAAAATACCTAAGGTACAGAAGAGTAGCCACTTGTTCAAGGCTTATGAAATAGATAAAAACAGTCATTCTGTGACGACAGGCAAAGAAAAATTCCGCATTTGCGGCAGCGAACGCGGCTCTTCGAATGAAGCCCTGGCGTCTGCATCGTTGTGCGTCTGGTATGCTCATAACCTGGGGCCAGTGGTTGGTGCCATCATAGCGCGTTGTGCTTGTTGGCAATGGCTCTGCATTGTGAGGATTCTTGTTGATCTCCTGTGGACCTTCGTTGCTCGGTCGGCCTCGCTTCTTTGGGGGTGCTTTGTTGCAGGCGACTAAGCTATTAGCCACATCACTCTGAAATGCGAGCAAATCTAATGTGCTTTTTTAGGCAGTTGCATATTGCTTGCATCTCTGATGTACTCCAACCAACTGTTGCAAAGAGCAAATGAAACAAAATGCGATATTACTCGCACCGGCCACTTCCTTGTTCTTGTGCGCAGTGGGTAGAGGGACATAAAAAAATCCATCTTGTCGACACCTCTCATGTACTTGTTGTACTCGAGGATGAGTTGAGGGCATTCAATGTCGATGTGTGATTTAGAAGACTCGCTCCACCTTCATACAGTGCCTGCTTCGCCTAAGCCCACGGCGGTTGAAGCCATGTTCACAATACCGTTGTCATGCCAGCGCACAAGAACAATGTCGCCATTTTCTGAAACCTTCCCATCAGAACTTCCCCTCGAACGAGAAGCACGAGGACAACACGAACCACGTCAATGATTTCTTACTCGAGCGAGCGCGCGTGCCTCGTTTTCCTGTTCCTTGTCCTCGTTTTTCTCGTGCGCACAGATCGGTGTCTCGTAACAATATTTTCGGCACTAAGGCGCCATGTCCACGTTTGTGGACGCGCAATTCTGATAGCCCACCGAAGCATTCCTTCTTTGCCTACGGTAATGAAATACAGTGTTCCCCTTCTACATTACCTTACTGGCATATTTCACATGACAAATTCCGTTTTTCACGACCATTTGGAAAGAGAGCACGCGAAAATAAGATCAACTTACTCGCCCCGCCGTAAAAAGTGGAGACGTCCATCTTGACTTCTTGTTTACAAACACATTTCGATGTACCTGCAACAGATGGCGCCACATACTTGACAGGGAGGGGCCAGTTGTTTTGTGCGCCAAATTCAAAGGTGGGAACACGCCTTGCGAGCAAGCTACGACGACATTTGGGTCGCGTCCACATATGTGGACGCAGCGCCTGAAGGGGATATGTCTTCATGGAAAACCTATTTCAGGAAATTTGTTCTTAATCAGAACAAAACAGAAAACTGGCAAGTGGTCACTAATTCCGGTCGTTAGAATGCCCACTCGAGTGTCGCGATATGTACTGCTAGTAAATCAAAAATCAATTAGTGACTCGCCATTTGCAGTTATACGGGTAGGCATTCTGCAGATTCTGCACCCTGTATTAAGTTGTATGGAAATAATCTGCTCAAATCATATTAATATTGAAGTCTTCGATTATAACTGGTGTCTTCAGAGACATAACAGTCTCACGTCTTCAAACAATTTATAGCATTAGTGTAGGGATCCAGAAGGTGGGCGATATAGCATACCTATTTACAATAGTTATGCTATATCGCCCACCTTTTGGAGGCATTGTTCTTAACGGTAAGTAGTTCATAATCATCTGTGACCACGGTGAACATTATTTCTTTCTTCACATAAAGAGCGAGACCACCACCTCTCTGGTTGCAGCGGTGGATTGCTTCACAATGATAGTTATCAAATTGTTTCTATGTCATCTTATCCAGCAAACCACGTTTTTGTGAATGCCAAGACACTGAAATAATGATTCAGTGACTAGAGATATGAGCTGACGTCGATGTAGTTATTTCGCAGACTCCGCGAGTTGAGATGAAACACTGATGCCATTCCATTAGGTTCACGAAAAAGGTTTTCACCCTCAGTGTGCTCAAGACCATGTATCTCCATATTTTGCCTGCGACTGTACTGATCGAGTTCGCTGATCTCCTTTCTCAGCTCTCTAATTTCCTGGAGTGAAGTGCCAGCTTCTTCCTCCTTAACGCTTGACTTTAGTTCAGCAATCTGTTTGCCCTACGATGTCACTCTTTCTACCAAAGTATTATATTTGTTTGACAGAACATCTACAGACTTCTGCACTGCCTGAGTGTCGTCTTTCATAGTAAACAGTTGATCAAATTTTTCCATGATTGGAAGAAGCATGCTGATCTTTTTGCGTGTGAACAAGCAGGCCTCTCTAGGCTAGCATCGTCCGTGAAGGCATCAAAAGGAACCAGCGCATCAGTCATCTTCAATGCCAAGACACACAAAGATCAGTGTCCATTCCGCGCAATCGTGTCTGAAAGAGGTACGTGGCAGCGTGAAATATCTGTGTTCCTGCAGAAGTGCCTTTCTCACCTAGAACTGGACGACGCTTTCCTCATCAGGAATCTAGAGGATGTTCCAAACTTCCTTCTGAAGGGATGCCCACCTCCTGTAAGCGCTTCTTCAGTTGAAGTTAAGGACTTGTACTATTTGCCTCAGTGAACCGTGACTACACACATCAGTCGTTGCATTGATCGCTTGGGAGCAACCAGGTTCCAAAAAGCATATGGAATGGACGTTAGTAGGTATTTAGGATTGCTAAATTTGTATTTTTAGCCGATATTTGTCGCTCTAGACAACAAATATTTCATACAAAAACTAGGAGTCTGCATTGGATCTAGCATTGCTCCTGTATTTAGTGACCTACTTCTGGCTTGTTAAGAGAGCCGTTTTCCAACAAAGCTCGAATACGGGACCATCGTAATGGCAACGCGATACGTCGGCAACATTTTAATTGTATATCGCAGTGATGACAGAGAGCAAACTGCTGTGTACGGTCTACTCCTTAGTAATTCAGGCACGTTCGGACTGCTTGAATAAAGTGAGGCTTTATATATCCGTGTCCAATGGTCTTTCACGTGTAGTGGTAGCTTTCATTATTATATTGAGCTTGTCGGGCCTAATTGACATTTGGCCAAACAGCGAACAGTTGATCCTGTAAAATTAGGTCGCAGGCCTTTGTATACTTTCTATCGTCCATGGCCCATATTAGCCTCCAGGAAGAGCTCGGCCCGCACACGCGCGAAACAAAAATGCATGCCAAGCTCCAACGACGACTCAGTCAGCTGAAAATTAGCTTTCAATACACAGCATACGCTGTAGAGTGTGTTAGGATTCGCCATTGCCATTGGTTGCAAGACGACCAAGCCGCTTACCATGCCGTCTTCAAAACAAACACTACTTCGTCCTACCATGAAGAAGAAACTGCATGATACAAAGAGACAAGTGGAAAACAAAAACTACAACGAAAAAGAAATGGTTTCCACCGCACACTGACCCCAGGCGCTGAAGCTTGGCTTTCTAAGGTTAGGCTGCCTGCACACGCCTTTATCGCAGCCCGCAGGATTCTTCGAACGGCGCTCGAAGCAGGCGTTCTTAGCGCGCGAGCCACAAGGGTAACACCAGTCTAGCCGATAGTAAACAACGCCTTCATGAAACCAAAGCAAGTACGGCCGATAGGCAGCACGCCTAAATGGCGTTCAATGCGGTAACGCCTGTTCGATAACGTATGCCGTGACGGGCCGGCATTTTTTCGCCTAAGCTGCGAGACGATAAGCGCGCCAAGCAGGGGAATCCAGCTTCCTTTTCTTCCGCCGCCTTTGTCCGCCCCACGCCGCAGCATCAGAGCCATTGTTGAAGTGGGCGATGTCCTGGATCCACTACGACTAAGGCGCCCTGAGGGCCCACGGCATTTTTGCTTGCAGCTCTAAGGCATGATCGAGAAAAAGTAGTAATGGTGGTCAGCAGCCTACGCAGCGGAAACTCAAGCTGTCCATAGATCGTATGGTAAAACGCAAGCTACAGATTAGCGAAAGAAAAGATAGTGTGAATCACAAGAAATTTAGCAGGAAAAGTATGTGGGGTACGGATTTCAAGCATGAGTAAAGAAAACCAGAAGACGCGCAGAAATAACGAAGGAAAGCTTAGGAAAGAAGTTATTACTTTCACATTTAAAGGCAATATTCTGTGGCATATAGATGTAGATAAAAAGCAGCAAGATCTTTCTTGTCTGAGCGCACTTGAGGAAGCAAAATGTGAAGTATAGTTTTCTAAAAAACGAAATCATTGGTACTTTTCAAACTTACATACGTACTTCTCAAGCTCACATTCGGCAACTTTGTGATCTCATGCGACGGCAAAATTTGTGACACAAGTGTGTGCTCTGAGTGTTGCACTTTACAAGTACTTCATAACATGCTGTGCGCAAAGCAAAAGTCAAAAATAACAAAAAGAAGCGACCTCAGCGTAACGTGTAAGTACAGATCGAGCTTTGAATCAGAAACAGAACTCTAATGGGAGGACACGAATAAAGAGCAAAGTAAAAACAGAACTCTTGCGACTCAACGGAAACAGCTTGTGGCTATCAGCAGAATGGCATTTACGTATACGGGCATCGCGAAGAAAGCTCAGACGTGAAACTTAAGGGAAGGCTTAGGTCTAGGCCTAACTTTGGAGCTATCTCCCGAAAGCCGTGATAGATGTCGCCAGCTCTTAAGCCCCCTGCTAGGAGAGTCCGCCGGGCTGATAAATGCTCGGCTGGAAGCGGAGATCTGTCTACACACCCTGGGAACTAGTGGGACCTTGAGCTGTTCTGGCTGGCTAGGCTCACATGAAGCTTTGTGGGCAAGTGCTGAGCTGGGGTGTTAGACGAGGTTTTCACCCCTGAAAAGCAGAAGTGGACGTATGCATTCATCAAGAGCGACCACCGCTGGTCGAGGCAAGCCTGGAAACCCCATCCACGGGCTGCGGGAGTTTGTTAGTCCAGAAGGATAGGGAGGGATATAGGGATACGGTAAACTGCAATGAAGACAAAAAAAACACAGAGACAAGCAAAGCTTAATGGCGACTTTTCATCCTCTTCACGTGTCGAAAGTTAACTTTAGTATTGGTAGTCATCATTTAAAAGCTCGTTTAGATGGGCTGTAAAAAGGAATAGCGGACGTCGGTTGTTAGCCTGAGGCGCTTGAAGCATTGCAGATGGCCATGGCCGAAGCCTTGTTCAAACCACATGAAATGCTTAATGACGCCTGATTCGCCTTGGAAAGCTGTACTGCATGCAAGAATACTTAAACAGAAATTGTAGATTAAAAATTTTCACGCAGTAGATGCAAATGTCGATAATTAAGTTAGCGACACAAAGACCTTATTAAAGTTTGCATTGGTTGATTTTCTGATAGTATTGTCACGTGGCAGGGACAAAGCCAATGACACAAATTAAGTCTGGGAGTGCACTGAAGACGCTCTTTATTGTGCTGACTTGCGCCCGCAAAAATAAATTCGGCGCAAACAGCGACTTGGCGGCGGCGATAGCAACAATCTTGCTAGGCTGTCGTCGATCAAAGAATGCCCGTCACACCGACAAACGCCGAATTTAAAGGCGGCGAGGAAACATCTAGATAAAGCCGCCAACAGTGATTAGCACAACCTCGAACATTGCAGAAACGCACGCTAGTGGCCAGAATCTATGAGATACATCTCGACGAATCTTGCGCGAAAAGAAACTGATAGAGCGGCGTCTCGAGAAAACGAGCGTGAACAAATAAAGAATAGAGAAACTATCTGCCCTCTGGAATCAATGATAAGGCCGCACGCCGGCGGCTGTCGAAAAAGAACCAATAAAAGATTTTGATGGTTCGCGGCATTACTCCCCTTTTATAAAGTCATCGCCTCGGTGTTTACAAAATAAACACAGAAAGGCAAACAAAATACTACAAATTAAAATTACTGTCCTTTAGAGCGCGAAATAACGCTTCATGCACACCACATGAACGATTTCTGGGTTCGCCTGACACTGCAGAAATCGAAGACATTGTTCGATGCAACATGATTAAAATCCACATGAGGATTTATTCAGAATGAGCTTTATGCGAGAACGTTTTTTCTTTTTTTTTTGTGGTTGTTCTGAAACTAAATCGAGCATCCCGTAGAAGGAGTCAAAAGTCGGCACGCATACTTTGGAAACTATAACATAACAATACGTTTTCAGCTCACAACCACACACGAAAGATCAATCAACCTGAGCCCGCCTATCAACGAATTTATATAGTATGTCGGGTTGATCTCAATCGAGCTTCTTTGATAACCTCTGTGCTCGAGACGCTTCATATCAATGAGAAGGGTTGTGGCTGGAAAGGACTTTCTTAAACACTAGTTGTATAGTTTCTCGTTCTTCCATTTTTGCTTCTCGTAATACACTCTTTCTATTCTACGCCTGCGACACGGGTCCAGGTAAGATCGTCAGCGGCACCTCATTTCCGTGTACTATAATAGATTTTCTTTATTCAGATATATCAGCGCTTCTCGCGTTAGGACGCTGGAGTAGCAGCAACTTGGCCACTGAGAATTGGAATAAGCTGTCTGTTTCAAAACAAGCGAGAGAAACTATCTTCATCCTGTTTTGCTTCGACTTGCGGTGAAGTGTTCGAGTAGTAATTGCACAGTGGTCGTCATAAAGATGTATTTTTATCCGCCGAGAAAGCACAGCCGCAAAGTACTTGCTCGAGTAATGCGAACTTTGTCCATGCGTAATGACGCAACGCTGGAAAGAACAAACTGTTGCAGCTTTATACAGAAACACTGCGTGGATTCGTACCAAGCTTTTCAAACCGAAGATAGCGCAGTGCGCTCGTTGTAGATACCACATACATGTACTGCAGCGCGTTGTGCCGTCGGCTTGGCGCAAAGCCAGAGGAACGATAATAGGATGCTTTTTGCTGCTGTTGGTAATTTCCATTGGCAGGGGGAGGAGAGGGGAAAGAAGATGCAAGTAAAAACATTGTTGATGATGGTCGGATAGCGCCGGCCGACTCAAGGTTTCGGTTTCTGGTGGTGATGAGGTGGAAGGGAAACCATTTGTCTTGTTGCAACATCTACACGTCCTCTGGTCATGTATTTCAACGGGATGAGATAAGTGAGTGACGAAAGTTATGCTTATGTAAGACCCCGTAGCGCTGAAAGGAGCATGGATCCTTTTGAAGGCGAACACAATTCAATCTCTGCGTAGGAGAAAAACTGGTTGTTAGTTTCCTCATGGCGGCAAAGTTTCGAAAGTGGATAACACTGGAAAAAGTGTTTCACCATCTCTTTAGAGGAGAACTTTCAATCAGCGATTTTTTTTTCTCCCACAATAGATGTCTGTATATATCTAAGGTCTTGCCTCACTTCTCCTGAGGGTATTAAGGCGTGGTGAAGCCATTTCTCCTGGAAACTAGGGAACGACCCTTTCCGATCGCAATACTTGGCCGGAGGGAGAAGTCGTTAGTGGCTCATGTTGACGAGTCATCGCTACGTAGCAAAGATGCGACCTTATATAGTTGCATGACGAAGTAAGCAGAAGTGCACAGGCTGCCATTCGATGTGGTGCAAGAAATGTTCTCAGCAGCATTCATTTTGTGTTTCGTTTTTGGCCTTGATATGCTTATTTTTCTACTTGAGCTTTGTATTTTCCCAATTTGATTCCTCCATCGCCTTTTCATGCAACTTCTTCGGGGGGGGGGGGGGGGGGGGGGGGGGGGACTGGGTGGCTACACGCATCCTTCCCGAGGGTGGACTCATTTGGTGGATTGTGGGTGGTGTGCGTGCGGGATAGGAGCTGCTGGTTAATTAGGTGGTAAGTGGGTGGGATGGTGGGGACGGAGGGTTATTAGTGGTTGGTTCTTTGCTGAAATACACAGAGGTGTTAAAGAGTTTGGGCCCAATGGATCACCCTCCTTTAAATGTCACGTTGCAAGTAAGTTAACGTGAATACGAAACCAGATATGCTGAGGTAAGTAAAATCCCAAGAATAGAGTACCTGCTTTGCTCCTTTTCGAGGGCTGGTGATAAGAAAATACTGTCGCCAAGATATCGATGGACTTAAATGCGATGTGCAACATAAGCAATTTCGGTTCTACGAGTTTTGAGCTGATAATAAATTGCAGAAATGTGTTATCGAGATACAAAAAAAAAAATCTAAGGTTGTGATGGCCTGATAATTCTCATACAAAGATGACGCAGTTTGCCCGGTAGAACGGGATAAATAGTGAACATATGATACAAAGTGTGTGTCATGTAACTACCTCCATTCAGCTCGTGACAGTGTTGGTGACAATTATGACTACCAAACTGCTACCAAAAAGCAGCAATTGTAATCGCGGTAGTGATTATAGCGGACAAGTACTCAATGAAAAAATTATGCGGGCTTTTGAAAGAGCTCGGAAGTGCATATGTGTCGGTTATCAAATACGTGCACAATACCAAATCTCACCAGATGAGGCAGGGCAACACAGCTAACATATAAACCAGAGAACGCATGGGCACAGTGAGATAACAGCATATATCTCTATATTAGTTTTATTTTAGCACTCCGCTATAGTTTACACTGAAGCGCATTGCGAACTACCAGTTCTTTGAAAATTTCTTGCCTAATGTCCAGGCAAATTGGTTTCAGGGAACAAAAAAAAGCACGTGTGACTTCCACACAAGTGCCAGTCTTACTCCTTCCTTCCGGATGTATGCAAATAATATATATCTTGTTTTTTCCTTAGTTATTTTCAGCGCGGATACTGCTGACTACAGCAGAGTTATCGCATGAGCACTAGTGATTGCACCGTTAGAAAAATCATTTACTCCATAAAGACGAGAAGTGTTACTCGCTTATAACTTAGCCTCCAATTTGAACGTGGCGACGTCGCATTCTCCCCAAGAGCTCGCAAAAATCTCATTTGGGCTCTTCCAACCCGTCGCATCGACAGAGCACGTCCGTAGACTGTGACGCTGGTCTCCCTGCTCCACCAGAACACGCCAACCGGCCGGGCGTGACGCCTCGGCCATCGAACCCTCTCTCCATTTCCAATCCCCGACCTGCGCTTCATCCCAGCTGGCGACCACTGATGTCCAGCCTCCCTTCCTCCCGTCCTCCCGTCGTTCTCTCGCAGCAGCTAGAGAGCGTCGCCATCCATCAGGGCCTAATTACGCTCCCGGCGCCACTCGGAGCACATTGCAACGCTCGCGCACGGTAGCCGCTGTACCCGAAGGCGACTTTCTGGGGGAGGCTGAAACGAAACCCACGTGCTCACGCCGATAGCTTCATGACCGGCGTGAAGAACTTGTGAGGTTGTGTGCATAGCCCCATATTTAATCCATCGCGTCTCGGTTGCGTGTGATCCATTCAGCTTGGTATTCAACTGTATCCGAGCCTGTACTTCGTTGAGTGGTCTGTTAGACAGACAGGCGCTGAATATAACCCTCGAACTATCCGCTTCCGTGCAACCTATTCGTACTCCCGACTGTGCAAAGATCGAAAGCGCTATAGTTGTATTGCTTCCTTGGTCATGTTTTCGATGACCTCAGAACTATTCAAAGTTGGAGGCATTTCAAGACTTCTAGGTGCCATTACAAGAAAGCGTGCAGACTAAATCGGGAAACAGAAAATCTTTGTTTAATAAAATCTTGGTCTCTGTTTTAAATACCGCCCAGATATCCCATCATGACTCTCCGCTCAGCGAGATTGCCCATATAATTATTCATTTTCTATTGTTCTTATGACAATATTCGTCTACTTGAGCATTTATGCTGCACGACCCCTGAAAAAAGAGCTTTCGCTTTTTGGGCGAGTCGTTTATAACAAACAGAAGGAAAACAAACACCGAGTTCCACACTCAAGCCCCGCACAAATGAGTCGCCTCAGCAGTGTCCGGTCTATACCTGCAAAGAAGGAACCCCTACCGCCGAGTTATACCTCGGAGAGGAGATTGTCCAACGAACAACAAGAGTTTGCTAGTTCCACCTAGTGTGACCATAAAGAGGGAAAGAGGCTCCTCCAGACACTCCTCCTCGTCGGAAGGAAATGGCCCTCATAAAAATTAATCCTCACCGTCTCCTTACCTCGCCGCGGCAAGATCGCTTGCGGCCGGAGTGGCCAAAGCAAAGCATATCGACCACTTCAGCGTCTTTTCAAGCTTAGTTGCAGCGATGCTTGTGATTGTGGTTCACTGTTGCTGCTTCAGTGAGCTGCATTGGTATACAGTCTGCCCATTAAAGGCTAAGAAATCTTTTACGCCCGACCACTGTGCGCAAAGTACCTTTGAGGACTTGGAAAAAATCTTTTTGATTACTTTTCCTCTCTCTCGAAGCGCCTGCTGTCTGATTGTTTGTGGAGTGGATCAAACTAGAAAAACGATTACCCTCCTGCGGAAGCCGGATGTAGAATATATCTGTAGCTTAATGCGGAAGCACAACTTCTTGACATTTAGTACGAACCTGCGTAACGTATCAGGCTGTTCTGAATCATGTACACAAGAACAAGCCTGCTTTGGTAGCTAAATGCTTATTACTTTCATTAAATAAAGGGATTGATTCAGTGCCGCTTGCTATGATTGCATTTTAATGGAGGCAAGATTGAACAGTAGCCTGTCAGTTTTGTGATGTTAGTGACTGCTAAAGAAACCCAGGTGTCAATCAATCATCTGGAGCGGTGAAGTTGTGGCACGAAGAGCAGCCTGAGGCGTTGCTGTTCCTCCTAAAGTCAATTAGTCAAACATCTGTCAATTACTGAATTAAAACCAGCGGAATATGTCTAACCGGTCAAATGCGGCAATATATTTTCGATATTCTTAGTTGCAACGAGAACCTTGATTAAAATCAGCGACATCAAGGGAAGTCAAGCCTTTACAATCAAAGGTTACCTTCTTTGCAATACCAATCATTAAAAGACATTGTTCATAAATTCTTCGTAAATTTTATTTGTTTATTTTTATTATTAAGCAATGGGGATGGTTTCTGTTCTTTGTTAATTGTCTGCTTCTAGCGATTCACATTCATCTATCTTTCTAGTGCTCCTTTCATCATGTGCGTTTTAAAACATAAAACCGCAATCAGAAAATAAACTTTATATTTCGCCCTTTGGTTTGCAAACACCTCATCGTCATCATCACCATCATCAGCCTGACTATACCCACTGGAGGGACAGAGTAGATTGAGATCCAAAGTGGGATCTCTCCCGCACCACTAATGTATCGCGGGTGAGGAAAGTCCAATGAAAATTTAAATAAAACGGTCTAGTACCAAAAGTGCTTTTTTATATATATAAAAAATATAGTACAGGGGGAAGGGTAGAGTAGAGGTTTGGAAAGAGGAAGAGAAAGATAGAGAAGTATACCATCATCGCGTCCCCCAGCCAAGGGAGCAGGCCAGCGCAATCGCCGGCGTTTATTTCTGAATGAATGTTTATCAAATATACAAATTATACATAAAAATTCCCTGTTGCAACATATGATATAGGTTACATATAAAACTGATGTTGTTATACACATATTAGCAATTACTCAAACAATATACATTATACATTTAGATACATTATCCACAATAATTATATAAACACAAATTTATACTGAACATATTGTAAGCACAAACTTCATAAACATCTTGCTCTCCCCTTCCACTTGTAACACACTTCAATGAATTACTTATGCTTGAAATCTTCAGTTGCATTCCACACTTCTCCATGCACCATCCAGAGCTTCACAACACAGCAGAATATCGTTCCTCCTGATTTGTTGTATCACTGAAGACACGTTTCGAATATCCAACACCGCACCTCACAACACTGCACTGCACAAAATACTTTTCTTCTTGAATGCACCAACACTGCACTTCACAGCACTGTCCGATATATTTTTCTTCTCGGATACTCCAGCACTGCTCTTCAACACTGCTGGTCGCTTTGTTCTTGATCTTGCACATCTTTTCCTTTCTCGGTACGTTGTTCCTCTTGACGTCATGCGATGTCCAACCCTCACTTCACTCTTGTGTTGTTGACTGCTATGTAAATGGTATCTTGCATCTATACATTCAGGAATGTTTCTTATTTTTCTTATTCTTATTACTTCCCGTGTTTTGTTTGTTTTGTTGTGTCCCAATTTTATGTGGGGTTAAAGGGGCGGGCATTTGTGCCCACCTCGGTTGGCCTGAGCTGCCCCTCAGCTCCCACACCTGTTATACCCAAAATGTATCCTATATGATCTAATTTAATTCATATGATTTTTCTAATATTGTTTGCACCATGCTTTCTAAAGTTTTGTATGTTTCCAGGTTTTTAATTATTTTTGGTTTACGTAGTTGTAAATTAGGGCCTAATGCTTTTATTAATTGTTCTCTTTCCTTGGGAAGGCCTCTCCCATATTCCTCCAATTAACCCGGTCCTGTGCTAGTTGCATGCACAACCTCGTTCACCAATCTAACTTTCTGCCGCCCCCTGCTAGGCTTTCCTTTTCTTGAAATCCAGTTTGCTGGAATCCAGCGGCCATCAGTTATCCTCTCTTCGCACTACATACTCTGCCCATACCCGTTTCTTCTTCTTGATTTCCACTAGAATGTCAGTAACTTGAGTTATTTCTCTGACCCACTCTGTGCGCCTCCTGTCTCTTAACGTTGCACCTACCATATTCCTTTCCATAGCCTTCAGCGTTGTCCTTAATTTAAGTAGAACCCTAGAACCCTCATCGTTAGCCTACAATTTTAAGCCCTATAGGTGAGAACACCTACCAACGCGAAGGTATAACACAGAACTCCTTTGCACGGTATGCGCTTCGTATAAAATCCTGAGAACTGTATTGAAGGAAAAGCCTTTAGAATAACGTATCCCCTCTATCAAGCAGTAAAATAAAACTAGACCGAAGTACCTTGACCACGCATGCACTTAGTAAGAACTGATTTCTCCTTTCCTGAAGAAGGACTACGTGTCAGCGCTCAGTCTCTCATCATCTTGTACACAAAGGCCGAAGGGGCACTGCACCTCCTGTGCAGAAACGATGATTGGAAGTGATAAAGCTCTGTCCTCAAGCAAACAAAAAACAAAAAACAAAAACAAAAAATTAGGCTAGAAAAAAAAATATAGCACCATGAATAGTTCTAACCTAGCTCGCTCCTTTTATGCCGCACCCCGCAACAAAAGCGGCTAGGTTCATTTGACACAGGAGAACCCCAGGGCTGCGACCCCAACTACCACGCAATCGTTTTTTCCTCTTTATGACGTTGCGCAAAGCACTCAGAGTTAAAGCAAAAATAAAGGATGCATGGAACGGACGCAATCCACGTGTGTCGAAATGCTTGAGTTAGCACAGTGATGTTCATAAAAGAAGCGGCCAGGGTAGCGTGTTTGTGGCGGCCGAATGTCGCCACAAAAACGATCCCCTGACTGTTCAGGGCGTAATGGTAGTTCGTTTTGTTTACTTTTTCTGTTTCGGCCGGTTGTCTCCGCATTTTTTTCCTCTCCTAGACGCAGCCCCGCATGGAAGCGTTCGTTGTCCTTATCTGCGCTTCTTCTTCGCTCTCTGGCCGTTTCATGCCTTTCATCCCATTTTACCTTCTGCGAATCAGGTGTCATGCAATGTGAGATAGACACACCATTCCTTTCTTCTCAGTAGCTTTCCCGTTTTCTTTTATTGTCTTCATTATTATTTTTAATTATATACATCCTACATCGTTCTTTTCCAGCTGGCCCTTTTCGTGTGTCTTATATGAGTGAGGGAGAGTCTTTAGGACTCATTACATTCTTCATTTCATTACCAACTTCTTATTTAGATATTTTAGATTCCCAGTGCATTCAGAGGGGTTTGCATTCATGGGCTGCCTTCGACAACGCGTAGTTTTATTTTTAAAGCGTTATATTTCTAACCGGTCGATCCGATGGTGGCCGCAAGTTACTGAGAGATACACGCATTTTAAGACGTACCATTCGCACGGTGTTACATTGCTTTGAGTCGGATGGTGCAACGTCCTTGGCCCCGTTCAACACATTTGATAAACATTTGCAGTTGACACAAAGGCGACGCTGTTATTGGCGCTTTTTAAAGCACAATAAAATTCGTATTGTGGAACACACCCTTTCTTTATTAGTTTGGTTCTGTCCCTATTGAACGATAAAAAAATATGATGTGCTATATGGGCGCGTTTTTCGTACTTGTTCGATGCAATGTTAAAAGTGACAATTTCTCCAGGCACAAAAGCAGTGAACCGGAGTAAGTCCAACGCCTCAAATAGCTACTATTATACTACCTGTCTTTATTGTTTTAGAAAAGAAACATACACCCGCACTCTCTGTCGTTTGGCCTGTGTCCTCTGTTGAAGTCGATTCCATTTATCTGCTGATTGATTTATGCGCTGAACCTCTCCCATATAGCTGAAAGTAAGCGCGAAGGGCGAGAAAGAAAAAAGGAAGACTTCGCGAGCGCTTATGTCGCATCACTTCTTGCCCACCTTTCGCGTTAATTTTTGGCTATGAAAAACCAACTAGCTCCACTTCATGGCTTGAACTCTTCTATATTAACGGCAGAAAATTAATAAGAATGGCGAAACGTCATCGTTCACTGTCACATAACATGGGCACGATGAAGTCTTTTCCTGGAGCTTAAATAAACATAAGATCCTTCCTTTTCGCCAGCGAAAAATCCCATCCTTAGGCAAAATCAACGTGTGATCCTCCTTGATCCCCTTACATTACGTGTTATCCCCTCACATTAGAGTAGCAAAACGAAGCGGAGTTTCTGAGTAGGCCACTATACAGCTGAAAAACCTAGTAGCATGGAGCTCACCTTGAAGCCTGACTACCGTAGTGACCAGTACGATGTCTCTCGGTGCACCACGGACTCTAAGTCGGCGCCGGAGGCAAAAAGGCCTTGCGCGCATCCACGACGATGGACGATGCCGCGGTGCGCGTTAGCCCCAACGGTGTTTGCTTCCTGACCTCGAAGAATGTGAGATATTGGTCTTGAGATCTAGCAGAGTCGTTACCTAGCGGCATAGCAGCGAACTCTTCTCAGTGTGGATGCGTGTTTGCGTCGCGTGCCAGCTCGCAGAGATTTACGTGCGTGCGTGCGGCGTGTACAAAGTGCTTTTTGTTTGTTTCGCGGTTCCTGTGCGCTTTCACTTACCTATCTGCCTCTTGCAAAAGAAATATGAGCAGGCTCTCACCCACATGCTCCATTAAAATATATATATATACTTGTCCATATCGTGTATGTCATGCAGGAAAGAACAGCAGTCCCGGTCTTCGACGCTTGAGATTACTTGACAAGCGGTGCCTCAAACGAAGCAGTTCTGTTGTTAGGCGCCGTGTCAAAGCAAAACAGGTTGCTGCCGTCAATACAACTTAAAGCAAACGCTCGAAAATTGTATATACCCGTTTCTGTTTGGAATACCGCAACTACTGAAACATGCGACCGCAGAATAGCAAAATCCAGTTTGAAAAAGCCACTCGGTGACTTCTCTATCCACGATAGCGTTGTCTGAGTACCTTTTTCCTTTTTTTTTTCCTTCTTCTTTTTTTTTTTTTTGCTGATAAAATTCTGTCGCGGTGTCAGTGGTAGGGCGCTCAACTGCTGATTTTGACAGCGCGGGGTTCCATCCCTGCCGTTTTTAAAGGCGCTCCTCGACTGTGGGATTTGACTGCACGTTAAACAATCCCACATGGTTTTTGACACCAAAGCCCGCCCCTACATCATCGATCACATAGCCAATGTCGCATGGTGCGTAAAACCAATATATGCATTTCTTTTCTCCTTTTTTTTCTGTTGAAGGTTTCTGCACATCCCTTTCATTTCAGTTCGCTTTACAGAAATGCTTGAACATTTGAGAAACAAATCTTCGCAGCACCTGTTACAATAAATATTACATAATATATAGAGAAATGTACACGGGTAGCTCATTAGAATCCCTTTTCATGTGTGCTGTCTTTCGAGCAAACTCGTTGTTTCTGACAGGGGGAGTAAAACAGCTTCATGTGAGCTTAACTAACAATATATGTTTCGGAAACAAATACATATATTTATAGTCGCATGATGAGATGAACGCCATTTCTTTCAGGATAGTTTTATATGCGGCACCTGTATTGGCAGTAACCCCAATATTTTGCTTCCCATAATATTGAGTCACTGCCCAACCATAATTACAATGATAAAAAATTCTTCAGCATTCAAAATTCTTTGCCAGAACATGACAGCCACCAAGCGCAGTTTTTACGACGTCTTCGCAGATACTGATTCGTAGCTTCTACTTTAACGTTACTGAAAATTAATCGCTGATAGTTCTAAATTTTGTCAAGTGTGTAAAAGTTCTTTCAGAGGGTGAAATATTGTCATTGAAAAAAAATTAAACTACTAATTTCCCATTTATCAACATCACGCACATAAAAAAGTTCTTATACTTCGCTCGGTTTCAGAAGATCATTTAGTCGTTTCACAGTACAACACTACCAGATTATCTGCCACAAAACGCATCCGCCTTGTTGTGAGCTCGATAAACTCAATCCACTCACTGCTCTAGACGTGAGCAGTCAGCTTTCCTGTGCGGCAGGGTTTCCTGTACAGTGTCGGCGTAATCTCAGTTTTGGGGAATAGTTGTGCCTGGTTTCTAGCCAGAGTTGATGTCCACTCAGTCTATGGCAACCCGCCTAGCAGTGCGCTGTCAGTGCTACATTTAACTTGATTAATTCTCGATTCAAGTATGATATGATCAGTCAATCAATCAATCAGTGAGTTGCTTTTCTCATAGAATGTACAGCGGAAAAGGGTCACAGGAGAACAATCCTTTATTGCAGCTGGACTGAGATCCAGTGCCCCAGCAGCATCGACGAACGATGCAATATTTACATTTATACACAATTTGGCACTTAGAAAAAAGAAAAATGAACATGCAAAATACATAAGAAGGTGTATGTCATCAAAGGCTCGAATAACTAGGACACACATGGTATATTATACCACAATACATTGTGTACGGATGTAGCAAATGACACTATATAAAGAGGTAAGGTCAGCAATACCTTTTAGCCACAGTTGTGCGATACCGATCTGTAGCGCACCCTACTGATTTAGTACTGTTGGTAACATATGTTGAGCCATTATTTTACCATAATTAGTTCGTGATGACGGAACCAGCCAAGATGATGGATTACGAAAAACATTGTTACTGAAATGTTTTGTTAGTTGGGCTAAATCTAAAAATACATCTAAGGTACTTTTAATGGCCCGTTTATAGGTGCAAAGTAATTTATGCGAATATATATCTTGCGCCCAAATGATTTTGTGGCTACGAAAAGTGGTACTGTGTGTTCCAAGGCTGACATATTTCAATTGCGCGGACACCTCGTTTCTGGAGGCAGCAAATTTTATGTAAATTGTTGCAGTGG
This sequence comes from Amblyomma maculatum, assembly GCF_055883805.1. Taxonomy (NCBI): domain Eukaryota; kingdom Metazoa; phylum Arthropoda; class Arachnida; order Ixodida; family Ixodidae; genus Amblyomma; species Amblyomma maculatum. Next base: position 117,768,711 of record NC_139352.1, on the reverse strand, counting down.
TGTTGCCCCAAACTGAAACACAATAACAAAGATGGGAATGAAAAATAACAGTAGATCATGCGTTTTACTGCAGCTGGAAGAAAATGACGACACCGGTTTATCCTTCCCGCTGCCCTGCTTAAGATTGATGAAAGGTAGTTGACACGATCATTGCACGAGAGCTATTCCACGAGAACCAGTGATTTGACACATTTTTCTGTAGAAACTACACACGCTCCTAAAACGAGTCTTCGGTGCATCAACTAATCAGCCGCGGGAACGAAATAGCACGCATTTCGCTTTCGCTTCATTTAAAATCAGCGAATTTTTTTCACACCAAGTTTTTAGTTCACAACAAAAAGCACTTGCTTTTATTTCTATTTCCGTCAAGTTATTTCCAGAGCAAAAAGCGGTACAGTCATCCGCGTCTATAATAAAGCAGCAACTATTGTATATTTTTACAATGTCATTGATGTAGTAAAGAAACAAAATAGACCCAAGAATACTGTCTTGCAGAACTCTCGATTTTCTATGTCTCAAACGTGACCTGTTATTATTTATGTCAGTAAATTGGAACCAACCTTCAAGACAAGACTGTATCAGTTGCTGAGCCGCTCGTTTGAAGCCATATCTTTCAAGCTTATCTAGTAAAATTGAATAATTCACGCAATCAAAGGCTTTACTAAAGTCTAGATATAGTCGGAGAAGCAGCAATTTATCTTCGAAATTCTTTATTATCATTCCTGTTTGTACCAGCAACGGGGTTTCTGTTGTACCGTTTTTTTCTAAAGCCAAATTGGTGCCTAGTTAAGAGTTCATGTTTATGGGAAAACGATGTCAATGCGTATTTTAATCACCTTCTCAAGGCCCTTACAGAAAATAGGTAATATTGAAACTGGCCGGTAATTGCCAAGAGTATATTTGTCACCATGTATGTGGATTGCAATTACCCTTGCCGTTTTCATGCTGTTTAGAAAAAACAACTGTGGAAAGTGAGCAGTTATAAATATGTGTTAACATAGGAGCAATTATGTGAAGTACGTATTTAACCGGTCTGATTTCTATGTCATTTGCATGGCGGCTGTAACTATTTTTAATTGTTTGGAAAAGTGAAGTAACTTTCGAGACACTCGTAAGGTGGAAAAAAATTGAATGTGAAAAAAGGCAGGATGCACACTGCTGCTTCTGGAAAAGGTGTAGAACTTGAACCAGGCTGCCTCGATTCATTCTAAAGTGTTTCATCAATTCGCTTTTTGTTATGGCTTCTGCTCATCCTTTAGATGTGTATTGCACACATGAGATGCAAACTTCCCACTTGTTACGTACCCTTTACTAAACTGTTGCTCGCGGTGATGTATGTCTTGTCATTATATTTGCCCTGTATTATCACAATTGTTTTTACCCTGTCTTGTACTGCGCGTTGTATTTAACTAATTGTTCCTATTGTACTTCGCTATTTTGCCCCCTTACTCAATGCCCTTCTAGACCCTGCAAGGTATTTTGAATAAATAAATAAATAAATAAATAAGTAAATAAATAAATAAATAAATAAATACTGCATGTCAACAGTACCTCTTGCTGGGCTAGTTGGTGTGACCTGCAGTACGTAGTGTTAACAGATAAAAACAGCGCTAACTTTCACACAAACCACACAGGAAAAGGAACAGTATGGCCGCTTATGTGTGGTTTGTGTAAAATTAAGCGCTATTTTTATCTTTGTTATTTATTTTTTATTTATTTATTGATACTGCAATCCCAGTGTTGGGATTTTAGCAGGGTGGGAATACAAACTATGTAGTTTACAAAACAGGCAAAAAATAAACAATAATTACAGTGCAAGTTGAAGCTCTTCTGAACAATTAATAATAAAACCAAACATATACAACACAGCAGTGAAATAACAAAAGCAATAAAAAGAAACTAGGTTATATGTTGCGAGAACAACGTCAGTGATGGCTGCAGCACTTCATTGTTAGTGAGGTTATTCCAATCGGAAATAGTTCGTGGAAGGAATGAGTATTTAAAGCAGTTATTTCGAACGCGAAAAGGAGTTAAAGTTAGCTGGTGTCGTTGTCGGGTTGCGTATCCGGACGAAAAAACAAGCAAATCGGTGAGTTCTGATCTGTAGTGTCCTTTAATTAATTGGTACATAAATTTAAGTCGTGCACAACGATTTCGCTCAGTTATTGTCGGAAGGCCAGCTTGAATTAAAAGGTGAGTTACTGATGTACGCCGGTAATTATTATATATGTATCGTGCCGCCCTCTTTTGAACTTTCTCTAATTTATTCATGTTAGTTTGCGTGAATGGATCCCAAATGATTGAAGCATAATCTAAGGTAGGCAGAACAATAGATTTGTAAGCAAGCAAGTTAACAACACGTACTGCAGTCACAGCACGAACCTTGTATCTCCGTGGGCCTGATACTAAATTTGCCTGTCTCACTCGTATACGACACGCGCACGGTGTTGAAAAGGTGATATGTATTCTTCAGGCCCAAGTAACTGGCCTGTGAGCGCCGTAAAACGAAAAAGCATGCAAAGCGGTGCCAGTAAATCTAAAAGACGGGTGGTTGCGTGCCTTGTTTTCCTAAAATCTGCGCATCTTTTTTTTTTCTTGCTGCATTGCCGCAGTCCATGGATTTTTTCTGCAATATTGTAACACTCTAAACGGTAAAGCGCTAATGCATTGCATAAGGCACTTCCTCGTCGCTGACAAACCCGCCATAAACTCGGAAGCAGACATATGCAGAAATACGACAGTAGCGCCACCTTTAGGTCGATTTCGCGGCAAATAACCATTGCAGTTAGGTTGGAGGGGCCGGTGCCGGCCGTCTGTCTGGTGGGATGTTGGGTTTCGGGAGGAAGGCTGCCTGACGCTGAGTCATCCTTCTAAGCCAGTGGCTCTTCTGCACCTGTCGAAGTAGGCGTTTCTTCACTAACGGCCTCCTCGTGCATCCTCTTTCCGCCAGCAACATTCATGTCGGGCTGAGAAACATCCATTTTTCCATCTTCTGTTGACGTCTTTGTTTTAAAGGCTCCGATCTCTTTCCCGGGAACGTTGACGGTGGTGTCCTTGACTGCTAACTTCATTGCGCTTTGTCTTCGTATCGTCGCCCTCCTTTTCTGCGACACTGTCGATAAGTGTGGGAGATAGGATGGACAGAGTCACCTGTTTCTCACCAGCAGCCCTCGCAGCATCCTCTGCTTCGTCTTCATCCTCTCTTCTCATGGGTCCTGCGGCGTTGTTTTCACAAATTCAGACTCATGTCTGAAACGACGACAGTGTGTGCATCGTGGCACTCGGCAATCGCGACGCACGTGACCCGTGGAAAAGCATATAAGGCAAAACGGGGCTTTCCCAGGCAAGACAATAAGAGCCTGATCCCCGCCGACACTTTCTTGATGTGGCAGGTCGTCAAGTGTGACACGAGGCTTCAACTTCCGCATCGACAAACCTTTATCCATGACACTTTGCATACATCACTGTTCTTTCGAGACTTCTCTCATGGTTCCAAAAGGAGCCAACGCTGCTTTCATGTCGTTTTCCCTAAAGTTGTAAACCTGACAGCGAATTTTCATTCTCATTACGTCGTTTCAGCGATGCACTTTCGCTCTTCCATATTCACGTCACGAGCGGCGAGCAGCTTCTTCATAACTTCCTTGCTCTTGAAGGTTATAGACCGATTTGGTACGCCCCCAAGGCATAACCTCGGGGAGCAGTGCCAAACAAACCAGTGTGTCTCGAAAATATTCTACCTTGTAAAGACGAGCACGAACGTCAGTGAGCATAAAAAGCGTATTCAAGACGATACGACCTATGAGCAGTCAGGGCAAAACAACGGCGTAATCCTGTTCCCTTCCCAGAAAAATCCTGTTTCCGCGTCCACGCTGGGCCGCTCATAACGCTCCTTAATTCGGAGCACATTTCGACACGACCGTTCGTCACAGCGAGCGGATTAGGAATCCCCATTACGTAAGTTATGGATCATATTGTCACGTGGTGGTGACGAGATCGTTTACACAAAAGAAGACACAGGATTGATGGTACTGAAATTAACTGTTTATTGGGCTGACTTGCACCCACAAAAGAACTAAGCAACTCGGCGGCGGCGATAGCCACAAACGTGCTTCTCGATCGTCGAACAAAGAATGTCCGTCGCACTCGTCAACGCTCAATTTAAAGGCTGCTCAGAACAATCCAGATAACGTCGCAAACTGCTACTAGCACAACCTGGAACGATCGGAATCTTCGAGATAGGTCTCGGCGCATCGTTCGCGACAAAGAAAATGATAACGTGTCGTATCGCGACAACGAGCATGAACAAACACGGGATACAGAATTGATAAACGCGCCAGAATTACAATGACAAAGCCGCATGCCAGCGGCTGTCCAACAGGAACAAATAAACATTTAAACAGTTCGCGGCAACATGTAGCACACATTTGATCTTATGTTTCCCCTGCTGGTCATTTCATTGGTTTTCGAGAATGTTACTCATTCTTTGAAACTTTTGCCGATTAGCAAGAAATGAATGCTGCGCTTTGGCAAGTTGTTTTCACGGGCTCCGTCGTGGTGGCCTAGTGATTAGGGCAGTTAGAATGCCGTGCCCAAAAACACGGCTTCAAACACCATGCGAGGAAATCGGTTCTTACCATGGAGGCGAAAAAACAAGGGACCCGATTACTGTGCGACGTCAGTGCTCGTTACGGAACCCCAAGTGGTGGAAATCTCTCGAGTCATCCTTCAAGCAACCTGCGTAGTCTGAGCCGCCTTATGACGCTAAAATCCTATATAGTGTAAACCATATTCTCGTCATGTACGTGAAGGTACGTTGAAGCATTGTTCGTTATAAAAATGGGGAAAGCGTTATCAAAAAAAAATTAAAGAAACACTTTATGAACAAATTGTAAAAACACAAAATAAGAATTCCCGCATTGTTGCGGCGCTGTCCTTAAACCAGTGAAAAAACTTCAACGCCAAGAAATATATGTGCTCGCAGCAAGCAAGTCAAACATTTCAGCATTGAAGTACTATTCGAAGATGCAAGTAGTATTTCTCTCAGATGTCACCAAAAAGCGTTGTCGACGGATAACAGAAAATGTGTGTAACGCGCTACTAACTTTTGTTTATGCCCAAGATGTGAATTTATAAACTGCATTTACTGCATCTTCCCCGCTATAATCATAACCATATCCGTCTGTGCCCCCACGAGAAGAAGCTAACTTCCACCGTTTGCCCTGCAAAGCGACGCTGGAGGCCCGGGGTAAAAAAACACCGTTCTGTGAAAATGAATTGCGTTTAAAGCACATCAAACGCTTTTGTGTTGTTCGCTTTGCGCAGAGGCCTTTGAAGCCTAAACCGAAAGCATCCTTTCAAACCACACGCATGCAGTAACGCGAGGTGCTCTAGTTTCGCATGCGGCGCATTCTTAGTATTCAGCCCGCACTTCTTGATTCAGGATTGGCGTTCGTTAGTTACACGTTTACCTTGTTTCGCTTGGAATCCCACGAAAGTCGTTAAAAGTTTCGATCGTCGAGAGCGAACTTTCTGGTTCAACGGCCAATAGCCAGGCTCCGTAGGGAGTCGGTTTCGAACGCGTGAACGCCGACGCCATGGCGCGGCACTTTGGCGTGATTAATCTACAGATATACAGTGCCTTCTTCTATCGAGCGCAGTTGAGTGAAACACTGAAGACGTTACGACGGGGTACATGGTTACACTCGCTTGGAAATAGTTCTGAGTCTGATATAACAATATTTTTTAGGGCGAAAACTCTACGGTTTTGTACAACTCTAAGCTCCGCCTGCTTCTGAATCAGAGTTAAATCAAATGTCCGGTTGAAATGTACCAATGCAGAAGAATCGCGTAATTACGTTTTCAGTCTCCGGTGCACAGAGGCATATTTGCACAGAACGATCTTGGCATTTTCAAAATACTGCAGCCTTTAGGAAATTAAATGAAAAAGTAGGAGGTTTTATGCCACCATTCCTTCGAAACTTCGATATTTTACCGGTGCTGCGACAGGGGACGAGGAACAAGAAGAGGTGACAAGACAAGCGCTCGGACTAACAACTGAAGGTTTAATGAAACATACAAGGAAATATATTCTCACATGACGACCAGACGCGCATGCGCTATCCATTCCCACCAAAACGCAAAACACACAGCTATGGATCCAAATATGTCAATTCGCAATCATTGATAATCATTGATCCTTCGAAACTGTAGGGCTGAATTGAAGGTGCAAAGAGGGAGCGAGTGAAAAAAAAAAAAAATCTCTCGAATTTCTTCGAAACGAGGAACCAACATGCGCAAGATTTATTTTGTTCACTGCGGGGAGGATTTTCTCATTCCTAATACCTCTGCGCTGGGGTCTACCCGTGGACTACGTTCAAGCTTTTTTTTTTTTTTTAATAAGTAGCGGCAGTTCACAGGCACAATGCATAAGTATGATGATTCCGACTTTTTGGAACCGCCAAGCGATTGCAGTATTGACCAGGTACGTGTGCCTTTCGTAGGCTTTTTAAAAGGAAGCCCTACTCTTCGCACTCCAACTGACGAGGTGACTCACTTGCCCGGTTTACCATGACACGCCGGAGCGGACCGAGCCGGAGTGCTCGTGCCACTTCTTCGTCCTCCTCGTCCGTCGCATGGCCCAAGGCCACTGAGTGACCGTCCCTATCTTGGGCACGGAGCCTCTCCCCTGCTGCTGTACCACGGGGTAAGGGGGGCAAGGGGGGGGGATAAAAACTGCTTCATCTGCGCTTCATTGTTCAGTCTCGCCATGCATGCATGAGGTGCCTGCCGGTTGGTGTGGCACAACTTTTGCGCGGGCGTCAGGGTCAGCCTGATTCGCACTGAATATACTTCGCCGAGAAGCAACCGCGAAGAGCAAGCGTGATCGACTCGAGGCAGAGACCGACCAAAATGAGACGCTCGCATAGAGAAGAAGGTGCAGTATGAACGCAAAGCCACGTTTAACATATGTTAAGCTGGGTTAAATAGGTTTAATCGGAATGAACCTCCGCACTTTTTTTTATAAATCTCAGCACTTCCGCGGATCTATCGTGAGAATAAGTGTTCGTTGCCTCATCGCATGAATTCACCACACCACATACCGATGACCAACGACGCAGGAAACTTATCAAGAAGCCCTCACTCCGTCGCAATTCTCTTCTGCGCATTCCGACTCGATTAGGTGGACTACGGAGAAGCATCGGATTGTGTTTGCAACACTCGAAATCAAAGAAACGACGGAGGTGCCGGGGCATAGCCTTGGAGCTCTGTCTACAGCGTGCTGTAAGGAAAGTATAGGACGGATACGGTGATGCTACCGGAAGTGGAAAGCCTATTGTTCCAACGTCAGATGAGAGCTGCGGCCGACAGCTTCAAAAAAGATTGCTACTGCAATAGGAAACAGTAGAGGGAGCCACAGATGCAGGCTGAATGGAAGATGGACAGAACCGAGTGTTGCTTTATTGTGTGGGCGCAGGCGCTGACAATGAAGAGAGAAATCAGATCCGTTCGCAGAGCACGATTTCGTTGGCTAGAAACGTGACTCCCCCATTCGAAGCCCCACAGAAGAAAGGCGTCGGGCTGCCAGCTTCCCGTAGCCGTAGATCTTATTTTGTTGTGCTTGCTTAGCAGGAAGCAAGTAGCACACATTGTCTTTAGTACTATTTCGAGATTTCTGCTGCCAGATAGAAGGCAAATCACTCTCAGGCGCCGGCACGCATTTTGTTAGCAGATGACTGTGCCAGCCGAACATCCAACGAGCACACCGACATAGCTCGGAGCGTCTGATTCATAGCTAGCTTTCGTAACGACTCGAATGGAGAGAATAGTTCAAAAGAAATCTAGAAACACGATAGCAGTGACCTCACGTTAGCCCTTTTCCTCATGTTTAATTTCCACATAGCGGTTCTCTTTCCGTTATAATGAAAAGAACGGAAGGTTTCATATATATATATACATACATATATATATATATATATATATATATATATATATATATATATATATATATATATATATAGGTCCGGTGTGTGTGTGTGTGTGTGTAAAATGAATCACCGAGACAATCACCTTTTTCAAGAATGAAGTACAGGAAGTTACACGTATTTTCTTAAAACCGTTCACAGAGAGGGTGAAAAGGGGGAAGGAAACGGGTGAGCTAGAGATGTTGCCACAGCGGCAACAGACAGTATACACACGCACACCAGGAGAGCGGGGGCTGTCATGAACTCTTTCTGATATTTATATATATATATATATATATATATATATATATATATATATATATATATATATATATATATTGTAAAAGAAGGCTAGGTCGAGACGGCGAGGTCGTGACGGCAAGGACAGCGAAGCTTTGTCTAGCGTTTTAATCCGATCACGAACCCAGGCGCGCGCCGGAGCCGGCGCCGCGGGACGATGATGATGGTATGTACAAATGAAAGAAGATCATGATATGTACAAATGAAAGAAGGTCCACAGAAGGCTCACACAATCTGCCCGGGGGGTCGGAAGCGGCCAGCCTGGCCGCTCCTAATTAACCGATGTACCGCGGCGCACAAATGGTTTCAAGCGAGAAACATGAACAATTTCAGTTCCACGGTGGCGTCGATCGGCTGGGGGATCAACAGGCGTGACTTTGTAGTTAACTGGAGAAATTTGGCTGATGATCTCGTAGGGACCAAGGTAGCGGTGGTGGAATTTGTAACTAAGGCCAGGGGCGCGCAGTGGTGTATAAAGCAGTACTTCGTCACCGGGACGATAAGAGACCACGCGATGCGTAGAATCGTAGCGACTCTTGCGGTCTTCCTGGCACGCTGCTCTGTTGAGGCGGGCAAGATGACGGCATCTGGCCACACGAGATAAGAACTGGGTAGGTACTGATGTGGAGTAGTCGGGCGTTGAGAAGAAGGAAGCGTCGAGAATTGTAGTGCGAGGACGGCCATAAACGAGGAAAAATGGAGAATAACCGGTAGTCCGCTGTACTGCTGTGTTATAGGCGAAAGTGACGAATGGTAGAATAGTGTCCCAATTTCGATGATCCGGTGTGAGGTACATGGAGATCATATCCGATAAGGTGCGGTGAAATCGCTCAGTAAGCCCGTTAGTCTGGGGATGGTAGCTCGAGGTTGTCTTATGAAGGGTGGATGACGCGTAAAGAACCTCGGCAACGACTGTCGATAAGAAGGCCGTCCCGCGGTCACTTAGAAGCACCCGAGGAGCGCCATGACGCAATACAAGTGATCGCAGAAAGAAATTTGCTACTTCTTGAGCGGGACCGGTCGGTACAGGCGCTGTCTCAGCGTAGCGTGTAAGGTGGTCGACAGCTGTTATAATCCAATGGTTACCCCCATCAGAGAGAGGTAGGGGGCCATATAAGTGGATGCCGACTACGTCGAATGGCATGGCGGGACAGGGAACAGGTTGTAGAAGGCCAGCGGGCGAAGACGTCGGCCGTTTGCGACGTTGGCACAGAGGGCAGGAAGCGACGTATTTGGCAACGCTGGAAGAGAGGCCAGGCCAAAAGAATCATTTTTTCACGTGGTCGTAGGTGTTGTCAACACCAAGGTGACCTGCAGTAGCGTCATCGTGGAGAGCCGCCAGTATACGTGGGCGAAGCACACGCGGCACGACTGGGATCCAGCGAGTTCCATCACGGAAATACACGAAGCGGAGTAGGATGCCATTTTCGAGTTTAAAATTGCGAAGTTGTCGGCGAAGCCGAGCATTGGGTGGCTCCGAAGCGCCAATAATGCGGTCGATGATGGGACGGCAGTAGGCATCGGCTAATTGCTGTGAGCGGTGAGCGTGTTTGTTCTCAGAGTCGTCAAATGAAACTGATGTGATATACGTCGGGGAAAGAGATGGTCGGCTGTGGTCATAGGTGGACCACATATATATATATATATATATATATATATATATATATATATATATATATATATATATATGTGTGTGGTTTACCATATATATACGGAAAAAGCGAGAACAAAGATCAAAATCAGTTGCCTTCGGAGGGCTAGAAACTAGGTGGTTTCTGTGGCCTTGCAATGGGCAAAAGCTATATATGTGGCCAAGTGTGGTGTATGCTGCAAGCACCCCATGAGGTCGCCGCCTGGCGAATATTATGTACAAAAGAACCTCGCAAACACACAAACTAGCAAACAGGCAATTCTCCGCAGATGTACAGACACACGAGTCCAGAGGAGGCCAGCGGAAATGAGCAATGCAGTCAGCAGGTCGGGTTCAAGCTCGGGCTCTCCAATAAAACTTTATTAAAAGCTAAGCATCTGCCTGCAAAGAAATCGTGCCCTAGGAGGCACCGAGATGCCGTAGTTTCTCTCCACACATCGATCAGCCATTTTTATCGGCTTCTCCGTCCTTTTTGACTACACATTGATGGCGGTGCCACCACATAACTTGTATGGTGGCAGAGTGTTCGACTGGGAGAGTCATTGGTTGCCGACATGACGGGAATTTCGGCCGTAGGCTTTCCTTTCCCAGCTGGGGCACCCCTGAAGAGCCGGGCGCTTAGCCGGGGGACCCCTGTACCCATTTGAATTAACCGGCTGGGTAACCGGCGTTAGTGCGAACCGAACCCACAACCTCCCGCAGCAGAAACAGGCGCCCAAACGCGAAGCTACTGCTGCCGCCTTCCAGGGTCTCCCCTCCGAGGCCGACTTTCGTCCGAACTTTTCGAGAGCCTTATTTCACGGTTCCATCAGCCCCTAATATTTGTCCATGCTCAAAACCTCAAAAAGCAAGTTGAGGTTTTTGACAAAGAAATTTTGAAGAAACTTTGATGCTTGGGAAATGACGCTCCCATAATTTGATTTAACGCCTGTCACTAGAGAGTGAAGTTGTTAATCCGGTTGCTGTCAAACGCTTGAATAACCGCAGCTTGTCCTCATGTCCTTAAGGATCGTACAGCTAGACTCCACTTCCTAAGAAGCAGAACGCAGGATTGTGACGTAACGTACCTAAAAGCTACAAGCACGCATTGTAAGCAAAACCTGGAGAGATGACTGTGATACTCAACCCGGCGCTAACATCCAAGTGACTTCGCTGTATCTTCTACCAGAATTGTTTCTGCACGTCTTTCACAGAGCTGAAAGAAAAGGGTGCATTATTTTGTGGTCCACCCGAGCATAATCAAAGGTACATAAGACTGCGTGAAGCGTCATGCCAACCCATATGTTAGTTATCGGACGGGCGTTGTTTACGAGGTTCTCCTAACCTGTGGGAGGGCGTACATCGGTCAGACGGGCAGATGTTTAAATGATCGCATAAGGGAACACCAACCTTCTTTGAGGACTAAGATAGGGTCGAATATCTGTGACGCTTGTCCCGAAGCTACATGCGACAAGCCATGCCTACCTTTGCTAAAGAAAACAAAAACTTTAAAGAGAAGCAGAGACCGCATTGCCGTGAACTTACCGAGGCGTTTTTCATTGGTAAGTGTGGGGATGATTGTGTAAGTAAGCATTCAATCAACCTTTATAAAAAAGAAGGGAGATTTTTGAACTGCGCATGGGTCTAGATATGACGCTTGAAGGCATATAAGATGTTTTCCTTCCATATGAATTTCAGTCGCAAGTCTGCGCTTGTTGTGTACCTTTCTCGTTTTTGTTTTTTGTGTGCACAGTATATCTTGAAGATAAAGTGTCGGTTTCTGTCCACACCAGGGACATGTGTCTCTGCATACGGTCGGGTGTATATTGCTGTGAAAAGAAAGGCATGGATAAGAATGTGTTTGTAGCTGCCGCCAAGACACCGACTTCTCCCTGTTTAATACCTTGTGGTGCGGAGGATACCGTCTTCTGGTCCCCCGGTAGTGCACCAAAATGTCTGCGTTGGTAAGGGTCACTGCATCGATCTCTTCGGCCTCTGACCTCCTTCGGTTTGCATAACGTCGAGCTATGAGATCGGCCTGGACGTTCCCGGAAATGCCGTCGTTTCCCGGAGCGCAAAGTGTGAGTTGTTTTTAGTCGCTTATCCCACCGGCCTTCAAAACAAGCTGCGCTTCCCTGTGCTCTCCGTATGAGTTTGTTAAGCCAGGAGCCATTACATTCCCGTCTGCCGTTCTTATTGGCAGCCAGCGCTGTCTTCTCCGCCTTCCTGAGGATCGCTTCCACTTGCTATTTCTCCGTCTGGCTCAGGTGTTGATAAGGAAGACTGCACGTGGCTCTGCTTACCACAAGCGCCCGCATTAACTTGAGCGTGTCGTGTTTCTTCATCATCTTTCTTCTATATGCGAGGAATAAATGACAACTGTTTCTATACCCTGCCAACGAGCTTCTATGCGGAGGAAAAGTGAATGGCTATTCTGCAGAAAAGTGAAACTGGTTTGGAGAAAAATAAAACCACCAGGTAAACATTGGTTTCCGATTGAGAAAGGAGTGAGGCAAGGCTGCAAACTGTCGCCCTGCCTATTTAACCTATATGCAGAGTGCATCATGAGGAAGGCCGGTCTGGACGAGTCTTCAGCTGGAGTGGAGATTGCTGGAAAACGTATCAACAACCTTAGATATGCGGATGAAACCACTTTAATGGCAGAAAGTGAAGTGGAACTCAAGAGACTTCTGATGCGCGTACAAGAAGAGAGTGAGAAGTTTGGGCTTAAACTGAACATTAAAAAGACAAAGATCATGGCGTCTTGCCCTATCAAGTCCTGGAGCATCAAGGGACAAGAAGTGGAAGCGGTGACAGATTTTCTCTTCTTAGGCTCCAAGATTACCTCGGAAGGAGACTGCAGCCATGAAATTAATAGTAGCCTGCTTCTGGAAAAGAGAGCAATGTTTAGCCTTGACCGCCTAGTAAAGAGCAAAGACATTAGAGAGTTTTAGAATAGGGGGCCCCAAGCTTTGGGGCCCCCAAGGAGCTTGGGGCGTCGAAATGCGCATGCGCAGAACGTAAGGCGCGCTTGGGGTCTTGGGTTAACGCTAGGGGCGGCCCCTAATTTTCGCAAATAGCGTTCGCCCCAAGCCGCCGTTGGGTCGCTTGGGTTACGGCAACATGGCGGCGTTCGGCCAAGCGACGGCCGCTCGCCTCGGCACACATTCGTCGTCACCGCTCCATGGTGTCACGCGTTCATGGAAAACGAAAGGCCAACGAAGCTTATACTATGTCTCATGATGCCCGCACAACAAAATTTTAGCGATAAAACGCACTATATTCTCAGATTGCTTCCGGATTTACCGAGCTGCTAGGCTTAGCGAGTTCGCCTCCTTTGGTTGCCATGGGGACCAGACAGCGGAAAGCGCGGAAGGTTCAAATGAGGTTTCCCGGTCTCGGCCTTGATTGACAATTGGCCGATTTCGTTTTTTCTGACGAAAACGGTTTATATAACTGGTAGTCTTAAGATAGTTTTTGCATAATAATAGTAATTTTTGATGAATAAGATAGCGTTGTTGGCTTTTATATATTCAAATTCTTTTCCTTGGCTACCGTCGTGGCGCTGCTATCGACAAACGCAAGCCCGGCTCCACTGCGTCGGGAAAACCCCTATTCTAAAACTCGCCGCTCGGCCAGTACGGTGCGCTGCCGCGCGCTATTTCCTTGGGGTCCCCAAGCCTTGGGTCCCCCTATTCTAAAACTCCCTATTAGGGAGTTTTACAATAGGGGAACCCAAGGCCTGGGTCCTCCAAGAAGATATCGTATTCAGATATGTGGCGCAACAAACACAAACAAGATATGTGTTTGTTGCGCCACATATCTGAATACGATGCAGCACCAACTAGCCCCTCAAGCCGTTATTTTGAGATCCCAAGAAGATAGCGTGCCGTGGCGCAACGTTCGAGCCGACCGGCGAGTTTTAGAATAGGGTTTTATCGACGCAGCGGAGCGGGGCTTGCGTTTGTCGATTGTAGCGCCGAGACGGTAAACCGTGAAAGCATATAAATATATAAATGCCAACCAATGCTATTTTAATAAATATAAACTGCTGTCATTGTGCAAAGCTATCTTAAAAATACCAGTTATATAAACTCTTTTCTTCAGACAAGACGAAATCGGCCAATCTTTACCAATCCAGGCTGAGCCGGGAAACCTCATTTGAACCTTCCGCGCTTTCCGACGCCTGGTCCCCATGGCAACCAAACGAGGCGAACTCGCTAAGCCTAGCGGCTCGGTAAATCCGGAAGCAATCAGAAAATATGGGGCATTTTGTCGCTTAAATTTGGTGGTGCGGGCATCATGCGACATAGCACAAGCTTCGTTGGCCTTTCGTTTGCCTTGAACGCGTGACACCATGGAGCGGTAACGACGAAATGTGTGCCGAGGCGAGCGGCCGCCGCTTGGCCGGACGCCGCCATTTTCCCCGACCCAATCCGGCGATAGGGTCCACGCTATTTCGCCGAGATAGGGTGACCGTCGTCCGCTGACCCAAAAACCCAAGGCCCGCTTGGGTTCTGCGCATGCGCACTCGCGCCCCGCTATTACCCTATCCCCCTAACCGATAGGGTCCCCCTATTCTAAAACTCCCCATTAGTCTGCCAACCAAGATCCGTATAACTCGTGCTATGGTCTTTCCAGTTGTGATGTATGGATGCGAGAGTTGGACTGTGAAAAAGGCTGACCGCCGAAGGATTGACGCGTTTGAATTGTGGTGTTGGCGAAGACTCTTGAGAGTTCCTTGGACTGCCAGAAGATCAAATCAGTCGATATTGTCGACCATAAACCCTGACTGCTCATTGGAGGGTCAAATTCTTAAGTGAAAGCTCCGCTACCTTGGTCATCTGATGAGAAGAGAGGAGTCGCTGGAGAAAGATTTGATGTTGGGAAAGGTTGAGGGTCGCCGGAGAAGGGGCAGGCAGCGAACGCGATGGTTAGATGGCATCCTCGAGGCACTGCAGATGAAGTTATGTGATGTTAGGAAGATAGTGAGAGACCGGAAAGCGTGGCGTGACATGGTCCATAGGGTCACGAAGAGTCGGACACGACTGAACAACTGAACTGAACTGAAACATTGCACTCCGATTTATATATTTGCACGTATTGTGCGTACTTCTCGCGCATTAACACGTAAGGTACTCGCACCTAGAAGGGAAAGGATAGGGCGGTGGCTGACACCCGCTTGAGCCTGCTTTAAGGCGCGTCACTCGTCCGTTTTGAAGAACGATGCTGCGGCACCTGCTGAGAGAGGAGGAGGTATATATTTATGAAAGCAGTTTACTAAGCTAATCGGGTAAATTTCGCAGTAACTACGCACCATCGTCCGCAAAGAAAGTCAGTACATATACTTCTCCCTGGCTTCAGAATTTATGGAAAATTGGGTCAGGCGCAAAGGTCGAACCCGTAGACGGGACTGTTCGTGGTGGTTTCTTCAGGTATAGATGGTTGGTTGAGTCAGTATTTCAAGCTGAACTCGAAGCGGGAACTATGTTATTCTAATGTTAGTAAACAAAAGCCCACATACTCTGAATATTTTAAATTATATGAAGTGATTAGTCATTAAAGTAGACATGATAGCAGCAGTGCAACAAACTTTAAAAGTCGACTGGTTTAGCCACACGACTATAAAATCTCTTTGAGCAATTACTCCTTCACTGAAAATCAGCTCTACATCGGGGGGTTCCCATAAATAAATCGCGACTAGGTAGTCAATTTAAAATCCTCATACGCTCATCACAGCGCTAGTCTCGAGAAAGCGCGTCACTTGAAATAAAAGGACTATATTGTATACAGCGGGGGAAATTTGAGCGTTGTACAGGCATATTCTGGATTAAATATTCTTTTTGCCCGGAAAACCCCTGATAGGGCTTCGTTAAACCACGTATTAAGAGCAACACCTTTTTCGTCTGGTGCTCCCAACGACATGTTGGAAATAAATGCTGCTGCTGCTGCTGATGATGATGATCGAGAGGATCGCGAAGGGCTTTGGTTTACGCGAGCTAGTTAACTGCTGAGCGTTATCATTCGGACGATGGATTTTTCATATTGAAGGTAGCGCAAAAAACGAGGGCAAAGTGGTAGAAGGCCACAACACGTGTGCTCGTGTTGCGTCCTTCTACTCCTTGGTCCTAGTTTTTTTTTTTTTTTTTTTGCGCTACCTTCAATATGAATATGATTCAATTCGCCCACTTTTCAACCTTACTACTACTGACTGGGCTGTTTTTTTTTTTTTTCAAAGTTTCTGCACCGCCCCATGAACGATTGCGTCAACCTCACTGTTACTCCAAGCTTTACACGAATCCACCAACGGGGAGTAAAATTTCTAATAACGAAGTGATTAGTCATCGGTATCCACCTAAGCGCTGCCAAACGGCTACAAAGGAAAGCTATACAGCTTCTCCAAAAACTCCGTAGTTGAATAAAAATTCGTCCTTGTCCTCGAAAGGAACCCTGGAACCCGGGACCACTGCCTTTCCAGGACAGTCGCTCTACCAATGGAGCTAACCAGGATGGTCACCAGATCAGCTGCTAGGGCGAGAGCGAATTGATCAGTGACTCAAAATGAAAATTGTATTAGTATCACGTTTTATGGCCCTTTGCACTCGTATGGCTGTGCCTATAGGTGGAAGCTAATAACTAATTATTTTATCAGACACTGGTTGCTGCGCTCGATAATGCAAGGGCTGGCAAAAGACGTCATTTTAGTCGTAGCGGAAGCATAAGCAATGCGCCACTTGCTTAATACACCGAGCCTGCAGCGCACGGTCAGATTCGAGCGGACGGCAAAAAGAACACGGCGACACGTTCGTGTATACTGAGTTCTATTGAAGCCGTTCATGGATTCCCGCGACAAAAAGCAAGCTTTATGGCAACTGAACAAATAAAAACCAAAGCTCGCGGACACCACCCAGGTTGGTCTGCAGAGGCTTATACCGCCTACGTCTAATTCTTTTAATTTCAATTACCTTGTTTACCTCTGACATGTTAATCGAACAAGCATGATGTCACCAAAAAATAATAAAACCGTCAAGCTGCCATTTGTGACATCTTAAAGCTTTTTCAAATCACAGTTGATACATTTATTTTGTGGGGAAGGAAACTGTCCATTTCAGTTGAATAGTAACTCTCCGGAGAACAAGAGGTTTTGTTCTTCAACAATGGATGAAGCGCTAACAACGCATTCACATGAAAGAAGACATGGACAAGCACTCACGGACAACTGATCATTTATTGAAGGGAAACACATATTATAGAGGCACACCGTGGCGGCGTTAATCAGAGGCAGCAAACGTCATAAGGTGAAAGGACCATAAAACCGATAAAATACAACAGGCATAAAAGTGATAAAAACTGTTATGATAGAACGGATAGGCTAAAAAACGATGGCTCGGAAAACAAACTGATCTATGACACTTGGTGTATAAGGCGAGATGAACATTAAGACTATCATAAAAATTGATAAAAAAAAAACACTGACAATCAAAAAACTTTTTCAGACGAACGACTATAAGGAAGAATACTGCAAGCACCCTAGTAATAAAGATTATTTTTTCATCTATCAGGCGTGCGCATCTTATTGCGATTCTAAATTGACGCACGAAATTCAACTGCGCCCTTCTAAAAAAGAAAAATCCCTCTGATATAGCACACTGATATAGCACTTCGGAAAAGATAGAAAGCTTATTGGTTCGCGCCACAATGTTGTGTGCTTCGCGCTGTCTGCGCAGTAGGTTTGTGACCCGGTGAAGTATGCCGCCGGACTTTAATCAACTGAAGCCCAAACTAACAGCGTGCCCTCCCTCTCGTGACGAAAAAAAGCTCGGGTCAATTGGAAGTGAGCCAAAATCATTCGAGAAATATATCAGCTGGCTTTACCAACTGGCGAAAACTGCGGCCAGCAGAATGCAAACAGAATAGAAAAGCTTTTAAGATAAATATTTCGAAGCCGCCCACTTCAGTGAAAAACTGAGATGTCGATCAATGGAATTCGCCGATAAGGGCAGGCTGTTAGAAATCGAGAAATCTTCGGCCAAAACGTATTAAATGAACAAAACCGACGGCATCGCAGCTCCTTTGCTGCATCGAATAATGCGGAAAAAGCCTTCAGAATCCAAGGGTGCGTAGTTCAATCCGGCATTCATTTACGCTGCCGAGACCATGCCTTGAGACGGATGTCTGTCCGCGCAGATAACTTCCCTGCTTGACGAAGCTGTCTTCTTGCTTTTTACGTGCACCTCAGAATTGGACTTGTAGCCCGCACAGGGACTTTTAATATGTAAGTAGTTTTCATTTCATGAAGGGAAGGTATAAAACTCTTTTTCTCTTATCTTTTCTTTTTTACCCCGCCGCAGTCGTGCAGTCTAGGGTGCTCGCTTTTTGTGTCCAACGATGCGGGATCAAATCCCTCCCGCGGCGACTGCTTTTTGATGGAGCCGAAACGGATAGGCGTCTGCGTGCTGTGCAATGTCAGTGCACATTAAAGGTCCCCAGATGGTCGAAACGTCGGACCCCGCCCTAAGGCGTCCTCGTAGATCGAGTCTCTTCTAATTGTTAAACCCATAAAGCCAAACCTATTCTTTTTGTCGGTGTTTCGGTCAGGCAGGGGGACTATATCCTTATTTATATTTATTTGCCTGTCCCAAACCATGCCTGTCTCTCTGGCATTCTATTCATCCATCTGCCTGTCTGTCTCTCTGTCTCTCTCTGTTTCTCTGTCTGTCGGTATCTCTCTCTCTCTCTCTGTCTGTATCTCTCTCTCTGTTTGTATCTGTTTCTGTCTCGGTCTGTCTGTTTGTCTCTCTCTAAATATCTGCCTGTTGTCTGTAAATCGGACTCTGTCACTGCCCGCATCTATGTACCTTCCTATCGGCCTATGTCCCTGTATATGTGCATGTCAGTTTCCTCCATATGTGTATATGTATGTCTGCCTATCTTTCAGGCGAGCTGCCTATAAATTTATTGATATGTATGTTAGGCTTTTAGTAAGTCTATGTACAGGGTGGTCCTAAATATGTGCGAACGCCGTGAAGCGTGGCCGCAGCGCAGAGCGTCGGCGCATCCGGCGCGGCCGCGCATAGAAGCAAAGTGGCGCAAGCACACAGGGGTTTGGAGGAGGTGCTTCGTGTCGTCTGCTACAGTAGGGAATCCCACCGTGTTTCTTAACTGAGAAGAGCACCTAACTGTGCACTGGTAGCGGCCAAACGCCCCGATATGGTGTTATCGCGGTTCACTCACTGCAGTGTTTGCACAGTCCTATGGAAGGCTATCAATTGACCTCTCATACTAGCTTGAGCATGGGAATGTCTTATCCGCCGGCGGGGCTGATAAGCTCCTGCAAATTAGTGCTAGGTTAAGCCGCTAGCCTGCCTTAGTGAGTGCTGCTCGAATTATTTTACAAAAGCTCGTTCCATGACATCGTTACGTTCATCGTCTGAAAATCGACACGTTATCAATATTAAATTACGAAAGCCACTTGTTTCTTTAGCGCGTAATAATTATGCTGTCCAAGTGATAAAAACAGTAGCAGTGTAAGGACAGTGTACTTTCGCGCTGCAGCAGACGACACGAAGCACCGCCTCCAGGCCCCTGCGCGCCTGTGCCCCTGTGCCACTTTTCTTCGATGCACGGCCGCACCGGACGCGCTGACGCTCCGCGGAGCGCGGCCATGCTTCGCTTTGTTCGCACATATTTAGGGCCACCCTGTACATTACAGTTTTCTACGTACCTAGCTATCTTGCTGCCTACCTACTTGACCTACCTAATCTCCTAACGTTACCTAACCCATCCGCTTGCCCATCTGCCTGTGTGTGTGTGTGTGTGTGTGTTATCTTTCTGTCTGTCTTCGGCACTTCGAGCAGAAAATTTACACGGGTTCAACGCTGCTGCACCGAGCGGGGTGGTGGTGGTGGTGGTGGTGGAAAACATTTATATAGGATACAAATACAGGAGGTTATGCATGAGCTGACCCTGAAGGGGCCAACCCTCACAAACACTAGGTGGAGGTCCCTAGTTCGGGACCCCAGTGGCGTCTGCCGCCGCTCGGCCTTCAGGTCGGAGCAGCCGAGCAGGGTCGCCTCCCAGTCCCCCCGGGTTGTGTTGGGGTGAGGGGGGATAGCCGGATTTGAGGGGCAAGCCCACACAATGTGGTAGATAGAACACTTCGACCCTGCTTTCTCTGGCAGCTGCCCGCACTGTGGGGTGGTGTCTTCGGACATCTACCGAGCGGGGAGCGAAGCTTTGGCTGCGGGTGACCGAACTTTGCATCGAACACAACTAGCGTTCATCAAAGTTCACCAGCGTTCTAGGTGGTGGTGGTAAAGGCTTTGTGGAGATGACCGCAGACATTCGTAGTCGGCTCTCTGCAAATATACTTGGCAGGACTCGCTGAGTCAGGCGGGAACGGGACAGCGAACCACCGACATCCAGTCCTGCTGCCACGAAGAATGAACTGCGCGTGCTTGGCAGACGTGCTGGGGCTATCGTCTTCCTTTGCACCGAGACCACGGTGGCATGCTACAGCACCCCTCCCACCCTCTAGCGATGAAGCCATGAGCGAAGGGAAATGGCGAGAAGCGGACACTGGGAGTGTGAATCGTTACCGGCGAGAACTGGCACTATCTGGAGGGGTTGCAGTGGCACAGTTAGAGATGACGTCTGAGTCAAGGTGGGCGGGTTTAAGGCGATAACGGAGATCGTGCCCTCCTGGCTGTTGATGCGCAGGAGAAAGTACTTAGGAGCACGCCGGAGCACCTGGTAAGGACCATCGTACGGTTGCCGTAAGGGTGGACGTACAGCGTCGTGGCGAACGAATAAGTGTGTGCACCGCTGCAGGTAGGGGAGGGGGACAGGGATACGACGAGAAAACTGGCGTTGATGTGGTGGAATGACATTGCTCATAGTGCTACGTAGTCGGCTGGCGTAATCTGTGCCGTCAGCAAGCGTGGGTGGCGAGGGCTTGAAGAACTCGCCAGGGACATGGAGAGTGGTGCCAAACGTTACCTCGCCTGCACAGGTAGAAGAGTCACTATGAAGTGCGGTGCGGAGACCAAGCAGGACGAATGGTAGGCGCTCAATACATGGTGAAGGAAAAGCGGACGCCATTATTGAAGTTTTCAACAGTAGGTGAAAACGTTGAATGATACCATTCGAAATAGGGTTGTAAGAGGTCGTCTTAATGGGGTTGACACCAAGGAGCCGAGATAGGTTAGCAAATAATGCTGAGTCAAACTGACGACCATGATCAGTCGTAATGGTGGAAGGGACACCGTAGCGGCTTATCCAGAGTGCAATGAGCACTCTTGCAATCGACTCCGCCGTTATGTCTAGAAGGGACATCGCTTGAGGCCACCTCGTTTACCTGTCAATGCAGGTTAACAGGCAGCGGTGGTTCCCGCAGGGAGAAAGAGGAAGCAGGCGTCTGGAGACGGGAATGATCCAAGAGGAGTCGCAGTGTGTCGGTGCTTCTTACTTTGCTAGCAGTAGGCACGTGCGCTACCAGCGGCGAACGTCGGCGTTGATTCGAGGCCAGACAAAACGAGCCGTTACGAGGCGCTGAGTTTCGCGGACGCCAGGATGGGCCAAAGAATGGAAGGCATCAAAGATGGTTCGGCGGTATGATGGAGGCACGTAGGGGCGAGGGCGACCGGACGGCGTATCCCAGACGAGAGGAACAGCGCAGTCTGGGAGCAAGACGTCCTCCAATACGAGAGAGGTGTCGCGCGTGCGAAGCCGTTGCAGCTCGGCATCGCCCCGTTGAGCAGCAACCATAGCCGTGAAGTCGATGATCGGCCGTCCATTGCCGGTCGCATTGACTTCAGCGCGAGAAAGACCATCGGCAACTATGTTCGACTTACCAATGACGTGACGAATGTCGCAGGTAAACTCGGAAATATAGGCAGGAACTGTTGGATGCCAGCGCAGATGTCAGAGGTTTGTGGTCAGTCAACATATGAAAAGAGCGTCCTTCGAGAAAATGGTGGAAGTGCTTCAGGGCTGAATATATTGCAAGCAGCTCTCGGCCGAAGGTGCTGAATCGGCGCTCAGGGGGTGCGAGCGCCTTGGAAAATAAGGGGATTGGCTGCCAAATACCAGCCCTGAGCTGTACAACACGGCGCCGAGAGCAGTGTCCGATGCGTCATGATGGATGTCGGTGCATCACATTTGGGATAGAAGAGGAGCGTGGCACCGGCGATGGCAGCTTTGATGCCGCCGAATGTGTGGTCATCGGTATCGCTCCAAGCGACAAGAGCTGTCAGCATGCTGTGACCCGAGAGAAGATTGTGAAGAGGCTGCAGTATTGCAGCGCCGCGAGGAATAAAGCGCCGATAATAGTTGGCGAGGCAGTGAAACTCGCGCAGCTGCCGGGTGGTAGTGGGCTGGAGAAACTGAGTTGATAGTTTATTTGGTTTCTTTCCTATACAGGAAAAAGCGAAGGGAAGGCTAAAGGCTGCTAGCCTGACGAGGCCTTCCCTCCGAATACAGTTTCGGCAGCATTACAGTGAGACGCTTTTAAAATACAATCAAAAACACTTCTCTGTCATGTAGACTTTCTTCATGGTTATAATACAAATGCAAGACTTATCGCCATACAGGTGTCAAAAAACAGACAGCAACAAAAGAACCAACACCAGAAGGATGCACACAGACGAAAAGCTCAGTCATCTGGAAAGACGTGTGCAGATAAAGAGAAGTAAAAAAAGGTAACATCAAAACTCAGGAAAACAAATTACAGTTTTACAGAGGTCATGCAAGAATGGTAAGTAAAAGTGACTGGTGTCGAACTTCTTTCTCCATATCCAATGCTTTTACAGTTTCCTTCTTCATTCGTTTGCTCAAATCGACATCATGTGGCAGTTTATTCAAAAGGAGTGGAATTTGGTAATCTAAAGGTTGTTTACCATAATTTGTGCGCGTTCGAGGCTTTCTGTGCTCTTGTCTGCGAAGGGTGAGCGTGTGTGTATGGGCAGGATTACCAGTGACGTGGAGTTTATGTTTTTGCACGTGCTGAAATAACCTGAAATAATAAACTTCATCAGCTCTTAGCAAAGAGGGGGCCTGTTGACAAGTCTTGTGGGTGTCCAACATACCTTTCAAGTAACCCAAGTACGCGCTTCTGTAAATTTACTAACCGGAGGTAATTTTTACTAGTTGGCGGTGACACGGGCCGGTAACGAGCGGATGCCATGGGCGTTGACGCGATGGCCGAGAAAGTCCAAATCTGCTACGCCAAACCCGCTTTTTCGGTCCATTCACCACAAGACCAAAACGGCTGGGCCTGGCAAGGACTTGACGCAGATGGAGCTTGTGGGCCTCTGCCGTAGGGTTGAAGACGAGAATGTCATCACGATAGACAAAGCAGCACGCCACACCGCGTAATACTTGGTCAACAAAGCGCTGAAACGTCTGGGCCGCATTGCGAAGATCGAAAGACATCCTCAGATGTTTAAACATGTCAAAAGGTGTAATAATAGCGGTCTTCAGGATATCTGAGGCCTCTACGGGAATCTTCAGATATGCCTTCACGAGACCAACCTTGCTGAAGATTGCACAGCCTTGAAGGGCCGATGTAAAATCCTTGATATGTGGAATCGGGTAGCGGTCTGCGACTGTGGCCTTGTCGAGAGCCTGGTAATCGCCACACGGGCGCCAGTCGTCGTTCTTTTTGGCCAGCATGTGGAGGGGCGATGCCCAACTACTGGAGGAGGGACGGATGAAGCCAAGCTCCAGCATATGCTCGAATTCTTTTTTTGCGACAGCTAGGTGATCCTGTGCAAGGCGACGAGAGCGAGCAAACACAGGAAGCCTAGTCATCACAATATGACAAGTCACGTTTTGCGCGACCGGTGCTTGAAGGGACGGGGGTCGGAAAATGTCCGGAAACTCGGCAAGTACGCTGGATCAAGAGTCGGGAACTGTGCTGTGCGCCTGGAGGAGCCGGAGTGGTGGATCACGACAAGAGACGCCTTGGACTACTAGGCTCGTTTCGGAAGCCAGTACACGGCTTTGCCGCATGTCCACTACGAGCCTGTAGTGTCATTGGAAGTCGGCGCTGATGATTGGCGAGCGCACTTCCGTGATGACAAATACCCCGCGAAAGGTACGGCGGAGTCTTATGTCAAGAGTCACCTACTTCTGGCCGTATGTCCGTATGGTCGATGCGTTGACTGCGGTGAGAGGTGCGGGGCCTGAAGGACGACGTCGCTCAGCCAACGTAGGCGGAAGAGCACAGATCTCGGCACCAGTGTCGAAGAGGTTTCGTTATACGGTCAGTGACATGGTACAGGCGACAGGACTAGGGACCAGGAACACCGGCCGCCTTCAGTGTTAGGCCTAAGAAGCAGTGCTGGCAGCATAGGCGTGCGCGAGAGCCGTAGCGGCGGTGTTACCAGCAAAAGGCCCTGGAGAAAAGAGAACCGTTGCCAGGAGTACTGGGTCTGGTACGGCGAGGTGGAGATGAGGAAAGCGGCCGGAGAGTATGAAGGCCGGCAACTTCAGCTGTAAGCTGCGCTACTTGCCGAGTAAGCTCCTCATTAGCATTGGTGGGCCGGGCATAGCGATCGTCAGCAGCTGCGCTGGGCAACTTAGGGGCAAGAAGACGATCAATTGTTACCACCTAAAGAAAACCAACGTTCACGATGTTATCTGCCAGCGTAGGGAGAGATTCCAGTGTCTCAGATGAAGACACGCTAACGATCATGTGCACCGGCGGTGGTAGGTGCTACAGGAAGAGTTCCCGCAGGAGTGCGCTGTCGTGTGAAGCAGCGGACCAAGATAATTTGTTGGGCGAGTTGGTAAACATCCATTGTTATTAAAATAACAGCGCGAACAGGAAGACACAAGACAAGACAAAAGGATGCTACAGGACAAGCGCTCACTCACAGCTGAGCCTCAGCTTTTTTTCATAGGCAAAGACAAAGAGAAATGTGACGAGCACGAAGCTATCCCGAGAAACACCCCTGGCTTCATCTGCTAAACAAAGTCACTCAAAAAGGAATCTGTTTGCTTGAAACAGAACGAGAATCTTGCTGACACGCTTGATGTCTCTTGAAATAAAACATGCTTCACCAATTCTCTCGTCAACTGTGTGCCGATAAAAGGAGGAGGAGGAGGAGGAGAAAACGAGGGCGGGAGGCAAGGATGTTAACCAGAAAGAATGAATTCCGGTTTGCTACCCTGCACTGGGGAAGGGGGGATTAAAGGGGAGAGTAGAAAATGAGTGGAGGTGATAAAGTCACAGTCTGTCAATCAGGCTAGTCTCTCTTAAAAAGCGAAGAATTGCCTTGTAGGCTTTAAGCGAAGATGACTTTTGTTGCCATGGTCCCAAGATCTTCCCTTCCGTTAAGGAGCGAGCGTCCAGACGATCCAATGCAGTACGCAGCGTATGTCGTTCAGTTGTAAAAACAGCGCAATCACAAGGGAGGTGCTAAATCGTTTAATCAACGTCACATCGTTCAGAAACAGCGCTGTCAGCCATCCCGATCAGTAAGGCGTATTTGTTTGCGAAAGCAACGCCAAGACATAGGCGGCGCAGTAACGTTGTTTCCCGACGGTTGTGTGGTGGGGAATACGCAGGCGAAGTCCGGGGTCCAACACCTTCAGGCGATGGTTGGAGAACTCTCCGGTGTTCCACGCTGAATGTGTCAAATTCTTACCTGGTAAATGGGGAAGTACACTCCTTCTCTTCCTTATTCATTGTCTCAGAAGAATGGGAATGGGAGACCAGAAAAGTTTTTTCCCTGTCACTTTTCAATTTGGTTCGGTGTTCCTGTAGCCTCTTGTCGATACACCGGCCTGTTTGTCCTATAAAACAGGTTCCACACGAAAGTGGAAACCTGTACACAACACCTGTCTTGCAGCTGACAAATGGGTCTCTATGCTTAACACCACATTCCTGCTTCTTAGATTCGCGCTCCCTTTGAATAGCCAGGCAAATCCTCTTCATCTTGAGCGGGGCGGGCAATGCAACATCAACACCTTATCTCTTTCCAACATTCTTGAGGTCATGTGAAATGTTACGTACATACAGTACCACCACAAATTTCCTCTTCTCACCCATGCTGGGCAGTGATTTCTGCCTGAGCGTTCTTATTATGCTCTTCAGTAGAAGAGCCCCGCCGGGATGGTACACTGGTAAGACGCCCGACTACTGTCCTGAATACCCAGGCTCAAACCCGACCTCGGCGGCTGCGTTTCGATGGAGGCGAAACGAAGAGGCGTCCGTGTGCTGTGCGATGTCAGCGCACGTTAAAGATCCACAGGTGGTCGAAATTTCCGGAGTCCTCCACTACGGTGTCTCTCATAGCCTCAGTCGCTTTGGGATGTTAAACCCCACAAACCAAGCCATTCTTCAGTAGAAGAAAACAGGCCTCATTAATAACAGAATTGCGATAACCAGCCTTTGCAATTCTTGTCAATTGCCGTTCAAAACTCTTGTCCATGCTATGGTAGCAAGGCTTTTTCAACGCATTTAGCAAGCATGTGTTGATCATCCCATTTTTCACTAATTTGGAATATCCCGAACTAGAACTTAGCAAGGGCTTCACCGATCTCAGGTTGTAATCCCAACAAGCATAATCCTCCCCGAACTGAATCAATAAATCTAAAAACTATAACCGATCGTCCACTGATTCTTTCACAGTAAACTCCTGTTCCTGAGGCCGTCTACTGGTCATTACAAAAGACTGCCGTATATTGGTGTCTGAGATGTGGAGGCAAGCCCACCGCTTCAAGGATTGTCTACACTCGTGTGGGAATGCACTTATAGCAAGAAGCGTGCGGGTCGTAAGTCTATAGAGTGGAGTGCCCTGATTGAAGGATTGACGGAATTTCTTTGGAAGGTGGTTCTACCTCAGCTTCTACGAAAAAGAAGATGAACGAGGATCAGCAAGGGAAGGTATTAAATTTCGCTGATGAAGAGATGCCTCTAGGCATTGGTAAAGTGCTGAAGCTGGGTCCAAAGTATGCTTTTGAGCCTAGGGTTGACGAGGCTTAACAGGTAGCCATGTCACGCCGTATTGCAAATACAGTTCAAGATTCTGACATGTCGCGGTGCATCCATGAGTGCTTGGAAGTGTTAGAGCACACAAAAAAGGAATAAAGGGGAAATCGTGCCCTATTAAGTATATTTCCAAATTGATGGCCTCGAAAGACCTCACAGTTATATTATCTGATAAAGGAGGGTATTTTAATATTTTTTTCTGAGAATCAGTTTGAAGAAAGAACGGAGGCTGCTGTTGAGAAGAATTTTAGAAGGTTTCCTATGAAAGCGACCATGGTAAAAGAGAGGGCTATGGCTCTATTTGGTGATCTTGGGCTTGAACGGATATTTGAAGAGATATATATATATATTTTAATGGCAACAGGAGATGTCTGCCTGGTGGTAAGCCTAGCATGCTACTCCTGAGGTGAAACAATGCAATTTCAAGAGGTGAAACAATGCAAGCAATTACATTTGGAAGTATTCTTCTCAGCAATAACCCATAAACGAGATGTACCGTGAAGAGCCATTTTATCTAAGAGCACTTGGCAGCACCTGGTCTCCAAATATTTGCAAAAGCCCCTTTCCTCATTGACTTTATTAGACCCCCTAAGGAAGATAGTGAGAGACCAGAAAGCGTTGCGTGATATGGTCCATAGGTTCACGAAGAGTTGGACACGACAGAACGACTGAACTGACTGAAGGCTACCCAACTCTGAAGCGCTAGTTGGGTTCCTCAAAGAGCGCAATCCAAGCAAGTGTGTTGGCTTCAGCATGGACGTCAGAGATTTATACTACAGCCTCCCCCATGACTGCCTGCTTAGGCGTGTTCGAATGTGCATCAGTGAGGACAATAATGAACGCGACTTCATTGACGCCTCTGGTGTAACTTGTAAGTGCTGAAAGTTTCATCAAAATTTTGAGGTTTTACTTGCAGTCCACCTTCATAGGCTGGAAGGACAAGCTGTACACGCAAAAGGCTGGAGTCTGCGCCGGATCGAGTGTTGCACCTGTCCTGAGTGACATCATAATGTAAGTGGACATAGACCTGCTGGAGAACTTGATGGGCCTTCATCATCCACCTTCAGGAATAGAGATGACTTTTTAGTATTCACCAACCGAGAAGGATTCGATCAACGACGAAGGACATTATTGAAGTTTTTACTGAGTGTAGATCTGGGCTGGAGTTTACTGTTGAAGAACCAGTGGACGATCCGTTACAGTTATCAGATTTATTGATTGAGTTCGGGGAGGATCATGTTTGTTGGGATTAAAACCCGAGATTGGTGAAGCCCTCGCGCAGTTCTCGTTCGGGGCATTCCAAATTAGTGAAAAATGCATTGGTCAGCACATGCTTGCTAAACGCGTCGAAAACGTCTTGCTATCACGGTATGGGCAACAGTTTTGAACGGTAATTGACAAAAATTGCAAAGGCCGGTTATTGGGATTTCGTTAATAATGAGGTTTGTTCTCGTCTACTGGAGAGCATAATACGAACGGTCAGGCAGAAATCCCTGCCCAGCATGGGTGAGAAGAAGAAAGCTGCAATGGTAGCGTATGAACATAGGAGTTCACATGGCCTCAAGAATGTTGACAAAAGATATGGTGTCGATGTTACATTTACCGCCCCGCACAAGATGAAGAGAATTTTCGCGGCTATTCAAAGGGAATGAGAATCTATGAAGCAGGAATGTGGGGTTAAACATAGACACCCGTTTGTCAGCTGCAAGATTGATTTTGTGTACAGGTTTCCCCTCTCTTGTGGAGCCTGTTATATAGGACAAACAGGGCGGTGTATCCACAAGAGGCTACAGGAACACCGAACCAAATTGGAAAATGGCAAGGACAAAATTTTTTCGTGTCTCCCATTGCCATTCTTGTGAGACAATGAAGAAGGATAAGAAGTGTACTCCCCTATTTGACCAGGTTAAAATTTCGTATCGGCACAAAAAAAGTTGACGAGAGAACTGGTTGAAGCATATTTTATTTCAAGGGACACTAAGTGCGTCGGCAAGACTTCTCTTTCTCTTTCAAGCAAAGAGATTTCTTTTTTGAGTGACTTTTTGTTGAGCATATGAACCCAGGGATATGTTACACGCGAAAGCTTCGTTTTCGTCACATTTGTTTTTGTCTGGGCCTTGGAGTAAAAGCTGAGGCTGAGTTGTAAGTCAGCGCTTGTCCTGTAGCCTCCTTTTATCTTGTCTTGTGTCTTCCTGTTCGCGCTGTTTCTTATTAACAATGAAGCGTCACCCGAAGAGGATTGTAAGGGCGATTGGCAGGCGGAGAGCGCGATCGCAGCAGTAGTAGACGTGAGCGCGCCAATGGCGTTGTTGAACATGGTCACCTGCGAAGTGATGCGGGGCCGGCGCAACAAGGCCTTGATGGTGAGGAACCAAAGTTCTGAATCGGATAACCAGAAGTCAGGGAGCTTGAGAACGGAGACGGCGGACTCATGAAGTGACGCCGTGTGAGGTGACGGAGGTGGTACATGAGTGGAGAAATCATGGTCATAGCTCACACGATCGAATGCAGGCGGTGTCTCGATCTCCGGGCGCTAGTAGGCCTAGCGAAGCGGTTGATGTGAGCGCAGGGCAGGAGCACAAAGCGAAGACGTGAAATCCGGAGTCACCAAATTTGTGGAGATGAACCACTAATATTCTTTGTCGGGTATCCATAAATATATTTGGCAGGAACCGCTGAGCCAGGCGGGAACGGGACAGCGAATCGTCGACATTCAATCCTGCTGCTGTTGCTGTTGTACCCTCAAATAATGGTACATACCCATGAGGGGGAATTAATAAGAGCGAGTTGGCGAGCTAGTTGTTTCTGCATAATTAAGGAACAGCGCAAAGAACGGGACACAGAGACACAAGAAAGCACAAACACAAGGCGCTGTGTCACCAATCCCGTCACCAATCCAACGTGGATGTAAAGTTTCGTTCGGACAGCAACGTCTCCTTTTTTCCTTGTCGACATGTAGCGGGCTCTAGCGGCAGGAAAGGAATGAGCGAACTGGAAGCCCAGCATCCCTCTTACATTCGCTCACTTGTGCCTTGTACAGGGCCATGGAACCTCACACGCACGCTTTCTTGGCGTCACGTACTAGAGACACTTTTTGTTGCTGCAGGCTGAGCAGCCTCCAAGGAATGCCAGAACTTGAGAGCTTTGCCTTAGACTTTTGCCTTAAGGGAATTCAGAGTAAAGCTTTAATTTCTTATAATTCTTTTCCTGTTCAATTTGAGAACCAGGCTGGCAACAGTTCATTTGTGGCTTTAACGGTGTCGTCATTCGCGTTACGCACCACCAACACACCTCGTGTTTACACGGAGGTTTGACTTGGTTTGGTTCGTAGGGTTTAACGTCCTACAGCGATTCAAAATATGAAAGGCGCCGTGGTGAAGGAGTCCGGAAATTTCGACCTCATAGAGTTCTTCAACGTGCACTGAATCGCACGGCATAGTTACAAAGATGTGACTTTTTTCGTCACCTCAACATGCGTATGCTATACCGTGACTCTGTGATGCTGTAATGGCGCTGTCAAGTGATGCCTTTCCATAACTTCATGTGATGCACGGATTTAGCGGCGGCGAGGAATTGTTAGAGCGCGCTGCACAGAAATGCTAGCGAGGCCCCTTCAATGCTCCGCAAATAGCACAGCGCTTCAGGGCTTGGAGATTGTATCTTGCCGTGGCTAGCACGAGGTTGGGTAAATTTGTCAGCTGCAATATTGCACTATCCATAAAGGGCATGAAATTATCTTCCAATGGCTACCTGGACACTCCGGTATCATAGAGGCTCACAGCGTGAACTGCCCACTCCGGTGGCGCTTGTGTGTCTAAATCGTATCGACAGGATAGTTGGTGAAATATCTTCTGAAGAACAGCGAAAACAGAAATAGAGCTGATTAGCCACTGACGGTTTTCTTCTTCGTCAGTGAGGAGACGACGAATAGACAACATAAGCACACACAAAAATAAGAGAGAAAGAAAAAGGTGAGCAGTAAAAATAACGGATAAAAAGGATTATTTATCCTGGTTTCCTGCTGAACTTCTCATGTTTTTCAGAGTGGGACCTAAAAATAGCAAGGCAAGAGTACCAAGACACGATGGCATAAAATCTGATGGAAGGAGAAAATGCGAGGCTGTGATTTCCTTTTGGCGTGGGATTTTGCGCCCAGTAAAAAAAAGAAGAAAGTTGGGAGAAACGTTGGCGTCGATGTGGTGTTTTCTGTTTGGTCGTCTGGCTAGCTTGGCCCAGCTGTGAATGAGAATAGGGGCAAGGTGTGGCCAAGTGTAAAACGCGACATCGGCAAAGGTTTATTCTTTGTGATAAAGGTGTTGCTTATAAGATTCCTTTGCCCTGCGGGGGCAATATATAGGACAGGCTGGACGCTACTTTAATAGAAGATTGAAGGAACGTTGTTATCAAGCGTCAATGGTATTGTATAGACACCTTGATATTTAGTGCCGGGATTGTGAATGGCCCAAGAAAGAAAGAAAGCTGTTACCATGACATAGTTGTAATCGCAAGAAAACAGGAGCAAAGCCACGAGGGAGATATTCTAGGCGTTAAAAATATTAAAACAGCGTAATACGTGAGTCAGCAATCCTATGTTAGTACTATTACGCAAAGAGTTGTCAATTTTGGAGGACTATAAATCCCAGCTGATTTTACCGAGTTCGCTTATTGTTTGTTTATTTTATTTATTATTTATAAATGCCCACAGAAGCCGCAGGGCGTTATGGAGGGGGGAAGGGATGTAAAATGAAATATATATATATATATATATATATATATATATATATATATATATATATATATATACATACATAGTGCATCAGCACACGAGCAAAAATTTGAATTATTATGTAGCCGTTTGTTCGGTAATAAACTTGATTGTTTTCAGAATTTTTTCGGTTTTCCTTTCTTTCTTTCTTTCTTTCTTTCTTTCTTTCTTTCTTTCTTTCTTTCTTTCTTTCTTTCTTTCTTTCTTTCTTGCTTTCTTTCTGCTTCCCAGTCCTCTCATTATTTATTTCTTTATCTCTCAGTTTTCTTTCTTTTTGTGCTTGTGTTTATTATTGTTCTTTCTCTGACTGAGAAAGAAGAAAACCGTCGGTTACTAGACAGAGCTATGATTATCTGCAT
The DNA here is from genome assembly GCF_055883805.1 of Amblyomma maculatum. NCBI lineage: Eukaryota > Metazoa > Arthropoda > Arachnida > Ixodida > Ixodidae > Amblyomma > Amblyomma maculatum. The sequence continues at coordinate 117,736,700 of NC_139352.1, read as the reverse complement.
TTGCGCTGTTCTTCAGAAGTTTGTGTGCCCATTCCTTCAAGAAAAGCCGAAGCAGCGCGTAGGCGCGTAGGGTGATCACGTCTGCATCCTGAAATACCGCCCAGTTTTCCAACCAACGTCTATAATCCACAGAGGAACATGACCTGAACTCGGACTTCCAGCCGGCCTAGCATGACGTGAACGAACTGTGCATGTGGTCTTCACAAACAATTACTCATTCGTTGTCCGCATGCCTGATCGTAACACTGCATGCGCCATATGCGGTGTGATAAGGAAACCGTTTTCGTATATTTTGCAGTGAATGTACCAAATACACTGCCGAAATACAATCATTGCATCGTGCTCAGCAAAACATTGACCCACGCACACTGACGGAGATATATTATTGGGCAGTGGCCGCGGTGATCATCTGCAATGAAGGCCAGGAGCTCCTCCGTTTGCTGAGAGTGCGGGGCCAGCACGGCAGGCTGGGACTTTACAGTGTGCTTTTCGCCTACTGATTTCTTTTGTCGTCTCACTCCTCTTTATTGCGAAAGCAATACTACTCTTGGTTTCGAGTCTTCAGAGTAGCGCCGCCGCACCTACGTGACGCTGTGACGTCACACCCCACGTGACACTAGAGTGAGAGCCGGGCTACCAACTCACGCGGTCGGCGTATCGCGGCCGCCCCCACGTGATGCTGTGACGTCACACCGCACGTGACACTAGGGTCAGAACTGGGCTAATCGCAGCCATGGCGCAGCGCGTGACGTCACACCCCACGTGACACAAAAGCGGTCGGCGTGGCTAAGGCTCCTGCATTTTTTTAAAGGTAGCGACAATTACAAGAGCGCCCTCTCGAGGGGTCCATGGGGCAGCGCGCTAGCAGACGACGCGCCGTACTCTTTCGTACATACCGCGTACTCATGAAGCTGTGCTCGGTGCACACATAAACTGTTGAATTCAACGGATTTGTATCCTATCCTGCTCAAAAAGGTTCAAAAGACAGGAATATTAACTTAAATAAGCATGCGCAGCATAAACGTAAAAAAAAAAATGCGTGTGTTAAACGAGCCAGCTCATTCTTCTGAACCGTTCGCCTCAGTACAGCGGTTAGGAAACTGTTCATTAATTATGCTTTGAAATTAGAAGTGAACTCAAAGTAGAAACAATATCTCACTAAACGTATTGGGCTCGATTCCTTACTAAAATAATAAGTAGACTGCGAGTTTTCTGCAAATTTTGGGAACGTCGTTGTGCATAGAGCTCTAATGCAATATGGGCGTCATTGCGTTTGTAACCGTTCGGGTGTACTCCGTTTTACACACATTTTTGGCTCGAGTTTATTTCATTTACAAAGAATTTCAATACCTCTATTTCCGAAGAAACAGTCAGTTTTTCTGCAGCTGTGCATTGCCAACGCATGTGCATCTTCCAACAACTACAAAAAAAAATCGGGTATGATGCGATACAAAGCTCAAGGATAATGTTTTCTCACTTTTCCATTGTTTATTTGCTTTATATTGTTTTCCTTACAGCCTAGCGGGCAATAATGTCACCATAATCTTGGATGCCGCCTCTTGAAACTTGAGTCCTTGTGCGCGTTCAGCAGAAGTTGTTTGCGTTCGGTGCAACGCCGCGAGACTCCTCCGTTAAAAGAATAGCTCAGTAGCGTTTCACACACACGGGTGTTTTTACACTTTTTATTGCACAAATTTTTGTTTTTTGCTGTTTATTTTTACCTTTTCTATATCGATATTTAGCATAGGCAAATATTGACTTTCCATTTCGATCACTTTGACACATTGGCACTCTCCTCTTCTTCCAATGTTTCATTTTCCATTTATATCAATTAACTGATTAATTGTTCGGAATAAATTTCCATAATAAGCATTATCAAGATTTTCCTTTTCATTCTGAGCATTTTGACATCATTGATTCCACGCGTTATATAGCAGTTCTGATCTGTTCGGGGAAAGTAAGGGGGCACGAAACGGCAGTGAGTTTTCACTAGACATTCACAGTGCAAGTAATGGCTACATAGTCATAGCGTCCTTAATATTTTGCTGATGAAATAGCATATGCCCAAACAAAGGTCATCCCGGGCAAGCAAACGGCTTTTCAAGCAGACAGAAATTACTTCTCATAGCCGAGTGTTTTTTGTGGCCATGAAGATGGCCCGTATGATGCCATAGCTTCCTTCTGTTGCTATTATCGCCACCGCGAGGAATGAAAAATGACTTTTTCGCGTCTTCCGCACGATTCCGGCAGCCGAAAGCACAGCAGCTCGGTGCAGCCGAATGTCACACGTGCGCTTCAAAATTTGAGATCAGAGATGTAATTCTTGCGTTAGCTTAAGCATTAAGTACTGCATATACACTCCTGAAGATGTAATAGATGTGTATGATGTACTTTTTGCTTAACTAATCGGCCAATATCACGCTGACAAGCGCAGATCGCCGTGCATTTCAGCGGTGTAGTGAGCACCGCTGAACCCTTTGGACGCAGCTTGGCGGCGAAGAGGTCACGTGCAGCCAACCGGCCTATCGGAGGGAGGGGCGGCTGGATCAAAACCTGTCGCTACCTTTAAAAAATAGAGGAACCTTAGGCGTGGCGCGATAGAGGCGCAGCTGGTGCTCATGTGATACGTGACGTCAGGCACGTTCATACGGCTTGGTTAAAGCGGGGCTTTATATGTGAGATTGCAGGAGCGGCAAACTTGGATCTCTCGTTTCACATGGCACAGTTATGTCAGAATCATCCCGCTAGGACCCTGGCATTCACGTTGGTCCTATAGGCCACAAGGCGCCTTCATACGGGTTGGTTAAAACTGGCTTTATATGTGGGCTGAGAAAGAAGAAAAAGAGAAGAAGAATTCTCCGTCACCCGCAGCTAATGCTTTCGCTCAATATTTGGTTCAGTAGCGTTGAACGCTTGTAATTTTTTTCTCCTTTACTATTATACTCTCTCATAAAGAAAGCTGTTAGGCAACTTGGTGACGATCGCCCATGGTTACAGCGCAACAGACAGGACAAGAAAAGACGACAGAAAACAGCGCTGTGCTCTGTCCTCTGTAATTATACACGGTAGTCGCAAACCTCCCCCCCCCCCCCCCACCCCACCCCCCGTACAGGGTAGCAAGCCAGTCCCTCTTGCCTGTTAGCCTCTGCATTTTATTCATCTCCTCCTCTCTTCTTAAACAGAAAAAGCAGGAATAGTTGCGCTGGTCAGATGTATCAATGAGAACACAGGGATATATTTTTACAGCTTTGTTATGGGTCAGTCTTTCCTCCTGTCTCGAAGCGAACAAATGAAATTTCTTCATGATGTTAGTCATTACGACAAACGTGGCAGCAGTGCGCAGAAAGAGTTAGAGACATGAGTCGCGAGCTCAATCTTCATAAAATACGCCCTCTTTTCCAGAACAGCGCAACTCGATTACATTGCCAAATCAGCCGCCCACCACGTGCACTGGCACACCCGGATAGTTACAAGATTGAAGTGTTGTGTCAGTCAAGAATTTTGGTCCGAAACAATCAGTATTAAATAAAAAAGATCTAAAGATGTTCCGTATTTCAAGGTTTTTTTACAGAGGATGCTACTGCTTACCATAGGACCTCAGACTAAGAATACCTAGTGTATACAGCGTTAATAGCAGATGATATGTTACTGTACTTAGACAATCTCCTGTGCTATTGGTATCCCCCCCCCAACCCTCTCCCCACATCCCGTCTCCCCTTCCCCTGAACGCAAAAAAAGCCTCCATGACTTAAGCCGGCATAACCCACGTCCAGTATCCCCTCACCCCAAGATTACCCCAAAGTACTTAGTAGTAGTAGTAGTAGTAGTATACTGGATATGGCGAGCTGCCTAATTAAAATATTGAGAGCAACTTTACTCGCTTTTTTTTAAGGAATAACAGCGCGGAGACAAAGGACAAGGAAGAAGACAACACCTACGCTGACTATCAACTGCAGTTTATTAGAAAGAAACACGCAAAAATATACTCCTTTCACAACCAATAACGCATGTGCAACACCAATCGCCAAACAGATACCTCAGTCTTTTGAATCAAGATAGATTAGTTCACAGTCATGAACAGATACAGAAGGGGTGCTTACACAGGAGTCATGATTTTTATGAATATGAAAGGCTTCACTGATTTCCCTTGTTAGTTTATCTTTGTGTTTGTACAGAATTTTTGTTTCATTAAAAAGGGGAACACATGAATTTTTAGAACAATTCAGTTGGTTGTTAAGCGGACAGTTCCTGTAATGCAGAGCAAGATTTGAGGATGGGGCGCCCTTCAATGAAGTGTTGTGGTCACGTAAGCGGGTATTTAAGCACCTTCCCGTTTGACCTATGTAGGCCTTCCCGCATGTAAAAGGCACTTCATACACAACTCCTTCTGCGCAACCGACAAACCTCAAGTCATGCTTTATCTGGCACCCTCTTTTCATTTTTCTTTGTTTCTTTTTATCTTCCCTAGATTTTGCTTCAACCATGGCGCATATTTTTCCCAGCTTTTTGGGGGCAGAAAAAAGAACATCCACTCCATATCTGCTACCTACTTGCTTCAAACGGTGAGACATTTGGTGAATATACGGCAGGACTGCAATTTTATTTTTCTGTTTTTGGGAATGCTGAGGTGATTCTTGTCTACCGCACGATTTCATCCTTTTTAGTATCTTGCTGCATGCAAGAACTATGGTATCATCCGGAAACCCCGCTGTTCTTAGTATTTGAACCTGTCGATTAAAACTGTCACTGATAGCATGTACACATGACTTATAAATGGCGGCACCTAAACAAGAAACAGCTATACCACATTTTACAATCTTGGAATGCGCGGATAATAACTAAGTAAAGGCTTTTCGGATCTCTGCAGAAAAGACCAGCACACATGATCCGGCTTCAGTACAGTGGACACGGCCTTACATTCACCTTTGAAAAGCCTAATGGGAATGAGCTGCAATTTTTAGATATTAGACTGGAAATGAAGCCGGATCATGTGTGCTGGTCTTTTCTACAGAGATCCGAAAAGCCTTTACTTAGTTATTATTCCGCGCATTCCAAGATTGTAAAATGTGGTATAGCTGTTTCTTGTTTAGGTGCCGCCATTTATAAGTCATGTGTACATGCTATCAGTGACAGTTTTAATCGACAGGTTCAAAAACTAAGAACAGCGGGGTTTCCGGATGATACCATAGTTCTTGCATGCAGCAAGATACTAAAAAAGATGAAATCGTGCGGTAGACAAGAATCACCTCAGCATTCTCAAAAACAGAAAAATAAAATTGCAGTCCTGCCGTATATTCACCAAATGTCTCACCGTTTGAAGCAAGTAGGTAGCAGATATGGAGTAGATGTTCTTTTTTCTGCCCCCAAAAAGCTGGGAAAAATATGCGCCATGGTTGAAGCAAAATCTAGGGAAGATGAAAAGAAACAAAGAAAAATGAAAAGAGGGTGCCAGATAAAGCATGACTTGAGGTTTGTCGGTTGCGCAGAAGGAGTTGTGTATGAAGTGCCTTTTACATGCGGGAAGACCTACATAGGTCAAACGGGAAGGTGCTTAAATACCCGCTTACGTGACCACAACACTTCATTGAAGGGCGCCCCATCCTCAAATCTTGCTCTGCATTACAGGAACTGTCCGCTTAACAACCAACTGAATTGTTCTAAAAATTCATGTGTTCCCCTTTTTAATGAAACAAAAATTCTGTACAAACACAAAGATAAACTAACAAGGGAAATCAGTGAAGCCTTTCATATTCATAAAAATCATGACTCCTGTGTAAGCACCTCTTCTGTATCTGTTCATGACTGTGAACTAATCTATCTTGATTCAAAAGACTGAGGTATCTGTTTGGCGATTGGTGTTGCACATGCGTTATTGGTTGTGAAAAGAGTATATTTTTGCGTGTTTCTTTCTAATAAACTGCAGTTGATAGTCAGCGCAGGTGTTGTCTTCTTCCTTGTCCTTTGTCTCCGCGCTGTTATTCCTTAAAAATATGTACCAACTAGCTCAACTTTCCGTGTTATTGAACTTTACTCGCGAAAAAATAAAAATCTAGTATACTAGGATGAGGCTAGATGGCATAAGCAGAGCATTTAAGTGGAATGAACTGAAGAATCGGCCCAAGAAGAGCGGGGGGGGGGGGGGAGGGGAGGTGCACACCCCCCTGTACTCACCTATGGGGCTGAAACATGGAGGCTAACCAAGAGGGTTCTACTTAAGTTGAGGACAACTCAGAGGGCTATGGAACGAAAAATGGTAGGGGTAACATTAAGAGATAGGAAGCGTGCAGAGTGGGTCAGAGAAATAACTCAAGTTACGACATTCCAGTGGAAATTAAGAAGAAGAAATGGACATGGGCAGGACATGTAATGCTAAGAGAGGATAACCGATGGTCGCTTAGGGTAACAAACTGGATTCCAAGGGAAGGAAAGCGTAGAGGGGGCGGCAGAAAGTTAGGTGGGCGGATCAGGTTAAGAAGTTCGCAGAGGTCAAGTGGATGCAGCTAGCACAGAACCGGGTTAAGTGAAGAAATATGGGAGAGGCCTTCGCCCTGCAGTGGGTATAGTCGGGCTGATGATGATGATGATGATGACGAGGCTGCTCCAGGGAGCCCACCGTCTCTGTGCGACGCGTCCTCATGTCGGGCGGCTCATAACACCGCCGCGGACCAGAATTCGTACCACCTCGACGTCCTTGCACCTACTGGTGCGCTTCGTGCGTCCCATCCTGCCTCCACCTCCGCCAGTCTCCATATGGAACCCGACATCTCTGAGCTTTCGGGGCCCCTGGGCCTCCCGCCGCGGACAATTGCGGACTCGGAGTCGCCGCAATCTAACCACTTGGAGCTTGGCACAGACACGGACGCCATGAGGGTCCATGAGCAGATCATTGCGGCAATTCTGGACAAAGATAACAAGATTAGTTCCGGAACCAGGGCAGTTCTTTTGCCTCTGGTCTGTGCCCTGTACCGTCACACTGCGCACTTCTTTGCGTGTGCGGTCGCTGCGCTGAATCATTCAGAAACGCTCCGGACCTCTTTGGGTGCGCGAGAGCATGAACTGGGTGTCCTCCGAATGTGGCTTGCTTGCGGGACTACCCAAGACACCACAACTGCGGCGGACCTCTGCGACGTGAGGCGACACCCCAGGTCCCTCGGACGTATGCTGCCACGTTGAGCGGCATTTCAGAATCTCATCAACAGGGAGGCGCTGCCATTGCAGCTCCTGCTGCGACCTCTGATCCGTTCAGGCCTCATCAGTCTGGAGACTCCTGCCCGGATCCTCAGCTGCACCAGATGTTCCTAACTTCTGTTGCACCCTTGGACGATGTTGGCAGCGAGTAGGCGGCTCTGCTCAAGGCGAACGTCGATCCAAAAGCTGAGGGAATCGGAGCTGTTACTCTCAGGGCCTCTCGTCGCACCCTGACGGGTACCTCCAGGGACCCTGAAGACCTCGACCGTCTGAAGTCCGCCATCTCACAGATCGAGGCAACGCGGACCTACGTGAACGTCCGAATCCCCAAGCAGCGGAATCCGCACATTCGACTGACTGGGGTTGACCCCGATATAAGGCCAGAGGAGCTTATCGCGGCACTCAATCATTGGAACCACGCTCTTTATCTGGACCCTTCTTAGACCCTTCTTCCTGTAAGGTCAGGCTCTCTTTTGCTCAGCGCTTCGGACAGTTTGTTCACGTTATTGAAACTGACCCACCCGCTTTTGCCCTTCTCTGTGCGGCGCGTCGTGTAACCATCGGTTGGACTTCCGTCGAGGTCCGTGAGGACCTGCACGTTCCCCTGTGCACTATTTGTGCGCAGTATGGCCACGCTTTGAAGAAGTGCAAGCTCAAGAATGATCCTTTTTCGAAAGTGTGTGGTACCCGTAGTGCGGGGTCACATGCCTTAGCGGCTAGCCCTCGCTCCGTCCGGGACCCCAACGTTAAGTGTGCCCCCTGTGCTGCCGCCGGTCACTCGCCGAATCATCATGCAGGACATGAGTCGTGCTCTGTTTTGCACGAACGTTCGGACAAAATCCGCGCTCAAGCTCAGTATGGGCCTTAGCAGTCAGGTGGCCTCGCTTCCCTTACCCGTTGTCACCCCACACCGTAGCCCAAACATCGAACACATAGAAATCTGACAATTGAGCTGTCGGGGTTTCAGACGAAAACAGGGTTTGCTGAAACAATATCTCCGCCCCACCCTCATCAGACCTGACATTATCTGTTTGCAAGAGGTAGGAGCCGACAGGTCATCGTGTAGTAACACGGTCCGCCAACCTCACATGCTGTCGGTTGCAATCCTCGTCGCAAACGCCATTACTGTAATCGAGCACTCCTTATCCGAACCGGACGTTGAGCACTTAGCGATAGAAGTAGTGTCTAACAAACGAGGCCGAAAGAGCACATTCGTCATCAACATGTACAAGTCGCCACGACCCACAAAGGCCGACTTCACTAACCTCCTTTTCGAAGCCACCCACCTGGCGCAAGCAAATCAGCTTATCGTGGTCGGGGACTTCAACGCGCGCCACCGGGACTGGGGGTACCAGTCAAACTCAGCCAGATGGGTGACAGTTGTGCGAGCAATAGAAGCCCTCGGCTTGGAACTTCTCACCGAGCCTCTATATCCAACAAGGGAAGGAAACAGCGTCACCCGTGACTCCTGCCCGGACCTCACCCTGATCAAGAACGTTGCTGAGGCTACATGGACGAACCTAGAAGAAACCCTGGGAAGCGACCACTGCATACTAAGCGCATCGATATCATCTACCAAAATTCGGAGGGATCTGGGCGCTGCCCACATTCCGCAATGCATACTTCCCATCAGGTCCAATCCAGTCCATACAGGACTGGAGCGAAGACATCAGACAAGCACACAAGAAAGCCACCGAAACAATACAACGCACACAGGTAGCCCCAGAGGTAGACCGCCATCTTCTCAAGCTATGGCAGAAGCGCAGCCGCCTTGTGAGGCGATGGAAAAGACAGCGCCTAAATAGACTTCTCCGACTGCGGATTTGCGCAGCTCACGGAGGAAGCCCAGACATACGCCACCAACCTAGCACAACAAAATTGGCAACAGTTTTGTGAGTCATTGAGAGGAACGCCGGGAACCTCCCGTACTTGGGCAATCCTGCGGAACCTCATTGACCCCTCTAAATCAAAATCCGCATCTACACGGACCCTTAAGCATATTCCTCACCTTTTTCCAGGGGATGACGCCACACTGCTTCAGGCTCTTAAGGACAAATACATCGGCACCAGCCCAGCTCCACCTTGCTCTTTGACCTACCAGGGCGAGGAAAATCCGGCACTCGATGCTCCCATTTCTGAAGCCGAGGTGTATGCTGCAGTTCGATCATGCACCCGCAACACGGCGGCGGGAACCGGCAAGATCAGCAACGCCATGATCCGCAACTTCAGCAAGGCACAAATCAGCGACCTCACCAAGTATCTTAACGACTCGCTGTGGGAGAAGAATGAAATTCCCTCTGAGTGGAAGCGCTCGGAGATAATCGTAATTCCGAAACCGGGCAAGAAGCCGGCGGTCGAAACGCTACGACCCATATCACTCACCTCGTGCCTGGGCAAGCTCTACGAGCGAGTCATCCAGACGCGACTTCAACACTGCATAGAAGATACGGCCTCTTTCATTCCTCCATGATCGGCTTCAGGTCAGGCCTGTCCACTCAAAACACTTTTCTTCTCAAGGAGGAGCTACTTTCCAACATTCCGAGAGGAGGCGAGCACCTCATTATGGCGCTAGATCTAAAAGGCGCGTTTGATAACGTGTCTCACGAGGCAATCCTCTCCGAGCTCAATAACCTAAACTGCGGCGAACGCACCTTCCGATACGTCAAGAATTTTTTGCCCAACCGAACGGCAAAGATAGGAATGGGTGACTTGAGATTGGATCTTCAAGACATGCCAAACAAGGGCACGCCACAGGGATCTGTCATCTCCCCGCTCCTCTTCAGCATCGCCATGATTAGAGTTGCAAGGGCTTTTCAACAGGTTCCAAACATTGGATACGCCCTGTATGCTGATGACGGTACGATCTGGACAACCACCGGCTCTCTAGGTCAGAAAGAAAAGAAACACTTCAAGCAGCAGCAACCTGCGTGGGAACAGAGGCCTTTCGATGCGGGCTCCAATGCTCCCCAGATAAATCTGAAGTCATCCGCATACGTGGGTACCACTATACATCACCAGGCAATTTTAGCATCCTCCTACATGGGGTCCCAATCCGGGCAGTGCAACTCATACGAATCCTGGGTCTCTGGCTCCAAAGCAACAGAAAGGTAGACCACGTGCTCCACCTCCGCAAGAAGGCAACACCGCAGATCTCTAAAATGATCCGCTGGGTGGCCAGAAACAGAAAAGGCATGCGGGAAGAAGACACGATCGGTCTAGTGCAGGCGCTGGTAATCAGTCACCTCTCCTATAGACTACCTTACCTCACCCTGCTTCGAAGAGATCTCAGCGCAGCTTACAGGAACGCGTTAGGCCTCCCACCATACACCTCCAACATCAAATTGGAAGCTCTTGAACTGCACAACACATTTCAAGAGATTCAAGAGGCTGTCCTCCTGTTCCAAAGGGAACGCCTTCTGTCAACTGAAACAGGCCGGCTCATTCTCGAGAGCGTTGGCTATCCTTCGGACGTACAAGCTATCCAGTCAACGACTAACATTCCTGTTCCGTACCGGGCAAGAGTATATGTGGCCCCGCTCACAAAGAACATTTGTCCAGTCCACAACGAAGGCAGAAGACACGCCCGAGTGAATTACATTAAGCGTGCAGTGGAATATTAGTCCGAAAACTGTCTATGTGGATGCCGCTCTATACGAACATACATCGAACTCAGCAGCAGCCGTGGTGGTGGGCTCTTCGTACACAGAAGTCTCCAGCATGTCAATCCCGCACTGTACTATCACAGAAGAGGAAGTGGCGGCGATCGTGCTGGCCATTGCCTATGGAGACGCGACCAATCGAGAGCTTCACGTAATCACCGACTCACAAGCGGCGTGTCGGCTCCTTCTTGCCGGCAGAATACCTACAAAATTAGCTCGCTTCACAACTAACCCATTGGCTACAAACTCACTGCTCAAACGTCAGATCACTTGGGTTCCGGGGCACTCTGGATTGGAAGGTAATGAGGTCGCGGATAGGCTAGCTCGAGGTCACACAAACCGAGCGGCCACCAATCCCGATCTCACAACCAGCATTCCTGTCCCAGCAACTTACGGCGCGTGACTTAAGTACCTACGAGAACAACGTAGGATTTATCCCCCTCCACACAAGGGACTAAATGCACAAGAAACGCGGGAATGGATACAGCTCCAAACCAACACTTACCTCAACCTACATCAATACAACATAATGTTTCCAGAACACTACACAGACATATGCCCTTGGTGCAACGACCAGCCCACCGCCTACCACGTCACATGGGGGTGCACAGGCCCCAAACCTCCACACATAAACATGCACCATTCGGAGGCGCAGTGGGAGGCCACTCTGCTGTGCTCTGATTATAGACCCAGCGTAGGCTGTTAACTCAGGCAAGAGCTGCAGCCCAGGCAACTGGGGTCTTGAAATGAAGACTCCACTCACTGCCCCTCCCCCTTTTTTCTGTTTTTTTTTTAAATAAGGTTTTCTCTCTCTCTCTCTCTGCAGTTCCCAGGGGTGAAGTTCTTTGCGATGGCAACAACTGCCATTTCTCCACACCTGCAATTTGGAGTGTCACAGAACCACCTTTCTTGTACTCTAGAAGAAGCGTCAAGAAGCGTCAAGTAATCACTGATAAAGGAATCGATTACCGGACCGAAGACATGATTGATCTGCCCTTGTTGGTTCCTATCTGTACTTCGATAGGACATCAGCGCCTTCAGATAGGCACAGTTGCTTTCATCCTTGTGCTCTATTTCAGCTAGAGGGCTCCACTGGCTAGAATCATATAGCTCCTTGTAATGATGTCAAAGTGTACTTAATGCCTATATGATGCAGATCGGGACGTTTTGTAGCTAAAGCTACCCTACTCTGCCCTTAAGCATTTCGCTGGCATTTCGCCGGTGCCTGAAAGAGCGCCCATTCTTGCCTCTCCTTTCATTTGGGAGGGTGACATTAGAATCAGCCTTCCATGACATTTGAATTCACGTTACCCCTGTGCCACGCAAGCACGCTTATAACAGGCCTGAAAGTGGGTTCTGCATAGAACGCCGGCGAACTTTGGTGCGTTCATCGGAGCGCTGGTTGTGTTCGGTGCAACGCTCGTTCGCCCGCCGCCAAAGATTTCGCGCCCATTCGGTTCAGCAGCCTTGAACCCTTCTAATTCATTTAGGCAGTAAAGTCTGCATACGGCGAGATTTGACCAGAAGTGGATGATGAAACAGTCATTGATTAGTGACACTTTAGAATAAATAAGAAAAAGTAATGCGATGTCAACACAACAGGTAATACCTAGGAGAGAGAACTGACAGACATTAAAGGTAGCGATGTTGGTTTCAAGACTACGCAATCTCGGCATGGGCGGCAGATTCTGGGAAGTGGGTGATATCATTGGAGATTAGCGTAGTTATTAAGGTTATATACATGATAATGCGAAACAATGCTCAAAATTGAGGTTCCACCAAACTGCTTTTGTGCTACGGTAAAAGGAAGAACGACTTCTCCGCGTACTGTTGTCGCCAACTCTGAGTAAAAGGAGCCAGGCGCCTGCAGCTCGAGGTTCGGATCCGTCTAACAGAGTGCCGTGAAAAAGAGCGATGTCAGGAGCGAGGGGTACCAGAATGTCTGACTGTCTCAGCCTGTTCAGGAAAGATGGCGTTAACGGGAAGCGGTTCTCTAGCAAAGGCGGACGAACCACCGAAATAGAACGTCGAGCCAGGTGCCGCCTCACTCATTCTCTGCGCTTGTCTCGTTACTGAGCAGATTTCCCCCTTCCAAGCCCGAAACGACAGTGCATTCTGCAATTAGGCCCTCTAAACACAGACGCCTTCTGCCTTCTGCCTGCAACAGTTTTACTGTCTCTGAGCATATGTACACATTCGCAAGTACCTCTGAAATTTTACATTGAGATTGTTTGCTCTTTAGAGAATTCAAATATTTTTACACGGGTTACAAAAAAGTGACATTTCATGCAGACGTTAAATATATACCTGCGTCTTGCTTGCCACGTTGCATGGAATTACACGGACCATGCTTGCTTAACGTGTAGTTTTGATTTTCTTTTCTTTTTTGCTAGTGAATTAAGCCTAATTAGCGAACACCAAGCCCCGCAATGGCATGACGATGCTGTTCTTGCATCCAACTACACGTACGGTCTCTCCTTCCCTGATCATGCACAAACGTTCTCAGTTCGATTTCAGCGCTAATCTTTTTCTTAAGAGGGCGAACAATTTACTATTTTTATGCTGCTTTCGTTTCACCACCGCATTTTCATGTAATTCGCTGTTTTCTTCGAGTTGCTTTGGGGAAGCTTCACAGAAAGCGGAAGCTCCACCCCGGCTCTGAACTGCCCGTTTAAGGCCAATCCATGCAACCGAGGCGGTTCGTTGCAAGCGACGGAGAAAGAGCCGTCTGAGCGGCCACCGGACCTGCGTGTCGCATCGGTCGTCCATCATGATCCATCAAAGTCGGCTTCTGCACGCGCTCGGGCCTCCAACCACGAAGAGCCGTCGGACGCCCACGGAGAAGCGGCGTCACGCTCAGAGTGAGAAAATAGGCTTTCGGGGTTTTAGTGAGTCTTCGTTAGCGGCTATCCAAATTTACCTGGAGCGCTTCGAACTAGATGTCTGTAAATGTGAGCAAGGTTCAACAATTTGAACGGCACCTACAAAGGGCTGGAAGCATTTTAATCACTGCGCTTAGTTTCATCAGAGCCTGTCTTTACTAATTTTTGTAGCGAGAGCTACATTGTCCAGAGTCTCGCCGTCTCGCCGTGCCTGTCCGTGAAAAGAAGAACAAGAACAAGAGGGGGAGGAGGAGGAAGAAGAATAAGAAGAGGAGGAGGAGGAGGAGGAAGAAGAAGAAGAAGAGGATAACTCTGTAGCTGGTAAGAGGCGAACGAGAACAGCGAGTAGCTAGGACAGCAGGTTCATTTGACCATTGTGACGGCGGTGTGCCCTGGAGTTCGACGTAGAGACGACGTCATACCACTAGAAGTCTTCTACACCCGAGTGAGAATGATCAACGACGAGAGGCAAGGGGTGCTCGTACGAGAAGTAATTCCCCTATGGCATAAATAAGCTGAAACATTAGAATAAACTACTATGTGCAAAAGCCATGTCTTTACGTTCAAGCCGAGCCTAAGCGTAGCCATGCAGTTTGCTCTTGCCTAACTCCACGTTTAACCACGAGCTAAACCACAGCAATTGTTTTGCAGAAGCAATAAACCTAAGATCTATGCAGCCATAGTTTGGGGCTTATCAAAAGGTCTTTGATTTACACATATGTGCATTTGTGCTCGAGTGGCCTCAGATATCATTTTTGTAATTACTCTGTTTATGTTACGTATATGCGGACGCCAAGACACAGGTTACTTTTGTCCATTTTTTTACATCATGGTTATATTACTAACTTGCTCAGAAATTCTAGCCTTCCGCATCACTACACTGTAAGGCGCAATAGCGGAAGCGCCCACTGCAGTCACTCCGCTACCACTCAACCAGAAGAAACAGGAACGGACCAGAAGATAGGGAGTGAGGGGCTTCGGCCAGCAATTACGGTGTGCCACTCCTTTCCTCGTAAGCTCCTCTTCCTTTTCTCAGAGTGCACTGGGCCGCGCACAACCCAGCTCGAGTTCGTGGGTGCGAGTTGGCATACTGCGCTTTACACCGCGCCAGTCCTTTAAGACAGCTTTCTTCGGGTGCTTGGGTGTGGCTTGCATATACCCACCTTAGACAAAAAAAAGAAAAAAATACCTTCCGGGGGGGAAGCTGATTCGAACCTAGGAATTCCTCGTGAGAAGCGAGTGAGGAATGTTGCAGCGTATACATAGGGTCTCCAAGCTAATATTAGCCAAGGGCTAAAAATAAAACATTTGTAGTATGCCAGAGAAACCACATGTATACAGCTGCCAAATAATAATTACTAATTAGTTAATTGCGAAATGCAAAATTGCTTGTGGTGCGCCATATGGTTGGCAGCTGTTTACAAGCAGTTTTTCTGGCCTCCATTTTTAATAACAGAGCTAACAGGAAGACATAGGACAAAATAAAAGGAAGCTACAGGAAGGACAAGTGCTGACTCACAACTCAGCCTCAGCATTTAGTCTAAGGCCCAGAAAAAAAACATACAAACGCAAATAACATCCCTAGGCTCATATGCTGGTCAAAACATTATTAAAAAAAGAACGCTACTTGCTTGACAAAACGTTTCTGGTCTCCCATTACATTCTTGCGAGACAGTGAGGAAGGAAAAGAAGAAGTGTACTCCCCTATTTGACCATGTTAGAATTTTATATCGGCATAAAGAAAAAATGGCGAGAGTAGTGGAACAAGCATATTTTATTTCAAAGGACATCAAAAGCGCCATCAATACTTCTCTTGCTCTTTCAAGCAAAAAATTTCCCTTTTCTGGGTGTCGTTTTGACTAGCAGATAAACCCAGAAATGTTTAAGGCTAAAGGGCTTCCTTTTCGTGACATTTGTTTTTGTCTGCGCCTTGGATTAAAGGCTGAGTTGTGAGTCAGCACTTGTCCGGTAGCTTCCTTTTATCTAGTCTTGTGTCTTTCGGTTTGCGTTGTTGTTATTAACAATGGGTGTTTACCAACTTCCCCAACAAAGTATCTTGGTAAGCCATTTTTCTGGCCTACCTCAAATATTTTATTATTTAACCTATGGCTAGAGTATGGCTTGGACACCCTGAATATAGTCGCAGCTAATGTATAGTCGTAGTGTATATTTTAAGAAAGACTGGCTAAGAACGCAAGTAGGAATGACAGCATAAAAAAAAGTGGTAGAATTTTATTCTAGGTAAACCGATCGAGAATAGAACGGGGGAAAGCTTTTTGCATACATATTGAATTCGATGGAAACGACGACGCACAATGCTCAGCGGGAGGGAATGTTGCAGTCTAACAGGTGGGATAGAGAGCTGCGACGACAGCGATGGAGGTTTGTTGTTTTTTTTTTTCTCTTTTTATCACATCTTAGTCATGCAGCAACAACATTCCTTTTTTTTTTAACTACATAACGGGATTTTGCCAGTTAAAGCCTGCTTGCGAGAGAAAGGAAGTTTTATGCCTTGGGGATTGTTTTCTGTGAAAAGAAGAAATCATTTAGCATTTTTTTGTTAGACTGCTGGGTTGTCCTCCAAAGGACTCTTAAAAATACTTTCCGCATGACCTACGCGGCATTAGGTGCCCCCCGATTGAAAACGGAGATGGTATTCCACATGATCTTGTAATTGCTTAGGACAATGTTGGGAACAGCGCAAACAGAGGACGGAGTGATAACACAACACAGGCGGTGACTAGCAACTGGCGCTTATTTCAGAAGTACAGATATATATATGTATATATATATATATATATATATATATATATATATATATATATATATATATATATATATATAGAGAGAGAGAGAGAGAGAGAGAGAGAGAGAGAGAGGCTATTCACTATCAGATTTAGCGGGCGTCAGATGTGGCAACCCTGATTGTGTCATCAGCTACTACGTTGGGCAGATCGAAACCAACGTTACCTAGAACAAACTCAGTTTCACAGCTCCAAATACCGCCCAGTGGAGGAGTGTGCCCAGGTGGCCGTCGCGAGAACTAGCAGCGCTGCAGTCAACTCTCGCTTTAGAAATGGCAGTCGCTTAGATGATACCCTGTTCGTGCTTACCCAATGCATCGAAATATCTAGAGTGGAAAATAGACCTTTGTATTGGAACTTCCTGGACATAGACGGGCGTACGACAACGTAAACAGGAAACTCCTGTTCAACATATTAAAAGAAGAAGGTATCGGTCATGAGATAACAAAGTTACTACAGGAATAATGCCGAATAAAAAAGTAGAAATTACATGAGAAGGGATAAGAAGTACGGAAGAAGTACGGAAGTATGCAAAGATTAAGACAAGGCTGTCCATCACCACTGCTCTTCATGCTTTTCATGAAAAATATTGACCGGAGGATACAAGAAAGTAACCTAGGTTTTAACCTGACATACAGAGGCGGAAAGGCGGTAGAACAGCGCCTACCCGATTTAATATATGCAGGCGATAGTGTGCTGCTAGCAGAGTCAGGAAGAATTGCAAACTCTGGTTACGTATTGCGGAGACGAAGGGGACGCTCTAGGCTTCAGTTTTAGTGCAGTTAAGTTGGGTGTGATGATTTTCAACGGCTCAACTGATCAGGGTCTTAAAATACACGGCCATGAAATACCCAGAGTGGCAGAATATAAATATCTCGGGGCATTTGTAATCGAAGAATTGGCTTTCACTGAAAAGCGTGAGCAATCACTAAAGGCAAAAGGGCGAAGAAATGCCGCGATAATGAAGGATAGGGCATTGAGGAGATGCAACAGGTATGAGGTTTTGAGGGGATTTGGAAAAGAATTATGGAGGCCTGGCCTACTTTCGGAAATGCGGCTTTTTGCCTAAAAACAGAGATACAGACGACATTATAAATAAATCAGAGAGCCGTCGGATGCTTAGCACTGGGGGCCTACGGCAAAACCAAAAATGAGGCGGCACAGGGAGATATGGGCTGGTCATCTTTCCAAGTACGGGAAGCTCAGAGTAAAATATTATTGCTGTAATATATGATTGCCGTAAAATAATATTGCTTATTAATACTGTGCAATTGCCTCAGGCAATTGGACAGTAACAGATGGGCAGCTAAAGTATTTAAATACCTATACCTAAAAAGCGTTGACTCACCATGGAGGAAAAGAACTAGGAAACTAACAAGTATGCTGGTCACAAGAACGAATAAATGAAGAGCGTTAAGCAACAGGGGAAAAACACAGAAGGTAAAAATTGGATAAATTCTGTAGAAAACAAACAGAGTGTGGAACTATACCGAACGTAGAAAAGGGAGATCAGGAAGGAAGCTTTCTTTGATAACTCAAGAGGCAGTACCCTACTTTTTGAACCAAGATCAGGATGCCTTAGACCACGCAGCTACAAGAAGAAATTTAACAATGAAGATGACTCATGTGTAGTACGTGATAAATCTACAGAAACATTTAACCATATCATACTCGAATGTAATGGTATCCATTCGGAAGTCGATACAGGCGCATCCACTCTTCCTGAAGCTCTGGGGTTTAGAGATACCAGTGGCCAGGTGAATGAATCTGCGGTGGAAGCTAGCAAAAACGATTGGAAGATTGGTGACTTAAAAGCAGAAACGTGACATAATGTTAGTAATGTAGAAACAAAAATTCAATAAATAGAATGATGGTATAGTTAATCAATCTAAAACAATAATTAAGATATAGGGGGGGGGGGGGGAAATAAGCATGATAGCAACTGCTACCACCTCGTTTAAAGGGGACGCTCCTATATTCCATCCATCCAGTCCAATACAGTCCAATCCAATCCACCCAATCCAATCCACCCATTCCTATCCATCCAATCCTATCCAATCCTATCCATCCAATCCTATCCAATCCATCCAATCCAATCAATCAATCAATCCATCCATCCATCCATCCATCCATCCATCCGTCCATCCATCCATCCGTCCGTCCGTCCAGCTTAGGAGCCTACATGTTGTGCCGACATGTAGGCTCCCTACTCTTTCTCCTAGTGGAGCGCGTTGTCTCCTACACGAGGCGCGGAAGCGTGGAGCGGTGAGCCCACACGAAGCTTTTGCGTGTTGCTGTTGCACTGTACTTGGCTGCAGTATAATTATAACTACATTTCGACAGCTTTGGCTTCGATTCGACGCATTACTTTGGAGAACGCGTTTGTGTTATACGAAATTCAGCTTTCATTGCTATGAAAGAAGTGCGACAGCGCCGTCGACTTGATCACAAGCACTGCTTCTCGCTTTACTCCCTGACCTGTGTCCTGTAGTGCGTTGTTTCAGAGCATAGGTCCTGTCATGCAAACAAATTAGTCACCTTTTCAGTGAATAGGACCACTCTAACTTTCCAAAAACCTAATGTATATGTTGTGGTCGCAATAATTTACGCGCACTTAAACGCCGACATTAAATATTAGAGAATGACATGGTGGTTTGCATGCATCCAGTTACGTTTTTCAAGGGCGCTGTGGTGTATCGGTAAGCGTTTAAAAAAGTACACATTTCTATTTTCGAAAGCGATGCACTGATAAAATGACCGGGTCATTTGCCACTATCATATACTGCGTTTCGGCCGGCAACAACTCGCTACTGCGATCGCCTACGCAAATTCTGACCCCTGCTTAGATTGCAGCATTGATTGATCGAAAAACGTTTATTCTCGGCAAGAGAAAGGGAGAGGGGAAATACAGGAAGGTGGTGTCCTCAGTGCAGGACCCCAGCGGCTATGGCTGCCACCCTCGCCTGGGAGACCAGTTGACGTTGATCCTCCAAGGTTGAGCTGAGCAGGGTCGCCTCCCACTGTTCCTCTGTTTTAGTGATGTACAGGTGTAGGGGTTTGTTTCCGGTACAGCCCCAAGTAGTGTGATATGTCGTTGGAGTGTCCCCGCACCAAGGACAAGACTCCTCGTATTCGCCTGGAAAGATCAAGCTATAGCGGAGTAAGTTTGGGAAGGTATTAGTTTGTAGTTTTCTCCAGTCTCTGGCCTCGTGTGCCGATAGTTTGCGGTGTGGAGATGGGAGGGTTCGCCTTGGTGTTCTCAATGAGTGAAGTTGTTCGCCATAAAGTGAGGAAAGGGGGATGAGATCAAGGAGATTAGCCGCTCGGTTTGTGTATCCTCGAGCTAAGCTGTCCGCTGCCTCGTTTCCCTCTAATCCATCGTGAGCTGGCGTCCAGGTAATCTGGTGCTTCCGATCGGAGTTGGATTTTTCATTCAGGTGAAGAATTTTTGATACCTGTTTATGTATTCGTCCTGCAAGGAATAACCTGCAGGCTGCCTGTGAGTCGGTGACTATTTTCAGGTTTCTGCCGGAACTTTCACCATGCTGAATGGCCAGCGCAATGGCTGCCGTTTCTGCTACAGTAGATTTGGGTGTAGGAATTGTAGCACTTGTGATTTCCCGGAATTCATCATCCAGGACGACCGCTACTGAGTATGGAGAGTGGGTATAGTTAGATGCGTCAACGTAGATAGCATTTCGCGCTTTAAGGTGTGCGCGTCGTATGTGGTCAGTGCGGGCTTTTCGGCGTCCTTCGTTTGTTTCTTTTTGCATGTTCTTTGGTAGTGGTGTCACGTGGATCCTTTCGCGAAGGGTTGGTGGTAAGTCTTCGGTATCTTGGAGTTTGGCTCTGTCAGCAGGCGTGCCTATTCTATCTAGAATGTTCCTGCCCGCTGCTGTAGTGTAAAGGCGTTCTATTTGGCCTAGGAGCACCGCTTCCTGGATTTCCTCGAAGGTGTTGTGGAGGCCACGTGCCTCAAGTAGGTTGCTGGCCGCGAAAGAGGGTAGACCGATGGCCTGTTTGTATGCCATCCGTAAGATAGCATTTGCCTTGTCTTTCTCTTTCTTGATCATTTCGGTGTATGGAAGTCCGTAGGCTAACCGACTTGTAATGAGGGCCTGTACCAGTTTTATGGTATCTTCCTCTCTCATACCTTTGCGATTGTTAGTGACTCGCTTTATAATTCTAGCGATCTGTTGGGCAGTTGTTTTTAGTTTTTGGAGGGCGAATGTAACTCTCCTGTCGCTTTGTAGCCAGAATCCAAGAATTCGTATTTTTTCGACCTCCTTGATGCAAGTGCCGTTTATGGTAATGTTGAGAGGTCCCGGAGATTGATAGGCGTACCCGCAAATGCGTATGGCCTCTGACTTCTCCGGGGCGCAGCTCAGCCCGCATTTGGCTGCCTGGACTTCAATGCAGGTAGCAGCTTTTTGTAGGGCGTTTTCTTTGTCTGCCAGGGATCCCTTGGTGGCCCATACTGTGAGATCGTCCGCATAGATGGTGTATCCGATGCTGGGGGCTGTATCTAGAGCTCGCGCCATCGCTATCATAGCGATGTTGAAGATGAGGGGAGATATTATTGAGCCCTGGGGCGTGCCTTTGTTTGGCATGTCGAGTGTCCCCGTGCGCGTCTCTCCCAATCCAACTGTCGCCGTGCGATTGCTGAGGAAAGTCTGAATGTATCTGTAGATTTGTTCTCCACATCCTATGTTACTGAGTTCCTTCAGGATGGCATCGTGCGAAATATTCTACGGGGATGTACTTAATGTGACGGTACTATGATGGGCTGAACTCGACGCTAAGACTTCGGTAGCCGTGCAGAATCCACTCTCTCAGCGTCGTCATTTTTCTCGACGCTTCGTCGTGCCCGCGTTCCTCGATCGTTGTCTTTGTCAGTGAGCACATCACTATGGTCCCGCGTTTCCCGGCAACGCTACTCCCCTCGGCAAAAGGCAACGTCCCGGTGCGTATTAGGCGTGCGGTGTGGAAGGGGAGTAACATGGCTTGAGGCGGGCGACATGTACGATTTCGGAACTGGGTGTAGCAGTCGGTGACTTTGGGTGGAGCGGTGCAATCTCATAGGTCACGTCGGTCACTGGGCGTAGTACACAGTAAGGACCCGTGTAGTGGGGCAGAAGTTTTTGACACAACCCCACACGACGGCACGGAAGCCAGAGCAACACCAGAGATCCGGGAGGATAGTGCACATCGCGGTGGTGAGCGTCGTAGCCGCGTTTTTGAGCTTCTTGAGAGACGGTGAGATTGTGACGAGCAATCTGGCGAGCAGCGTCGGCTCGGGCGATGGTATCGCGGGCATAGGTTGTGACGGGGCCAGCGGCGGGAAGCAGTGTCGAAGGGCAGTAAGGGGTCTCTTCCAAAGAGAAGATAGAATGGAGAGTACCCAGCAGTGTCATGACGCGAAGAGTTATATGCAAAGGTGACAAATGGCAGACTGATATCCCAGTCGCGATGACCGTCGGATACGTACATTGCGAGCATGTCGGTGAGTGTGCGGTTAATACGCTCCGTAAGGCCGTTCGTCTGAGGGTGAGTAACAATATTGTCAAGAGCCATGATGCATATTTCACTGTGGCGTGGAATTTCTCGAAGGACCTCTTCTTTTATGAGAAGAAATGCATCTTGGGTAGACAGTCCCTTTCGGAAGCCGATCATCGTAGTTGGTTGGTTATCCTCAACGAAGTTTTGGAGACGGGTGTGTATGACCCGTTCATAGAGCTTGCCTAGACATGAGGTCAGTGAGATTGGTCTCAGCGCTTCAAGGATAGGCTTTTTGTCTGGCTTTGGGATGGTTATAATTTCAGAATGCTTCCATTCCGGGGGTATCTCGCCCTTTTTCCAGAGGGAGTCATTTATGTAAGTAGTGAAGGCCTTAGCTTGAGTTTTACTAAGATTGCGAATCATGCCATTTGTGATTCTGTCAGCTTCAGCTGCTGTATTGCGCGTTGCTGATCTAGCGGCTGCATACACTTCGGCTGTTGTAATTGGAGCGTCAAGTTTGTCGTTCGACGTTCCAGTGTATTGCAGCTGGCTTGGCGGCACGTGAGTGCCAATGTATTTGTTTTTGAGTGCTTGGTGAAGCTCATCATCCGTTCCAGGAAAAAGGTGGGCGATCTTGTTCAGAGTGCGCGTGGAGACGGATTTGGAGGTGTTTGGGTCTACGAGATGTCGGAGTATGGCCCATGTTTTAGACGTGCCAAGTGCACCTTGGAGTGATTCGCAGAATTCCTGCCAGTTTTGGTTGGATAGCGTACTGGCGTAGGTTTGGGCTTCCTGGGTGATCCCCGCAATGCGAAGTTTTAGCTTTCTGTTATGTCTCTGCCTTTTCCATCTACGGACCAATGATCGTCTGGTTTCCCATAATTTGAGTAGGTGGCGATGTACCGCAGGAGCATCCGGAGTACATTTTACCTCTGTAGTAGCTGACTTGTGGGCTTTTTTAATTTCCTCGCTCCACTCCTTGATGGAGTGAATGGGCTGGTCGGAGTTGGTATTTTCCCGATATTTATTCCAATCCGTTATTCGTGCTGTGCCAATTTTGCGGCGGATTATGGCTGTCGAGATTGAACTGCGGACGATCGAATGGTCGCTGCCTAAATTCTCGCCCAAGTTGGTCCAGGTCGCAGAGGACGTGTTTTTGACAAATGAAAGGTCGGGGCATGTATCTCTGCTTACAGTGTTGCCATCTCTGGTGGGGTACATGGGGTTCGTGAGTAATTCTAGCCCTAATATGTCTCGGGCTCGCGCGATCGCCCTACCTCTAGGAGAGTCGCGGGCACATCCCCAATCTGAGTGCGGGGCGTTAAAGTCGCCAACAATGACTGTCTGGTTTTGTCCAGCAATCCGCACGGCTTCTTTGAGTAGCTTATAGAGGTCCGTATTAGTACCTTTAGGTGGATGATAAGCGTTAGTGAGGTAGGTGCTTTTCTGTCCTCTTTTACTGGGTATGATTTCGATGCACATGCTTTCTACTGCCGGATCGACGTCGAGGTAGTGTTCCGTCACTGTGATGTCTTTAGAAATTAAAAAGGCTATTCGCGACCTGTCTTCTTTCCTTATAGTGTAGTAGCCTAATAGGGTGGGTGCTCTATCCGCGCCTATTTCTTGTAGGCATATTATATCGGGTCTAATTGGGGCTGTCTTAATGTATTGCTTGAGAAGGCTGTTTTTTTCTATATCCTCGACAATTCCATTGCCATATCTCAAGTCTGTCTGGTGTACCTGATTTGTTAGAACTAACCATCATGAGCACTTGTGAAACTTCGCAATGACTCATTGTCACTGCTGCATGCTGCTGAGACGCTGTGGTATGATGCGCGGTAGGCTTTTGCTCGAGGGTTTTCCGCGCTGGCGACTCGCTTGCGGCTGTTAGCTTTAGTCTCGATTAGGGCGTGCAGGGTGATAAACTTGTTGTCATGAGCGTCGATGCGCTGTGTGAGAGCAGCTACTTGAGTTCCAAGAGCTTCGGCAATGGACCTAGCGTGAGTGATTTCATTCTTGATTGCGTCCAGGAAGGGTGTGATTGCTGCAATCACCTGTGTATGCATGTCTGATAGTTGGTTTTGGGCCGAGTTCGCCGCTACTGATGCTGTCTCAGGGAGGCTATTCCTGGCGTTGACTGAGGTAATTTTATCTTTTAGTTGCTGTTGAGGTGGGCGTGGCTGAAGGTTGTTTAAAGTGGCTGTATTGTGGGATTGTGCCATCTTCATGGTCGCGATTTCTTCCTCGAGCCTGGCTATTTGTTGCGCCTGACGAACTATCTCTTTTGCTTGTTTGGCACGGTAGGTGCAGCTCGGTGGGCTAAGTGAGTGATTGTGATTGGGAACAGTGGGAGGAGTCTTAGTGATCCCCGCGTAGCTCACCTGTTTGGTTTGTTGCTGGGTTTGCTGTCGATCTGGCCGGTGCTGCTGCCCTAGCTTGTGGGAGCTGTCCTGGTTCGGTCGGCGATTAGATTGGGATTTCGATCTGCGCCTCTGTCGGCTTCCGCTGTGGCTTTCATCGGCGGGGGACGATTCGTTCTCAGAACTAAACCATCTCTTGCGGCGAGGTTTGGGTGCGGCGTCCTTACGAGGCTGGTGTTGACGTATGGCGGGAGGTGCGGGAGGTCGCTCGATTCTTGGGGGGGTCGGTGGTTTGAAAGGTCGCAGACGCTTTTGACAGTCCTTGCCTGCAGTCTCGTGAGGCTCTCCGCAGAGAACGCATTTTGGCTGACATTGGTGTCCTTTAGGCGGGTTCTCGAGACCGCATGTCCTACAGACGTTTGCATTTGGTGTCGGGCATACGTCCGGCCGGTGTCCAGGCTTCATGCAAACGTGGCAAAACTGTCTGCCCGGACGAAAGGGGTAGCACTGATGGGATACACCCTCGAAACAAACGAAGGCAGGAAGTGTTGTTCCTTGAAAGGTGAATAACATAGAAGATGTCTTGCCCATTCGGCGTGCGTCGATGAGCTTGACATTGTTCGTCCTTATCTGGAGGAGGTGAGTATAGAGGTCGTCTGGCGACACTTCCGCTGGTAGGCCATGTATGACGGCTCATTTGTCTTGATCCGTGAAAGGGCAGTAGGTGTTTATTTCGTGGCTGGTGTTTCCCAGCGTTATTTTCTGTATTCGGCTGAGCTCGTGGGAGACTTCTTCATCTTCAGTGCTGATGATGAGAATGTTTGAACCAAAATGCGGTTGAAGCAGGAAATTTCCCTTCACTTTTTGCGGATTTTGGCAAGCCTGGCAGATGGCTCTGGACAGGGCGATGCTGGTGAAGTCCTTTAGGGCGAGTCGTTGCTTTGGTCGAATCACGAACTTAATTCCGTTCTTGGGAAGCGATGGAGGGCGAGCTCGGGGGCTTTCTTTTTTCGGGTCCGTTTTGAGAGGAGTGCTTGCATTTTCTTGCAGTTTATCATTTCTGGCCTTGCTTGCTCTCCGAAGTTCGCGCTCCTTGTGGCGGCTCATGGCAAGTTGCCATCCTTTGGGCAATATTGGGAGTTCTTTGGGTCCTGATCCTCCAGGCAGTGATGTTTGATCCTGATCACGGGGGTTTCCTGGCGAGTGTTGTAGTTTCATATCCGAGTCCAAATCTTCTGGTAGTTCCTTAGCGTGGTATTGCAGGGAACTGGGGCCGGCGACGGGCTCCACTGTTGTCATTCACAGGCCGTGGAAAGCTGGGCCTTGTTTCCGAACGGCCGTGCCGCTCAGTCGCAGCGAAAACTGCGGGCCGCCGGCGGCGGCGGCGAAGCGCGTTGGCCGTATAGACGGTTTTCCGAGAACACTTGAAACCACGGGCCGAGGGGCGGTGCGCGGGGTCTCGGAGTCGTCCAGAAGCACGTCCGCTCACGTTGCGAGCTCGGAGGGGTCTAGATTGCAGCAAGACGCGATCGTGCCAGAGATCGACTAAAACACACCGGACGGGGCTTTACACGCTTTATGAAAACGTTTACGTTTCTGCGCACAACAGTACAACTGATGACAAAATAACTGTTTTACACAAAAACACATCGAGCTTTTCACTAATTGCACAGATCGACGACCGTATATGGCTGCAGTGAGTGACGTCCACAAGCAAAAAATAAGATCGATCGCAAAGATTACATACGCGTCTTGCAGCCGATAGAGCGGGCATGACACTACTCCCGTCCTTTAGCAAGTGTCCACAAAAGCTCATTTGTCGGCGCTTAACACTTGAATCCCGTATTGAGATTTTTCCAATAGACTTCAGCCGTTACGGCTTCGCACACATGCACGGTGTAGATGGCGTACCGGTGCGTCTTTCGCCGCCATGGTGTTGGGCGCCCCCAGCGACTTGGCTGCCAGCAGAGCCACAATTACGTCATGTGGATAAGCCCTATACATACCGCAACACCGCTATCAAGATAAACATATTGAACTTGTTGCGCTAGAAGATGACGAAGAAAAAGGCGCGTGCTCAGCTGATGACAAAAGAAACTGAACTAGAGATGAACCGGAAAAAAAGAGTGAACGAAAGTAACAACAGGTTGACGGGTGAAAACGAACAAGTAAAAACAATAACAAGGGTAAAAAAAACTTATTTTGCTACAGGAACGCGTCAAGGATGAAATGAAAGTGGCGAGCTGTATGGCACGTGCTCATTTCGAAAGGAGGAGAAAGGGCGATTGAACGACAACCAAAAAAGATGACCAGGATAAAGCAAACAACAACATGGGCAAAGGCACATCGGGGAGGCGGCTGGCGAGTGTCAGGACTGATACCCAAGAAAAGTGACTTCTTTTGAAAGCAATGTGATAGACGGCGCAATGACACAACTTTGATCTTTGTTATTGACGATAAAAGCTTCCCAGATTTCTCGAGCATGCTGGCTGAAATATTTCTTGATGACGCGGGTTTTCTAAAGCAGGGGAGAGGATCTGCATTTGGTGCGGTGAATGACTAGGTTAGAACCGGTAGTGGGATTTTGAGAATTAGCGTGCTAGCGCAACCTGACATAATATCGAAAATAATGATAATAAATAACGAATAATAATAATAATAATAATAATAATAATAATAATAATAATAATAATAATAATAATAATAATAATAATAATAATAATAATAATAATAATAATAATAATACTACTACTAATAATATTAATAATAATAATGATAATAATAATAATAATACCTTTATTTTCCATCATGGTAATGGGGAAGGCAGGGAGAAAAAGCCGAGCAATCGGCTGGACGAGCTCCCCTCATCCTCCCCCCCCCCCCCCCCGCCCCAAGGATATACAATGTAAAAATACATAGGCAGAGCAGCGTAGCGTCCGCAAAAAAAAAAAAATAAAAATAAATAGAGGTAAATTCGACGAGACATCGCTCTCAAGGATAGCGTATAAAACATTGATAACATCCAGCACCTTATTGCACATGAACAGAGAGTCTGTAACAAAAAAAAAAAAAAGCGAGATCGCAGTAAGATCAGGCAAATTAAAACAACAGAAAAGGAACAAGTTCTTTCCACATAGCAGTCGTAATAATAGCAGTACAAGCAATGCAGCAGTGACCGTAAAATAGAATAGCAGCAATAATAACAGTGTCAAACTTTCGCACACAGGAAAGAAGGGAAGGAATTTCGTACACAAAGTTTTTCTCACACTACACAAATGGATTCTGATGTTTTTACTTTATTCATTCATTCCGTTCAGTCTCTTTCTTATTTACACATTTGCACAGAGTACCAAATTTGTTCGGCGAAGAAAAAATACACACACTCCAACCTTAGCACTTATCTTCTTGAGCACGTGTGACACGCCATGCACATAGGGAACAACGGCTGTACGCGGTCGTTCAATATCGGTTTGTTTCGTCTTAAAATTTCCGTGAACTTCCTGAATACGTTTTTCTGCCAGTTCGCGAAGCAGGTCCTCCTGGAAACCAGCGGGTCTGAGTCGGCTCACCTTTGACTTGAAGTCGGTGAAGACTTGGTATTGACAAGGTCTGTACAGGGCTTCTCCACTATTCTGGCTTTGAGCCTGCATGATGATGGCTGTATGTCACGCGGAACATTACGCAATGTTTATCCACAGAATACTTTAAGGAAGAGTCTGTAAGTTACCTGTAAGTTGTCAAACTTGTAATCCCACCCTTAACTGGCTCCTGCACACTAAAACGTTAAGCTATTTGAACGAATTTCTTTCTTTCTTTCTTTCTTTCTTTCTTTCTTTCTTTCTTTCTTTCTTTCTTTCTTTCTTTCTTTCTTTCTTTCTTTCCTTCCTTCTTTCCTTCTTTCTTTCCTTCCTTTTTTCCTTCTTTCTTTCTTTCTTTCTTTTGCCTAAAAGGAGACTGAAGCTAAAGGCGCGGTCGCCTGACGTGGCCTCAGCCCCCTGCTACATGATCAGTAAGCATCGAAAATACAATATTGCGGCAGGCTGGCACACAACAGTAGCCTTGATCAGGACATAAAAGGAAAGAAACAAAACAATAGTGACATTTGTGCGCAGTGTGTGCAAAATAATTATATGTAGGTACAATATGAATATAATGAAGACACTTAATAGGCACAATTTTACGATGAGTATCACAGGCATACAAAAAATAATGAAAGTTGAAGAAATATACACAGTACAACACCCTATATCAGACAGGTGAGTTTTTCCCTTTTTTTACATTTAAACTATAAGACAAGTAAACAAATACACAGTCAATTACAGATTACACTGGACAAACAATTTAAGTACAATACCTCACTGGTAAGCAAACAAAGAAACATTGACCAACAAATCATCTAAAGCATGCGCGGGCGGAGTAATATTACTGAGAGTATGCAATATCACTACACAAAAGAAATCTCTTACAATCTTTCTTGAATGCAGAAAAGGGTTCATAGTAATTTATGGGCATATCTCTTCTATTGAGCATTTTTTTAACCTGGAAGGACAGTGTTTGGCGCCCCTAATTTGTTCTCGTTATAGGCATCATTAATTTAGCATCCCTGATTGCGTACAAGCTTACTCTGTCTGTAGGAGTGTTATGTAAACGATTCTTATGTATCCAGTGCAGCAGCTTAAAGTAGTAAACCTTGTCTGCCTTTAGTATACTGTATTTCAGAAAGAGTGGGTGAGTTCCTAGTTTATGTTTCTCATCATGATAATTTTCACATATACGCAATACCTGCTTCTGTAAAGTAATTAATTTTTTGTAATTGTGATCAGTAGTTGTGCCCCAGACTAATATACAATAGGTTATTCTTGAGTAGAAAAGAGATTAATACAGAGCTTGTTTCAACCAAGATGGAATTAAGTGTTGAATTCTGTAAAGACAACCTGTCACTCGTGACAAATCAGATTTAAGGCTATCGATGTGGATGTTCCATGAAAGATCACTGCTAAACCAAACCCCCAGAAATTTCTGCTCAGAAACCTCCTCCAGCAGGATACCTTCATATTTGATGCTAATAGAGGTAAGGTCTCGAGTGACCGTCCACATATACGTTGTCATACGTATTTGACTGACATAATATTTCAACAATATTATGTCAGTCAAATACGGCTATCGGTTTATGTACATTTTACATCGTACAATGTACATTTTGAGTGAATTAAAAAACATATTGCAGCAATGAATTTGATTATCTCTTCGCATGAAATTGCCAGGTTGCAACCAGCTCCGATGCAAAGAAATATTTATTTCGTGAGTGCGGCTATGAATTCATACATCTTCATGGTTGAGTTTGACCATGTCAAGCAACGCTATCGTATTAAGACCTGAAATAAATTATTAAAACGAGTGACACGAGTGAGTTTAACTGAACTTCTATTTCAAACGTATAGGATCGCACACTCCGGTTAGTGGCATCCACTAGCACGGTGAAATCGCAGTGATACAATTATCATAAGGGATCATTGTGTCATTAGTATTTGTGCCAGCACATATGCACGGCGGCAGGGCGACAAGGAAAGGTGTGGAGCCTTCACAGAAATTTCATACTTAAAGAAAACTTCGTCCTGGTTCGAGGTGTGAATCCAAAGCAGCGTCATTCGGGGGACAGTCTCTCTACCAGCTGAGCTAGTCAAAAATGGTAGCCGAATGCCTTGATCACAAGGCTTCTGTGGGTCGCTTTCATTCATCGCTTTCATTCATATCGCTTCATTCATATCGCTTTCATTCATACCGTATGACAACGTATATGTAGACGGTCAGTCGGACGGATGGACAATTGTATTGACGGATGGAACATAGCATTATCCCCTTTGAAAAGCATGCTCGGCGTTTTTCTCCACAATGTTGACACATGCCGTTCATAGACGACGACGGAGAATTGAACGGGAAATGGGAAAAGACAACGAAGTGAAACTGTGTTCAGTCTCGTGCTGACCTGACTGGTTGTCGGTGTTCCTCGGTTCCCGAGTGCCTTCTGTGTAGCGTTACGTTACAAATCTGATGGACGCAGCGCCGGTTATTGATTCCAGACCTGCATAACCAACCTCTCACTACGGAGCTTACCCCGGTACATCAGCGCCGCTGCCGTCGCCAATGTGGAGAGCCCCATGAATTCGGACCCCTCCCGGCTGCTAGCAGGACGGCGCAGCCTCAGACAACCGTAGAAACTGCTGCAATGACGTCATGAGAGCAGGCTTCCCACGTACATCCTGTGTCATTAGCCGCGAATACCTCCGTCTTTTTATGGCGACGTGTTCGAGGACGCCGACGACCGGCTTGAGACCTACGAGCGAGTCGCTCGTTACAACGTGTGTACCGATCAGCGTAAGCTCTACAATGTGTACTTCGCTCTTGAAGATTCTGCACGGACATGGTACAAAAAACACGAGGCTTCTTTTCCATCCTGGGAAGCCTTCTGTCGTGACTTGAAAGCGACTTTTCCTAGTGCTGACCACCGGGAGCGAGCAGAAGCTGCGCTACACTCGCTGTCAGTGCCACAACGAGAGCGTGCGTATGTTCTTTGAGGACATGACACGCCTCTTCAAGCTCGCAGACCCGCAAATGCCGGAAGAGAAGGAGCTACGTCACCTGATGCGGAGCGTTAAGCAAGAACTTTTCATGCGACTGGTGCGCAGCCCACCGCTCACTATGGCGGAGTTTCTAAACGAGGCTGCCACCATGGAGACCACGCTGCAACACTGAGCCCGTCATTTCAACCGTGAAGGGAACACCATTAGCTCCTACGGACTTCCTATGCATGTCGGCAGCAACATGGACGCATTACGCAACCTCATCCGTTCTGTAGTGCGAGAGGAACTGCAAGCCCTGCTTGTGCCTTGCAACATGACAACGTTTCCTTCACTGGCTGAATTTGTCTGGGACGAGATACGTATGGCAGCTGAGCAAGTGCCTGACGTTCGCCACCAGTTCGACGCGAGACCCACCTACGCGTCCGTCCTACGTAAGGCTCCCACGCCTGACCATGGTATCAACGCCGCAGCTCCAGCAATGGAGCCGCAGGGTCCTAGAGGACCTGGCATGGAGCCACATGGAGCCTCGCTTCTCCCTTCTGCCAACCTACCAGCGACCCCGTAAAAGTCATGTATAGAGGATCCGGGACCTTCGGCCCCTCTGCTATCATTGCGGTGAAGCCGGTCACATCTACCGGGCGTGCCCGTATAGCTGCGTCGACATGTGTGGTTTTGCACCGGAAAACCCCTGCCTTCGGAATGGCGAACGTCCTACTGAGATCGCAAGCAAACGTGCTGCGCGACAGTATCCCAGCGCGTCCATGCAGTTACCAAGAGCGTCGGTCTACGTCCCCGACAAGCTACCGTTCGCCTAGTCCTAACTATTCCCGACGCCGCTCTAGTAGTCGGGAAAATTAATACCAGCGGTCTTCGGAGGCAGGGTCGCTGATGTCGGGAAATGTGAAGATCCTCCGTCATCGTCAGGCCAATCCGACGAGATTTCGCTGGTGTCAGGTAGCGACAGCATCCGACGTGCTATCTCCTACCGGTACGACGACATTTCGCTTGGGACAGGTAGCGACAGCATCCGAAAACTACCTCCACTTTATACGTAACTATTGATGGAGTGGATATCATGGCGTTACTTGACACCGGTGCCGATTCTTCAGTAATGAGCCACGGACTCGCCCGATAATTGAAGAAAGTTTTGACACTTGGTCCGGTCCGAACATAAACACGGCGGGAAGTCACTTGATTGCCCCTTCCGGCAAGTGCCCAGCACGAGTCGGCATCCGTAGTTTTGTGTATGTCGGAGAATTCTTCGCACTTCCTGAGTGTTCGAAAGACTTAATTCTTGGCATTCACTTCCTGCAGACCAACGGCGCTGTCATTGCGCAGAAAGAAGCGCGTGGGACCTCTTCAACGAAATGGGCCATGGCGCGCATTAAAAACAAGGATCCGAACGTTTTGGATGGAACGTTTTGCGTATAGTCGACGATGACGTGAGAATGCCAGCACGGTCTAGTGTTCTGGTTCTTGTGAGGCATGACTTATTTCACGACTGCGAGGGCATTGCAGGTGGGCATCTCCCGCTATCCCTCGAGAAGGAATTTGCGCTTGCTCTAGGAATCGTGAAACTCCAGAACGGTTGGGCTACTGTCCTCCTGGCAAATTTCGCTATGAGATACGGCACCGCCAAGGACACGGCTGCGGCATTCCTTCACGATGTTGCTGCCTTGCCTCATTGAGGCACCGTCGGGCCAACCCTACAGACGAGGCCGCACCTTGTCATGATCTTCAAAGCGTTAAAATTAGCCCGGACTTGAGGAATCTTCTCTCGGGTCTTCTGAGCGATTTCGCAGACTCTTTCGCTACAGGCTCCAAAATCGGTCGTACACCTACCGCCAAACATCGCATCATCAGCAATGAGACCACGTTAGCGGCATGCCAGCGCCCGTACCGGGTTTGTCCTGAGGAACGGGAAGCCATTAAAGCGCACGTGGATGAAATACTTGCGGGCGACGTGATCCAGCCTTCGACGAGCCCGTGGGCGTCGCCAGTGATCCCTGTCAAAACGAAAGATGACACCTTAAGATTCTGTGTCAACTATTGAAAGCTAAATAACCTGACAACAAGGGACATCTATCCGCTCCTCAGGATTGATGGTGCCCTCGACCGACTACGCTACGCCAGGTACTTCTCCTCATTAGACCTCAAAAGCGGATACTAGCAAATCAAAGTGGGTCAGAGAGACAAAGAGAAGACTGCATTTGTGACGTCCGACGGCCTATACGAGTTTAAGGTGCTTCAGTTTGGCCTTTGCTCTAAACCCGCAACGTTCCAACGTAAGATGGACACGGTTTTATCAGGTTGACGTGGCAATCGTGCTTGGTGTACTTAGATGATGTTATTCTCTCGCCTACTTTCGAGCAACACCTGGACCTGTTGACATTTCTGCTTGAAGCGGTCAAAGTCGCGCAACTAACAATCAAGCCTGAGAAGTGCCACTTCGCTTTCAAAGAACTTCGCTTTCTCGGCAATGCCAGTGCACAGGGTGTTCTCCCTCATCCCGACAAGACTTCTGCAGTGTCAAGTTTTCGACGCCCCACCAGAAAAGAGGCACTTTTGTGATTTCTGTGTCTGTTCTTACTACCGACACTTCGTCTAAGATTTTCCCAAGATAGTTGAACCCCTGACAGTCATAACCAGACAAGATATACCCTTCCGGTGGGGAAGCAATCAAGAACAAGCCTTCCAGGAGCTCTGAAGTCGCCTACACAGACCCTCAATACCCGCCCATTTCGATGAAGACGCCGCAAGCGACGTACATACTGATGCCAGCAACGTTGGCCTCGGAGCGGTACTCATCCATTGAAAAGACGGAGTAGAACGGGTTATCGCTTACGCGAGCGGAACACTCTCACGATCGGGGGCGTACTATTCGACCACGGAGAAGGATTGTCTTGCGGTAATCTGGGCCATCAGCAAATTTCGGCCATATCTCTACGGACGACCCTTCCGTATTGTCGGCGACCATGATTCGTTGTGCTGGCAGAGAAGCCTTAAATACCCGTCTGTACGCTTGGCTCGATGGAGCCTTCGTCTTCAAGAGTATGACGTTACTGCTGTTTTTAAGTCGGAACATATACACCAAGATAGGAATTGCTTGTCACGCGCGCCCTTAGACTTCACTGCAGTCGACAACGTCGACGATTTTCCCTTTATTGGGGCCATTACCCAATACCATATAGCTGACCTTCAAGGCAAGGATCCGGAGCTGGCGCCGCTCACCGAGTATCTAGAAAGAAGCGGTGGTAGGGTACCGCTTGTTTGTCGTCGTGGCTTGCAGTCATACGCTTTACGAAGTGGAGTTCTCTACAAGCGCAATTTTGAATGATCAAAAGAGAAATTTCTACTCGTAGTACCTACGCACTCACAGCCTGACATCTTTAGCGCTTGTCACGACGAACTGTCTGCCGGCCACTTGGGAGTTAGTTGCATGCTTGCAAGAATTCTAGAGAAGTACTACTGGCCGAAATTATTACCTTCAGTACGATCTTACGTTAAAACCTGCCGTGACTGTCAACGCCGAAAGACTTCACTCGTGAAACCAGCCAGATTTCTTCATCACATCGCTCCACCGAAAACTCCTTTCCAACAAGTGATGATGGATCTTCTTGGTCTTTTCCCGAAGTCAACTAATGGAAAACGTGAGATTGTGGTCGCGACAGACTGCTTGACCCGGTATGCTGAGCCCGCGTCGCTCACAAATTGAACTGCCACCGAAGTAGCAGAGTTATTTTGTCCACGACATCGTATTGCGTCATGGCGCCCTGGCCATATCATAACCGACCGTGGGGCAGCTTTTGAGGCCCGCCTGACTAAGGCTGTGCTGAATCTTACACACACTAGCCATAGACGGGCCACGGCATACGACCCGCAAACTAATGACTTGGTGGAACGGCTAAACAGAACTCTGGCCGACATGCTGCCTATGTACGTGAATATAGTGCATAAGACCTGGGATCAAATTCTTCCATATGCCACGTTCGCGTATAATGCGGCACTTCAAGAGACGACGCGGCTCACTCCCTCCGAGCTTGTCTTCGCCTGTCGGGCGACCAATCCCCTGGATAAAATGCTGCCCGTATACCCCGACTATGGACATGAGCTTGATCTGGACGTCACTAGTTTTACTCAGCTTGCGGACGAAGCGCGGCAGCTGGCAAGGCAGCGCAGATACCTACAACAGCAACTAGACGCTGATCCTACAATCAGGGACGGTGCTTCGCTGCCTACGAGCCTGGAGACTTTGTCTGGATTTGGACGCCCCTCCGTCATCGTGGACTGTCTGAAAAATTTATGTGCTAGTACTTCGGCCCATACCGTGTCCTCCGCCGCATCAGTGACGTTACTTACGAAGTTGAATCCACTACCCAAGACTCGTCAAGCCGAAGACGACGCAGGTTCACTGACGTTGTACACGTTGTCCAGATGAAACCCTAACAACCACCGCGCTAACTAATCTTGAGACTGATGACGCCCCATTTTGTGTTGTTGTATTCCATACCAACCTAGAATACTATCTGTCAGCTCATCGCATCAAGCAGCATCGCATTTTCAGCATCGAGGCGATGCTGCCAAGAAAAGGGGTAATGACACATGTCATTCATAGAAAACGAGAGAATTGAGCGGGCGATTGGGAAAAGATGATGAAGTGAAACTGTTCTCCGTCTCGCGCTGACTTGACTGGTTACCGGTGCTCCTCGATGCCAGAGGTCCTTCTGTGCATCGCTACGCTGCTATATATTGAAGGTTGTTATAAATCGGTGCTCTATTTTGTCATTAAGGTTAAAAATAATTCATGTCTCGTAGCCTGAGCGCTTTCAGCCAATGAACACCATAAATCAAGCTAAATTTTTATTAACGCGACAGCAGAGGCCTCATGGTCGCAGGCGCTGGAAGAAAACAGGGACGAAAATTCCGAACTGCCGACAGAACCAGACCAGAACCAAACCAGACCAGGGGGCACGACGCCGCATTGGCAATGGAGCGCTTACCTTTCGTACTGTTCCAGGCTGCCCTACTCTTTGGCTCATCGTTACCTTTTTTGGCATCGGTCGTGGTCTTCACCTGCCCAGTTCAGAATGCGAATCAACCTGCGGATTGGACGCAACAGCTATGCCTACTGATCCAACTGGAAGGAAACCTGTTCTTCGGCTGGCAACCGCGGTCGTTCACCACCAGCGATACCACTATCAGCGCCGGCCACACAGAATATAAGCTGCTGCCCCTCAAGTTGATTGAATTCGCCAAACCACAAAATGTTCCGTACAGGCTTAATGTTGATAAGCTAAGAATAAAAGACAGCGTTTACGTATACAACGCCGCTACTGACACCGTAGAGCTATCTTCAGCATAGGTAAGGTGTTGCTCGGCTACACGTGTCATCAGGAAAGAATGGACGCCTCACCCCAATAACACCGCGCAATCGCAGCTTTCCTTCTGCTTCACTAACATAAGCAGCTTCCTTCCTAAGCGCATCGAGCTTTGTTCATATCTTGGTAACTGTGAATGTGATATTTTAGTACTAACCGAAACGTGGCTCCATAAAGATAATAGGAACGATGAAGTCTTGCTTGATATGAACAGTTTCACTATCTACCGAAACGATAGGAGCAACAGAAGGGGAGGAGGGGTGCTGACTGCTGCGAAAAACCATTTAACTTCTTTTTCCGTTGATATTCCTAGTAAATTAGAAATTTTGTGGGTTTGCAACACATCGCGATCTTCCAAACGTCTTCTTGGTGTTTGTTACAGACCACCAGATAGTCCGCAATCATTCGTCTCCGATTTACATGATAACCTAGCTGAAGCAAAAGATAAATTTCCAAAAGCAACTATTTGCCTACTTGCTGATTTCAACTTTCCTGAAATTGACTGGTCGAGCTTACGTTCTAGAACACGTGATGGCACTAATTTTGTTCAACTAACTCTCGATTTCTCATTGGTCCAACTAGTTGAAATACCTACCCGAGGAAACAATAAGCTTGACCTCGTCTTCTCGTCAGTCCCAGACAATATAAGCCCTATCTCGTATTCTGATGGCTTTAGTGATCACGCACTACTTAATTTTACGATGTCCATGCCTTCATGCGCACGTGCTCAAACACATAAACGTATTGTTTAGTATAACTGCGCTGACTACAGTGCCATTAATCTCGGGTTACAATCCTTTTGTGACACATATCTTCCGACTTTTTCTCAGCGTTCGGTCAACGATAACTGAGTTTTGTTCAAAAATAGTTTGCTGGAATTAGTACACCGTCATAAACCACTGCTCACCCTCCGCACGAACGCGTCTAAACCATGGTTCAACAGGATGTTACATGCATTAAAGAACAAGAAAAAGCGACTTTTCAAAGCTGCCAAACGCCTTGGCACACCGGCTTCATGGCAGAAACACAAAACAGCCGAAAAATCATATTGTAGTGCCATCCGCAAAGCAAAGCTTAAATATTATTCCCATGACCTTCAATCCCTTATGACACACAACCCTAAAAAAGTTTGGAGAACGATATCACCTACTGACACTCCGGTTCTTGTTTCATTCTTGGATGACACAGGTGCTCCAGTCATAGAAGAAGAATGCCCACTTATATTCAATAATTATTTTTCTTCAGTGTTCACACAAGAAGATCATTCCACTACACCAACATTAGTAGATGCCGATTACCCTTACATGAGCAGCATTAATCAACAGTCTCAAGATTTCAACTTCTGCCGGCATTGATGATATTAATACAAAAATTCTCAAAAACACAGATTCATTCAAGCAATATTCTCTTCCATATCTTTCGTCAGTCGTTATCAACTGGTGAAATTCCAAGGGATTGAAAAATTGGTAAAATTATCCCCATCTTCAAATCAGGTGATAAAACGAACTCGCAAAACTATCGCCCCATATCTTTGACACCTGTCCCATGTAAGATCTTGGAACACATCATCGTATCAGCAGTGGCACAGCATCTAGATAGTAATTTCTTTTTTGCTAACCAGCACGAGTTCAAGAAAGGCTTCTCTTGTGAGACTCAACTACTGGAATTTACTAACGAGCTGCTACACAATATGGACGAGAACTTCCAAACAGACTGCATATTCTTAGACTTTTCAAAAGCATTCGACCGCGTCGCGCATTCACGTTTAACAGGTAAAGTTACTTCCCTCAACCTAGACTCACTAACAACCTCATGGCTAAGGAATTTCTTGTCTTCTCGCGAACAGTTTACAGTTGTTAACGCTCAATCATCTCCTTTTAGCGATGTTCTATCTGGTGTTCCTCAGGGAAGCGTCCTGGGCCCGTTGCTGTTCCTGATTTACATTAATGATCTGCCGTCCAACATTACATCAACCATTCGCTTGTCCGCAGATGACTGCATAATCTATCGCAAAATCCGATCACCTTCAGATCACCTTGCACACCTTGCACTTCAAAGAGACCTCGATCATGTAACCGCTTGGTGTTCATCATGGCAAATGTCACTTAACACCGAAAAATTCAAGTCAATGACATTCAGCCGCAAAAAACTCTAACTCTTCGTTCGATTACATACTCAATAACAGCTTAGTCCCTCAGGTGTCTTCTTACAAATACCTCGGCGTTCATTTTTCAAATAACTTGTCCTGGTCCACTCATATAGAGAAAATAACAGCTAAAGCATCCCGCACTTTAGGATACCTAAAATGGAATCTTCATGGAACTCCTGCTACTACCCGTAAGCTCGCCTATCAAACATTTGTTCGTCCGCTACTCGAGTATGCATCATCCATTTGGTAACCTCACCAGGCTTATTTAATTTATTCCCTTGAATCAGTTCAAAATCGTGCAGCGCTTTTTATCTCCAGAAACTATCACCGTCACTCAAGCATCACAAACATTAAATTATCGCTCTCTCTTTGTACCTTGCAATCAAGAAGATTAATTGCCCTAGTCTGCTTACTTCACAAGATAGTCTATAGTACTTATAATTCGTCTCTCCCTCTTGCGCAACCTCGCCGTACCTCGCGCTGTTTAAACAACTACTTAAGCTTCCGGCGCCTTTCAGGTAAAACCGTTGCATTCAATTCATCCGCTTTGCCGCAGGCTATTGTTCACTGGAATGGTCTTCCGGAACACATCGTCACTATTCGTGATCCAGCTTCTTTTAGGACCGAAATAACAGCCATTTTTTTCTAATTACTGACGCGTCAATAACTATTGTATAATAATGTTCTTATTGTTTTATGATGAGTACTAACAGTCAGTTAGCATTGTGTAATGATGTTCTTACTGTTAAATGAGTACTAACAGTCAATCAGCATGGTACAATCACGTCATTCATGCTCCTGTTATTACCTCTATTTATGTAATCCCCCCTCTCAGACAATACTCCAACGCTTGGAGCCTGTGAGGCAACCTGAATAAATAAATAAATAAATAAATAAATAAATAAATAAATAAATAAATAAATAAATAAATAAATAAATAAATAAATAAATAAATAAATAAATAAATAAATAAATAATCTAATTTTGCATTCCAATGCGTGGCATATGTACAATCCTGGGTGTTCATTTATAACGCTGTGAACCAGCTAGTCAAGTTTCATCTGTGTAAAAAAGCTGCATGATACCCCTTTCTGAACACTGTTGAATTGTCTAAGATTTATTCGTGTACTCTTGAGTTTAGTTTTACTTGAGTGAATGGTAAGAAGTCAGTTTACTAATGTATATATAAACCTGTATGATACTATTTTCAGACCCTTTACTAAAGGAAAGAAAGGAAAAGAGAGAAGAAAGAATTTGGCTGTGGCTTAGCTTGGTTAAGCCTGGTGATTGCGAAGCAATACGTGGTACTACTATAGTACCGCTTGTGGTGATGCTTGGCTGTGCTATATTCACCATTGTGATGCTCCGGTTATGTTTGCTGTTATGGCTATTGTGACGCTTGACTGGACTATAATAAGGGAGTAATTACTCATTGCATCCACCCAAGCGCAGCCATACGGCTACTGTACTATGTTCAGCTATGGTTTTAAATGCGTCTGGAAGAAAGGCGCAGTATCTGACACACTTTCCCCGACAAGTGTGCGTTTGGATTGTACGCCATCGCTCCTGTCGCGTGGCGTTCCTTGGCGCGCGTTTAAGTGTGGGATTGGCAGGAACGCTAGATAAGGTGAGACTTCTCAGGCTTCCGCCTTTCACTACTTTAGTCGCCGAACTAGTAGTGCTGCTAGTAGATGAACGTTCCAAACTATCGGACAAATTCGTACCTTCCTCTCCTGCTTCTGTCGTCGATTCTGCTACCGAAGACATTGACCGCCTTTTCTGCCTAGCTGCTTCTTGCGCTCGTCGCTTGGAAAGCCGTCCTTCTCGCTCTTCTGTCTCTGTGGCTCGCTTTTGCTTCCTCTTTGCAGGCTGCCTAAGCGTTTTGACTGTAGGCGGCATCTCATGGCTTGACGAGAGGAGCGGAGTCAGGCCGTAACTGCCACCGCGCAAGGCGACGGTAAGCCCTCGCTCTTACACAGATGGTATGACGTCACGCAGCGCGCAGCGCCACTGGTGAGAGGAGCAGAAGTCAGGCGGTGACTGCCACCGCGCAAGGCGACGGCGCGAGTTTAGCCCCGCTCTTACACAGATGGCATGACGTCACACAGCCAGGTCACGCTAAAGGTCAAGCGTTGCTGCCACCGCCGTGCCTTTTGACGGGCTGAGGTGGTAGCTAAAGTAGTATTGCTTCGCAATAGAAAGAGTCGCCAGTCGAGCCAGGTGATCGTCAACAGATCTTAGGGAGCTGGATGAACTCGCTGTTTCGTGTGAAATGCGGACTTCTTGTGTGGAAGGGGATGCAGTTGAACTCCTTTGTGATGTGCTTTCGTAGCAGTGCGCATACCGCTCAGGATCAACGACGTTTTAAACAAGAATTGAGTGGCGGTGCTCAGACTTAAAAAAAAATTTGTTTCGAAACAACTGTTGAGCGAATGTGGTCGCTAACTGCCTGTGCTGGAACTTGGGATCCGGATTGCGCGGTGATCCGGGAGCCACCGACTTCTCCACAAATTTCCTTACTGTGTCGCCTTTTGTTCGGAAACCGGATGCGAAGAAGGGTCGCTGAACGACACGCTGGAATGCGGGGACAACGTGCTAATGGCGGCTACACGGACGCTGTTGCAAGGATGCCGAAGGTTCTGAGAACGGGAAAAAATGACCCCTGGTAACAAGAAAATCCGCAGAAGGACGGTGGGGAAGAGAGGAATAAGAGACGCGCTAAAGGAGGTCGACCAAGCCTCGCCTTCCGAGAGACGACTGCCTGAAAATACAAAGATGGCTCGCTAGCCCTGCCGGCGCCGTATTTGAGCCCACTGTGTAAACCGTCATCATCAGCCCTGCCTGCAGCTATAGTCATCATCTTCCACCCAAGCACCGGATCACCGAAATGGTGTCCAGACGCAGCCTCAAGATCGTAGGTTTATCGGGCGAATCCAGCTCTGAATAAATCTGTTACTGGCCTTATTTCGTGTCTGATTCCAGCTCTCCACTCAGAAAAAGCCCTATAACCGGAACATCATAGTGGCAGGGGTATTTTCAGGACTGGCATTGCTCTTAATCAGATCTATTTGCCACGGAAAGCAGGAGGGATACAAGGAATCCGGCCTACTGGCTAGACTGGCATTGTAATGAATGCAAAAGCGGAATATCAAGTCATGGCTAATGGGTCGAGTGTACTAGCGTTTAGCCATTTGATTCCTATGTTTGAAGGTACCGGGCCTGTTCATGAATTTCTGAATACGCCCCGCCGGGGTGGCGCAGTGGTTACGGCGTTCGACTACTGTTCCCAAGGATGCGGGATCGAATCCCGGCCTCGGCGGCCGCTTTTCGATGGAGGCGAAAAGCAAGGCGCCCGTGTGCTGTGCGATGTCAGTGCACTTTAAAGAACCCCAGGTGGTCGAAATTTCCGGAGTCCTCCACTACGGCGTCTCTCATAGCCTGAGTCGCTTTGGGACGTTAAACCCCACAAACCAATTTCTGAATACCGTAGAGCGAGTTGTCAGCATCGCTTTTTGCGCCGATAATCTGCGCTGTATCTCTGGTTTAAGATGGCAGGAGCTGCCAAAGAGTTCGTGTGGCATAATGCAGCGGCCAGGGAGAGACAACATTTTCCAAGCTCAAAGAGGTTATGATTGCGAGGTTTGACACGGAACCGTTTACATTGCTCATCCAGCGGTTTATAAGTGCCCGACAGAAGCTTAGCGAAGACGTCCGATCCTTCGTAACGCGACTACAGAACCTAGAACACTCAACAATGGCTGATAAACTTGAGACAAAGGACGAGAAATGCAAAATAAAGAAAGAATTGCAGGAAGATCAAATGTGATCGCAATTTCTGATTGGGCTGAGGGACAATGCGGTAGTTTGTCATGTGACATGATCCGTCTACGTTTGACGATGCGGTCGCCTGCGCTGTCAACGAGGAAGCGAACGAACTTAGCGGTGGCATGTCTGGGATATGAGTCATCGACAGGGAAGAGAGCTCGTCTCGCAAAGAGATAGAGGAAATGAAACAACTATTAGAGAGCATTGAGAGGTTGCTCACTTCACCACAGTTATCGAGTGTTTCCAATAGGCGGCATTATTCACGTAGGGCATGCTTCGTGTGCGGCCGAACTGGTCACTGCTCGTAACTGCGCAGAGCATGCACATTATAAGGAACAGTCCTTTCCAAAAGAGGAGCAGGTCGCCCCTCTGACTGCGGGTTGGAAGCGGCTAAAGAAGAGCAGCGGGGGGTTTTGGTGAATAGATCCGCTGTAGACGGGATTTTGAGACCCCCTTACAGTAGTACGATATTCGGAAGAGACTACGCCCGTATTCACAAACGCGCCTCGACTCGACGGTCCCTCACCACTCCGTGGAGGGGAGAAAATGGCCGCTCCTCCACTTCAGGGCCGATTCGGATTCATGAACGCCCCTCGGCGCTTCCTCCGACAAGTCCTCCTGGAAAAGACCTCCACTCGAAGCAGCGGAAGTGGCGTATGGGGACGAGATTAAGATGAACTTTTGGCCCGGAAAGTGCGTGCTGAAGTGTGCAACATCCTCAGTTTTTCATGTCAGGTCTTCTAAACAACATTCGCAAGCAGCCCCGACGGTAACAGCGTAGGAGAATTAGTTTTGTGGGATGGATGAAAAAGGCGGCTGTGAAAAGTGGCCGCAAATACTTTCGCATCTGGCAACAGTCGCTGCTGGTGACGTGGAGTTTGCGCAGAACATGACGTAGACTTCAAGAAATGGTGTGAATACTTTGATTTATTTTTTGGTGTGAGGTCTATGCTCAGACATTGCCGCTTTGCTTTTTTGTTATTGCCAGGCTTTGACAGACATTTTTTTGCCATACTTTGACAGACGTTTTTCCATTCCCGGGCTTTGACAGACATCGAAATATATTTAGAGAAAAAAGCCGCCAACTCCTACGAGCATGGTTCTGGCCTTCATAGGGCTCGTGGGTGAGCGGAGAAAACATGCGTGCTGCTTCGCAGCGCGTCGCAGTTCATGTACACTGAATTCTACTCTCCAGAAGCAAATGCCACATTCTGTTTCTAAGCAAGTTGGAAGCCCTAATTGAAAGCGTACTTGAAAAGCCATGCCCTTCGTCGGCCGCGAATATCCCTCCGTACGAAGAGCACACCAACGCGCTCTAAACTTACCCTCTGGCGACGGGCAAGCCATTGTTACGCGGGGTGCAGCACAGATGTCTGCACAGTAGCATTGCGCCTCCGGTGCCCCCTAGCTTACTGCATGTCACACGCTGCGCACCCCCCCCCCCCCCCCCCGCAAGTTTGGTGGAAGGAGAGGTTGCTTGGACAGCTACCCCTCGTGGGCCGCTCCTCTTACAATACTAGGCGGAGTCCCTTATTCCGGGACTCCATTGGTCTGGG
The DNA here is from genome assembly GCF_055883805.1 of Amblyomma maculatum. Taxonomy (NCBI): domain Eukaryota; kingdom Metazoa; phylum Arthropoda; class Arachnida; order Ixodida; family Ixodidae; genus Amblyomma; species Amblyomma maculatum. The sequence continues at coordinate 117,692,819 of NC_139352.1, read as the reverse complement.
CCGCCACACGTTCTCGTTGGATCAGCGCTTGTTAGGCCGCTAGATCCAGGCAGCCGAGCAGGGACGCCTCCTAGTCCTCTTGGGTAGGGAAAGGGCTTATCGGTAAAAGAGAAGGATTTAGCTGGCATACCCAGACCATGTGAAAGTGTGTCAGCCACCTCTCCACAGAAAGGGCAGAAGCGAGAAGAGTAAGGGTCAGAATGTTTGAGTCCTGCCGGGCGCAGTAGAGTATTAGTAAAAAGTAAGTATTCTTTCGCCCGCTTTCCTTAGCCCCTTGAGAGGAGCCGGGTACTGACGGTGCGAGTCCCGGTAATAAGCAGATATTTCTTGAAAAGTTAAGAGAGGATATGTGGCCTGGCCCAGATTGGTAGGGTCTACGCCTGGGGCCCGGTTAGTGAGTGCGCGAGCGGCTGAGTTGGCGGCCTCATTTCCTTGTAGGCCCTGTTGGCCTGGAGTCCAAATGAGAAATCGGGTCTGGGGATCCTGATCCCAAACTGCTTTCCGAAGTATTCTTTGTGCTGTAGGCGTTATCCAGCCCAGCCCACAATTCCGACAGGTCCCTCACGAGTCGGATAGGATGAATTTAGATTGAGGGTAGGAAGCAGCCAGGGCGATTGCTACCCCCTCCGCGTGGGTTGCGTTAGGGGCCTTAAAAGTGAGGTCATTCACCTGTCTTTCCTCGTGAACGACTGCAACCGTGTACCATCCTCCCCTGGAATGGTGCGGGCCCGCAACATCCACATAGAAAACATTGTGTTCAGAGCCATAATGGCGGTGCAGGGCATTTGCCCGCGCCTGACGCCACCCATTGTGGTCTTCTCTGTCTATTTTTGGAGGAAGGGGTCGAACACGGAGACCGCCTCTCCATAGCTCTGGCACTCGTACCCTTTCCTCAATGTGGTGATTGTGTTGTATATGAAGCCGGTCCAAAAGGCGACGACCGGACACGGTCTGGGCAAGACGCATGTATTGATTAGTGAGGTGCGCCTCACGTAGCTCCCGATAGGTGTTCACCACCCCCAATGCAAGGAGCCTCGCATCGGGAGGTCGAGCACCCTCTTGATTATCTTGCGGAGAGTGACCTCCAGGATGTCTTCATCATGCTTGCGCAAGTGCAGGTATGGATTTGAATAAAGAATTCGACTCGTCACAAAAGCATGGGCGAGTCGCATCGCATCCCCGCTTCTGAGGCCCCCACGCTTGTTGGAGACGCGGCGGACCATGCGGCCCACTTGATCGCCAACCTTTCGAAGCTTGGCTAGTGTTGTGTCAGCGCGACGAGTTTGGTTAATAAAGAGTCCGAGGACTCTAATCTCTGTGACTTCGCGTATGGGTCCACTAGCCAGAGAGAGAAGTATTGGTGTCTTGCATCTTGGCGAGGGGCGTAGATGCACGAATTCTGATTTTTGAGGAGTGCACTGGAGACCACAGTACGTAGCATAGAGATTCACTATGCCCGCCGCTGTTTGCAGGCAGTCCTCCAGTTCACCAATGTTGTCCTCTGTAGCCCAAATGGTGATGTCGTCGGCATATAGCGCATGCTGTATACCTTGAACCTCACTTAATTGGGCAGGGAGATGAAGCATTGCCAAATTAAAGAGTAATGGGGACAGCACTGCGCCTAGTGGCGTGTCCCGCGTACCCATAATATAAGGACCGTGCTCCTTGTCCTGAATGCGGATAAAGGCTTCACGGTCCGTTAAGAACTGTTTTACGTAATTAAACGTGTTGTGTCCGCATTGTGTCTCGCTGAGGTGAGCGAGGATGACACTGTGTTTCACGTTGTCGAAAGCACCCTTCAAATCCAAGGCGAGAACCACCTTATCATTGTGAGGGTGCTCGACAGGCGTGAGTACCTCATGGCTGAGTTGAAGCAGAATGTCCTGTGCTGACTTCTGAGGTCGGAATTCGAAAATCGTGTCTGCGAAAGTATTGCGGGCCTCCAGATATTCAGAGAGGGGATCTCGAACCATGGCTTCCATGAGCTTGGCTGCGCAAGACGTTAGGGAAATAGGTTGGAGGTGATCGGTAATGATCGGCTTATCCCTGCTTAGGGATGAAGGTGACAAGCGCTGCTTTACATTATAGGGGGAGGACTGTTTCTTCTTTCCAGATTACGTTAATATATTTGAGCAGAGAGTCATACCCCAGATCAAGAAGTTTGGCCAAAAAGCTTGACCGTAACCTTATCCCTAAAGGCAGCGGTACCCATCGACACTTTCAGTACTTCCTATCCCTTCCTGTGTAATTTGTACTTTATTATCTCGGTGTATGTTCCGTAGAAAATCAGTTATCTCCTGGGCGATGTCTTGATTCTTTAGCATGTTCCTCATTAGAGAATACGTATAACCTAAATTATGCACATGTCACTCGCTTGCTGGTGCAGCGATGAAGTAATTAAAAGTCTTAGAGACGTTTCGCGCGGACGAAACAACATGAGTGTTTTCCCGAAACGTTTAACGATTGTTGGCGCAGTACGAGGTCACGACAAGTGCTTCCTCTAGGCGGAGCAAGCTATAGGATTAGCCGGGCTTTAACTCCGCTTAAACTGACTAAGACGTGCGAAAACACTGTTTCGCATGATTTGGCACAGATTTCTTCGCGGTTTGGCATTGAGAGACTAGTACAGATTTAGGAAAAGTGCTTAACTTCTTTAGTTGGTTTCGTTTTGTGGGGAAAGAAAGTGCAGTTTATGTCCCACTTTTTCGTTGGCCAACGGCGCTTACAAAGCAAGCCTTACATTTAGAGGTGCATATATCTTCAATTCGTATTCCTGTCGCAAACTGAGTTCGAACTCGACTGGCTTATGGACGCGGAATGGACGTGAAACAGTATGACAGGGCCCTAAACGCTGCACAAACAACGTTTATGCGACAATTTTTATACCAAATAACGTGCGTATTTCTCTGACACGTTGGTTCCAGCCTTAGCGACGCCTTTGCGGCGGAACGAGGTTTATTCACTGACGATATGAAATTCAACACTACGCAGCCCACTTTCACAGTCATATTGGTATAAAAACACGCGTACCTTTTGCACTACCTAAGTGGCTGGCGGCCTACAGTGGGGAACATTTTTTTTCTTCTCGCATCTGTCAGCCCGCCTGCCGATAAGCACTTCGTTTCGGATGCTTCTGTTCATCACGGTCTGGGCTACTTCTATATAGTCCTCCACTTTATGAAAACACTCCTGCTGCCTCTTTTAGTGTAATTCTTCTAGCACAACTTCGACCCACGAAAATAAGGGCGCGGCTCGAATGCGTCCCTTTCCGGGGACTGACGCCCAAGCATGACTTGTCACTCAATGACTAAATGTCGGTTCTGGTGACAGCTGGCATATCAGTGCGTGACAAAGTTATCTGTTATTCTATACCTAAAGAACATCACTGCGATAAGGAGAAAAGGTGTGGCATTGTATCTCATGAATAAAATACGCAGTCGAAGACCTCCTCGTTTATAGCGTTGGCTTATTCCTCAAGCGCACATGTTGTGTAGGAGTAAATATTTTTGTTCTTTCTTTGCAGGTGCTTTTTTTTGGAAACCAAAAAAATAGATGGAGCGAGAGAGCGATAAACAGCACTTTTAAATTGAAATGTTAATCGCCAAGAATGTTTCTTCGGGGCAGGGATTTGCAAAAGATAGTGGTTGCCGGAAATTGTCTATCGCGAAGTGATTACAAGCCTGCAGCAGGGTCAGAACCTTAGCGTCTTATTGAAAGGTTTCAACAGATTGATGTGTTAATTATTTATTAAAAAATGGCTGAGCATTAATCGTGCTAAAAATAGTCCAGCGGAGTGAAAGCTTTGTTTTACTTGGTTTTACTTTTCCTAGGCTAAGGTTTAGAAACGGGCAGATATGATTTTTCAGCGAATAAATTGCCGACTTGGCGCCGAGGACGCCGTCAACTACTAGAAGGAACATATGATGACATATATGTCGTCAGAGCACAAAGATCACGTCCTGGTACAAGTGACACCATGGTTTAGTTATAATGCTACAGTGTGACCTCCGGCTCCAAGAAGTTCAAGCAGCCTGCCAGGTCGACCTTTGCGTACGCATGGCGTAGTGAATTTTTTGCTTCAAGATGAGAAAACTGAAACACATTCGCAAATTCGCTCACTGCTACGTCCCCTGTATAAGCAGACAGAATAAGACGAACGCTCTGGCTTCGTCACAGGAGTAGGCGCCATAATGCCTTTGGCACCACCTTTGGATTCCAGGAGATATTTTACTTATCTTTGTTTAAGTTGGTTTTGGGGGGAAATGAATGTCCTACATATCTGTCTCACTCCGTTCTGGCCCCCTAAATTGATCTCAGGTACATATGTGGCAGTTTTGAATGCATATATGCCAACTACAACCTGCTTGACTAGAAATTCGATGCGGAGCGGAAGGCTCACATTTAGCACCCACCACTACCGCCTTGAAACATCTTCCTTAATCCGGTAGTTCTTTCCCATATGTTCTCAAACGAATATGCAAAGTTTGTCACGGAAGAATTAACGTCAACCACATACACTGGGGATACAAGGGGGACCCCGCTCCTAAGGAAAATTTCTTTTCCAAACGACTGGGAGACCCTGCTGCCCAGCTTGAGCCCGGGCATGCGAGACCCGATCCTCAAGCTCGCCTATAATGTCACCAGTAGGCTTAACGTGCTGGTCATCCAGTAGGGCAATATAACCGGGCCCTATATAACTATCCACCTATAGGCTTCCTTCCTTCTTTCTCTTTCTTTCTCTCGCTCTCTCGTGAAACTTCAATTAATAGGCTTCAGTAACACTGTTGCATCAAAAACGATGACGCTCCTATAGCTACTATAAATCGCCAAAATCGCTCTAAATTGGCATCGAGCGAGTGGAGGTTTTCGGTTTCAGTGCGGATTCCAACCATGAAGTTCCTGTTGCATTTCGCGAAACTGTGCCACATCCTGTGCGATTATATTGCCGCGGGCGACGGCAAACGTCTACAGAAATCAAGACGCTACTTTAAATTCAGTGGACGTATAGAGCACACACTTCGCAAAAAAAAAATAATAATAATAACAATAACATGTCCGTCTCTTCACGATAGCCTTATTTTTTTTTCTTCCCTCAAGAACGATATAGTTTCTAACGCAGCATCTTTTTGCAATTGTTTCATTTTTTTTACTCGCCTGCTGCATCGCAATTCACCAACTTGATAAAAAAGGAGAATCGCTCTTCCAACAACACTATCAAATGCCCCCACCTGTTCATTCACCGTTAATAACAGGCCAGCAACGCAAAAGAACAAAATTTCCCCGCAGGATTTGGGTGTTATTGCATTCGTCGCTGGTTCTCCGAAATAACAGGCACGGTTTGAAGCAACATAGAGAGCCTTGATGGACGAGGTTCGCTTGCGAAGAACAGATGTGCCCCACCCGACTGCTGACGGGTCTTGCTGCTGTATACAAAACAGGCCAGGGAAGGGCAATGTGCCTCATGTAACATGCATGGTGCGCATGCTTCGTCTCTATGTAAATTCTATGTCTTGCTAGAAAGTGCATGCTATTCCTACCTACTGTGCATAGGGGAAAGTAATTCCAACACATTTTATATTTTTGCTTCGACTAAAACAGCGCATGCACATGAAGCCATGCTTATGGGTGGAAACTGATAACAAAATGAGGTAAATACCGTGTGAATTGTGCATCGGATGGAATAGATTTCGGGATAAATTTCTTCATGGGGTATATGATCTTTTCACTAAGTTGTTACGAGGAAAGGATTGAGGTCGGCCTAATTTATTACGTTTTCAATAACCCTTGCCCAAACATTCAAACGCTCGCGAGAGATTTTCTTCATTTAATAAACTAATACCCGCGAACCTTTCTCACCGATGTGATATAATCAAATACTGTAACAATTGAAAGCCAAAGTACTAACAATATCCTAACCAGTTAGGGCGAATTAAAACATATTTAAGTATAACTACTTCCTAAAGTGAGAAGCTGTTCCGCCTTAAGTATTTCTTAGTTCCCGAAGTAAGAAACGAGAGAGAGAATTTTTTCTGTCTGAACAGCTTTCATTGACAGTAGTACATTTTGTAACGCCACCTCGCCACCAAGTTAAACATGTAAACAATTAATAACCCAACTTGGTACTCCCACGCATGCTATCTGCCACTAGAGTTTCTATTCTAACTCTGCTGCTATTAACTTTACAAAAGAGCAGCTTCAAGTGCATTGTTTGTTTCTGCAACACTGTCAGCCTGTTGTAGGCTGCAGACACAGTGCCGTCTATTGCAACATTAACAGCTTTAAACAAAGCAGTGGCGTGATAGACTATAGGCACTGTGTCATGAAAGCAGGCATGTTGGGTATTCATGGGCATACACCAAAACCCAGGGACTGAACGTAGCCGCCGTGTTGTCTCGACGTTTTTCCGACGAAGCGAAACAACACAGCAGACGGTGACAGTCAGTTCATGCACATAAACAGATGCACCGAGAGCGCGACAAGTAGCTTTCGGCGATTCTGTTCACGGCTCGCTTGAACGGAAGACAGCTCACATCCAGTGTACCGGATGGGCTTTCTATCCTCGCTTCTCGAAGCTCTGATGTCTGACGACACGGCGTTGACTCTTCGTTGTAGATTGGAAATATATATTCCAGCGCATTATCATAAGTTCTCAAAAAAGCGTAACAACGCTATATTTCCTAAAACAATATTCTGCTACTCATGTTAAAGGCCGAGAGAGTGCAACACACACACACACACACACACACATATATATATATATATATATATATATATATATATATATATATATATATATATATATATATATATATGGTTGGTTGGTTTGTGGGGTTAACGTCCCAAAGCAACTCAGGCTATGAGAGACGCCGTAGTAGAGGACTCCGGAAATTTCGACCACCTGGGGTTCTTTAACGTGCACTGACATCGCACAGCACACGGGCGCCTTTGCTTTTCGCCTCCATTGAAAAGCGGCCGCCGAGGCCGGGATTCGATCCCGCGTCCCTGGGAACATTATATATATATATATATATATATATATATATATATATATATATATATATATATATATATATATATATATATATATATATATATATATATATATATATATATATATATATATATATATATTTATTTATTTATTTATTTATTTATTTCAAAATACTGCAGGCCAATATTTTGGCCCAGGCAGGAGTGGATATACAAGGCATTAAAACAACAAATAAAAATCAAAATCAAAACACGGGATTAGAGTAAATGAACAAGTCAACAAAATACAACACTGTATCATTAAAAAAAAATGCAACTCTAGAGCTTTAATGAAATTGGAAGACTGGAGAATGGCCTCAGGAAGACAGTTCCAGTCGGAAATGGTCCGTGGAAAATAACTGTGCTTGAAAGAGTTAGTCCTTGCAAAAATGGGTTCGAGCAGGTTACTTCTTGAATGATGTGTCCTGCGCGACAATTGTTGAAGAATTTCAGGGCGAGGTATGTTTAATTTGTGTGTTAAGAGGTTGTGCATAAACAATAAACGGGACATTTTTCTACGTAGTTCAAGTAGTGGAATATGGTTAGCTTTCATTAGTGTAGTAAGTGAGTCTGACCTCTTGTATTTACTGTAAATGAACCTAACCGCTTTCCTTTCCACCATCTCTATTTTATGTATGTCTTTTTTTAAATAAGGATCCCATAAAACTGAAGCATACTCTAATTTAGACCTAATAAATGATGTGTATGCAAGAAGTTTGAGTTTACTTGGAGCATCATTAAGTTTCCGCCTCAAGTAGCACAGCTTGGAAAATGCGGAGGAACAAATGTCGGAAATATGAGAAGACCAAGTTAAATCATGAGTTAAGGTTACCCCTAAATATTTATAATGTGTAGTCTCCTCAATTAAATGATTAAGCAAGCTGTAAGAGAAATGACTGATATGTTTTTTACGTGAAATTCGCAATAGGACTGTTTTGTCGAGGTTTAATTTCATGTCCCATTTAAGACACCATTGGTGAACAGCTAATAGCGAATTTTGCAAGGTGTAGTGATCGTTAGGCTCATTAATGGTCTTAAAAAGTATGTAGTCATCTGCAAAAAGCCTTAAAGAGACATTATCAGGAAGAGAAACAGACAGATCATTAATATAAATTATGAAAAGCAGCGGTCCTAACACGCTCCCTTGGGGTACACCTGATGTGACTGGAAGCTCGTTTGATTTGAAACCATTACCCTCTACGTATTGTTTCCTGTATGTAAGATAAGCATTAATCCAATTAACAAGGTAGTTAGGAACGCCGATACTTACTAATTTATAAATGAGTTTACTATGGGAAACTGTGTCAAAGGCCTTGCAGAAGTCTAAAATCAGGACATCAATCTGCCCAGATTTATGGAGAACTACTTGAAATTCATTAACTGTAGTTACCAACTGCGTGACAGTGGACATACCCTTTCTGAAGCCGTGTTGCAAGAAGGATAAAATGTTATTTTCAGCTAGAAAGGAGTTAAGATAACCAGAGACTATGTGTTCTAATAACCTGCAACAAGAAGAAGTGATAGAAATTGGACGGTAATTAGAAATGGTTAGCTTATCGCCTTTCTTATGAATTGGAACAACACGGGCCATTCCCCAGTCTTCCAGCACTTCGCCAGAAAGTAAAGAAATTTGAAAGATTTTTGCTAAAAACTCGGATAATTGCGCCGCAAAACGTTTAAGAAACACATTTGAGAGCCCATCATGGCCCGCAGATTTTTTATCGCCGAGTTTACGCAGCATAGACAGAACACCATTTACAGAAATATTTGGTATGTTACCTTGGTCTTCAATTCGAACTCTAGCTGTGGTTGCCGTCACCATCAGAAACACGCTTTGAAAGTACTATTTTCGTGCAGTCGGTGACAATGTCATTATCAATGCGAACCTTACTCAACTGCTCAACCTTTCGATCTAGAAAATTCCAAAATTTCTGGGGGTCACTTGTGATGAATTCTGGGAGCGTCGTATTGAAATAATGAGACCTCGCTAGTTTTAATTCTGAGGCAAGTTTCTGTTTCAGAACTTGGAAGTGCTGTAAGGAAGCTGTTTTTTTTTTCTTCCTACATCGCTTCACTTTGCGCTTGATTTGAACAATTTCACGAGTTACCCAAGGATTGGGACGGTGGGTGCGAACCTTTCTAAGCGGAACGAAATGTTCAGTACAGTACTGCACTGCATTCTTGGAATGCAGCCATAAGCTATGAACGTCATTCCCGCCACAGCTGTTCAACAGTGATTGTAAGGCGTCGATAACTGCATTATCATCAGCACGAGCGTAGTCCTTTATCAATTTAACTGGACGCATCCCGGAAGCAGCAGGCGAAGTACAAGAAAACTGTAATAGACGATGATCTGAGATTCCCGGTTCAACGTCAAGCACTCTATCAAAAAAGGTTTCGCTAACAAAGAATAGGTCAAGAACAGATGACTCTCTGGTGTATTCACGAACAGCTTGCTTAAGGTTTAACGAAAACATAATATCTAAAATAACATCACATGAGGCACATATGCCATACGACGGTTTGTCTCAGTCGATGGCAGGGAGGTTGAAATCACCGGTAAGCATTAAATTCCGACTCTGGTAATGCATTAAACGATCGAAAAGACTACATAAAATCATCCGTAGCATCAGGGGGGCGATACACAGCACAAAGGTAAAAGGTGAAGCCATGTGTTACCAGGCGCAAAAACAAGCTTTCATGCTGATCAATTTGATCAAGGAGCGTTACGTTCACTTCACGCTTGGCAATCACAGCAACCCCTCCACCACGTGAACCCGATCACGTCTGTATATGACGTAGCCCGGAGGCACAATGTCTTCGTCAAAAATACCACTGTGCAACCACGTCTCGGTTATAACCAGTAGATGGGGATCATATGAAAAGAGCAGTACCTATCTATTTTATTCACAATGCTCCTGGCGTTCAAAGATATGACACGTAATTGGCTATGTTCAGGTGGACGTTTCGCCTGACTACCAAGGGAATTTCTAACGGTATTCTCAATACATGACAGTATCTTTTTAGTTTGATGATGAGTACTAAGGGCGTTGAAAGACGACCGAGCTGAACTGGCAGCTTTTCAAGTAGAAGCATGAAAACATTTCCTTCGCGGACGCCCGGCACTTTTCATCGATTCAGAGGTTGCTGCTGCATCACTCTGAGAGCTATGACCAATATCATGTGAACCGGCACGACTTACTTTATACCTTCGGCTTTTCTTTTCATCCCAATCATACACCACTTGATTGACAACTAATTTGTCATACTTGAGGTTCACTTTATCCTCAGGCTTCTTAACATCCTTAACAGTAGCCCATAGTAGCTTTCTCGTTTTCCGTAGCCTAGGCGAGAAGTCCTCTGAAATGGACGTTTGGGAACCCTTCAATTTTGACGCATTCCGGAGAACCTCTTCTTTTTCAGCGAAATCAAAGAACCTCATAATCACGGGACGTTTTTTATCTTCAGCTTTCTTTCCCAAGCGGTGTATCCTCTCCAAACTGCTTACTTTGATTTCAAGTTTACCTTCAAAGATTTCGGTTAGAACATGCTTCCTAAGGTCATCTACTGTTTCTGTTTCTCACTCTTCAATGCCATAAACGAGTAGGTTGTTTCGACGAGAGTAGTTCTCAAGATAGTCCACCTTTGTTCTTAGCGAAACTATGTCCCTGTTCAATTCTGCCAACGAGTGCTCACAGGCTTCAACCCTTTGAGCTGTTTGTGATAGTACTTCCAGTTTGCTTTCAATTGAAGCAAGTCTCTGATTTGTCTGATATATGTAGGTCAAGTTTTGCTCCTAGAGATTGTAGTTCGCATGAAGAAACCTTTTGATTCTCGATAATTTCATCGAGCTTTTTTGCTACCTCTGGGCCTGGATTGAGCTCAAACGTCACCGCTAAGCAAAAGTTCAAGCAAACAAAATGAGTCAAAACACTCTGCAAATGTGTTTATGTATATATATATATATATATATATATATATATATATATATATATATATATATATATATATTGTTACGGGGATGTACTTAATGAATGTAACAGCACTGCGATGGGCTGAACTCGACGCTGAGACCAGTAGCCGTGCAGTGTCCATTCTGTCAGCGTCGTCCTCTTTCTCAACGCTTTTTCGTGCCCGTGTTCCTCGGTCGTCGTCTTTGTCAGTGAGCACATCACTTTGGTCCCGCATTTCCAGGTAACACTCCCCCACGGCCAAAGGCAACGTCCCGGTGCGTATTAGGCGTGCGATGTGGAGGGGGAGTAATATGGCTTTAGGCGGGCGACATGTACAATTTCGGAAGTGGGTGTAGAAGTCGGTGACTTTGGGTGGAGCGGTGAAATCTCATAGGTCACGTCGGTCACTGAGCGTAGTACACGGTAAGGACCTGTGCAGTGGGGCAGAAGTTTTTGACACAACCCCACACGACGGCACGGAAGCCAGAGCCACACCAGAGATCCGGGAGGATAGTGCACATCGCGGTGGTTAGCGTCGTAGCGGCGTTTTTGAGCTTCTTGAGAGATGGTGAGATTGTGACGAGCAATCTGGCGAGCAGTGTCGGCTCGGGCCATGGTATCGCGGGCATAGGTTGTGACGGGGCCAGCGGCGGGAAGCAAAGTGTCGAAGGGCAGTACGGGGTCTCTTCCAAAGAGAAGATAGAATGGAGTGTACCCAGCAGTGTCATGACGCGAAGAGTTATATGCAAAGGTGACAAATGGCAGACTAATATCCCAGTCGCGATGACTGTCGGATACGTACATTGCGAGCATGTCGATGAGTGTGCGGTTAAGACGCTCCGTAAGGCCGTTCGTCTGAGGATGGTACGCAGTGGTGAACTTGTGCCAAACGGAGCAAGAACGAAGTATTTCCTCAACAACTCGGGAAAGGCAACAGCGACCACGGCCGGTAAGTAGTTGACGGGGAGCACCATGGTGTAGTATGACGTCGTACAAAAGGAAGTCAGCAACGTCTGTGGCGCAGCTGGTTGGAATGGCGCGAGTGATCACGTGCCGCGTGGCATAATCGGTGGCCACAGCGATCCATTTGTTTCCTGACAAGGACTAGGGGAAGCTTGGCCCTAGGAGGTCAAGGCTAACACGAGAAAATGGCTCAGTCGGGATAGCAATCGGCTGCAGGTGTCCAGGTGGTAGCACAGGGGTTTCTTCCGGCGTTGACAGAGGTCGCAAGCGGCTACATAACGTTGGACAGAGCGGTAGAGTCCAGGCCAGGAGAAACGCCGGGGCACGCGGTCGTATGTGCGTGAGAGACCAAGATGACCAGCTGTAGGGGCGTCATGCATTTGTTCGAGAACGGCAGAGCGTAGGTGTTGGGGAACGACCAGCAAGTGCTCAGCGCCATCGGGTCACATGTTGCGGCGGTATAGCGTATTCCCATGAAGGAAGAACAGGGCGAGGGAAGAGTCACAGCTGTGTGTGCGGAGGCGGTCGATAAGAGAACTGAGGGTTGGGTCCAACCGCTGTTCGTCGGCCATGTGGGAAAAGTCCGATATAGAGAAGACACAGGGGTCCGACTCATGGTCAGTAGATGAAGGGGGATCGACGGGATAACGGGACAGACAGCCTGCGTCCTGGTGAAGCCGACCGGATTTGTATACAACGGAAAAGGCATACTCCTGCAAGCGCAGTGGCCAGCGGCCGAGGCGGCCAGCAGGATCCTTGAGGGAAGAGAGCCAACATAAGGCGTGGTTATCGGTAATTACAGTGAAGGGTCGGTAAACAAGTAGGGTCTGAATTTTCCAACGGTCCAAACGAGAGCTAGGCACTCCCTTTCCGTAAAAGAATAGTTCTGTTCTGCTGATGACAGCAGACGACTGGCGTAGGCAATAACGCAATGTTGGCCGCGTTGTCGCTGTGCAAGAATGGCACCAATCCCGTGGCCACTGGCGTCGGTGCGAAGTTCCGTTGGGGCAGACGGGTTGAAATGGGCCAACACAGGAGGATTGGTGAGAATAGCGATGAGGGTGGAGAATGCATTAGCCTGCTCTGGTCCCCATGAGAAAGGAACGCCTTTCTTCAGCAGATTGGTGAGAGGACGAGCAACAACGGCAAAGTTTGGGACGAACCGGCGAAAATAAGAACACAGTCCTATAAAGCTGCGGACATCACGGGGTGAACGGAGACATGGGAACGCACTGACAGCGCGAACTTTGTCGGGAACAGGCTGCACGCCGGTGGCATTCACCAAATGACCAAGCACTTTAAGTTCACGGCGACCGAAACTGCACTTCTTTGAGTTCAGTTGAAGTCCGGCACGGCGGAAAAGTGCCAAGATGGAAGAAAGGCGACGAAGATGGCTTTCGAACAAGGGCGAGAAGACAATCACATCATCCAAATAACATAGACAAGTCGTCCATTTGAAGCCGCGGAGTAAGGAGTCCATCATTCGTTCCAACGTAGCAGGGGCGTTGCCAAGTCCAAAAGGCATAACCTTAAATTGGTAAAGTCCATAGGGTGTGACAAAAGCTGTCTTCTCGCGGCCTTGTTCGTCAACAGCGATCTGCCAGTAGCCGCTACGAAGGTCGATGGAGGAAGAGTAGCGGGCTCCAATAAACAGTCCAAGGCATCGTCTATTCGGGGCAGCGGGTAAACATCTTTCCTTGTAATTTTGTTCAGATGTCGATAGTCGACACAAAAGCACCAACTGTTGTCTTTCTTTCTAACGAGCACGACAGGAGATGCCCAGGGGCTGTTCAAAGGTTCGATGATATCGTTGCCCAACATCTTGTCGACCTCCTGCTGGATGGCTTGGCGCTCAGAAAGGGACACACGATAAGGCCTCCGATGTACAGGCTTTGCATCGCCGGTGTCAATACGGTGAGTCACAACTGATGTTTGGCCCAGAGAACCGGCAGCAAAGTCAAAAATGTCGGAGAAGGATACCAAAAGGTTGGGCAGGTCCTGAGCGTGTTCGGGGCTGAGGTCAGAGGCAATCATTGCGGAAATAGGGTCGGTAATTGTGGTGGAGAGCACTTGTTTTGGAAGGACGCTTGAATGTGGGCCATGAGTTAGTGCACAAATGGGGCAGTCTGTGAGAGGGGACAAGGTAGCAAGGGATATTCCTTCGGGGAGAACTTGGGGTGACAGACTGAAGTTCAGGATAGGAAGGTAGGTGCTGTGTAACGCGTACGATGAGATGAGGAAGAACGACGTTGCGGTCAAGAAAGACCTCGGTGATAGGGCAAGCAAGATAGTCACCGTCAGGCACAGGCGGAAAAGGTGACAGAGGTAGGTAAACAGCAGTTTCAGGGGGCAGGCGAGCGAACTCAGTGGAGCGAAGGCGGGGTGCAGATGGAGGATGTTCTGAGCAGACAGGTAGGTCTAAACGAAGAAGGCCGCTGGAGCAGTCGATAAGGGCAGAGTGGGCCGTAAAAAAGTCAAGGCCGAGGATCACATTGTGAGGGCACTGGTTGAGGAAGGTGAGCAAAACAGGGATGTGATGACCGGCAAGGGTGACTCGGGTAGTGCACTGCCCACTGACGGCAGCAGTACTGCCATCGGCAACACGAACGGTGGGCGAAGCGGCGGGGGTCTGTACTTTCTTGAGGCGGCGGCAAAACGATGAGCTCATGATCGAGACTTGGGCACCAGTGTCAATGAGGGCAGAGACAGGAACACCATCCACGAGCAGGGAGAGGAGGTTACAGGGCGAAGAAATGGGCAGTAGAGGATTTCCAGGTCGGGGTACCAATGCAGCGTCACCTCCGGGAGCTGCATTGGCTAGTTTCCCGTGAAGCGGCCGGCAGAGGACTTCGAGGAACTGCGGCTAGGAAGAGGTGAACGGGAACGGCGGGCTGGCGGGGAAGGAGACCGACTGGACACAGGAGAAGGCGGAGTAGTATCGGT